>NC_138239.1:11612213-11992213 GCF_964197995.2 Scardinius erythrophthalmus
TATTCTTAGCAATGCAGCACTCCTGGGCTTTACCCTATGTTAGCGTCAGTAGCTACGCAAAGGAATCAGTTTTGATGTGAACATATCTCTGCCACAAATAGGATAAAGACAAATCTATTAGCTATAATATCCTTCACATTAGCTCTAAACAGGTGCTCACCTGAATCATACAGTGCCCTATAAGACATTTCAAAGGGGACCAATGGAAGCCCTGATTTTCAATTAAAAGAGCCAATCAATGTTTATTTTTTACTCTAGGACTTCCATGAACATTAAAGGGATAGTTCACCCAAAAATGTTGTCATCACTTAACCCTCAAGTTGTTCCAAACCTGTATGAGTTTCTTTCTTCTGTTGAACACAAAAGAAGATATTTTAAAGAAAGCTGGTAATCAAACGGTTGATGGATGCTATTAACTTCCATAGTAGGGAAAAAAACTTTCTATGAAAGTCAATGGCTACTGTCAACTGTCTGGTTACCAGCATTCTTTAAAATATCTTCTTTTGTGATCAACAGAAGAAAGAAACTCATACAAGTTTGGAACAACATGAGGGTGAGTGAATGATGACAACATTTTCATTTTTGGGTGAACGATCCCTTTAAAAATAAATGTAACTTCATGAAAATTATTGAAGATTAAAATTAATCAGTGAATCATTGTTGAACTAGTTCATTAAATCAATCATCCAAATAAACCAACTCACTAAAATGATTCAGATTTCCCAACACAATTTTAGAGAGATATTTTAGCTTTAGCATGTTTTGTCAAGCTACACCACTACTTGTTGTCATTTTATTGTTGAATCGAAATATTGTCTTGAAAACAATCTTGACAATTTGAGAAAATTTGGTCATTCTCCATTCAAGTAGAAAGGAGATGTACTTATATGTATTGTCTACATAGAGAATAGCTAGCCTAAGGCATCACCAAGATGGCCACCGACCAGACTGACTTGCCTTTAAGGGACTTTGGGAGCATCCAAAAGAGACAGACTCCCTTCTGAGACCACACCAATTTGAGAAAGGCACCTCTATCACTTTTTTTCTTCTTCCTGTGTGCAATTATTCTGTTTATCCAGAAGGCTGCTGGCCATTGTCTGAGGGGGTGGAAGACTTATAAAGGCGTGAAAAAATAGGGGAGAGGGTATGTTGCGAGTTGGGGTGTTGGGGAGGTTGGATATCTATAACCTTTGTAATCCCCCCCCCCACCACCACCACCTCTCTCTTCTCTTTTTCTTTCTCACCCCCTCCATTCCATGTGACATTCATTCATCAGCCAAGTGCGTTTGGCAAGCCCTTCGCCTATGAGCGCCGTCCCAGTGACCACTAACCTTGGTATGTCCTGACACTCGTGATGAGTATCTGCAGGACACAGAAGGCAAGCAGGCTGCTATGTCAGGCCTTTATTGTGTACTGCCGAGGCTGGGGACAGTCAGCATAATCAAACAAATGACCCCTGAAGGCTGTGCCCCTCAGGGAGGGAGAAGTAGAAGGAGACAGAGCTCTGGCCAAAAGCACTTGGGCAGGATTTTTTTTTATCTCCTCTTCTCTTCCCCCTCCCTTCCTATGATCTTGCCCCAGGAGAAAGTGTGGAGGAGGGGAGAAATTACTGTACGGCACTGTACAAAAATGTCACCCGTTTGAGACGGACAGAGTTTGAGCACAGCAGTGTTGCGATGATACTTTAAATTACAAGTAACTTTAAATAACTTGTAGTAGTACAAGTTACAAGTAACAGTTTCAAAGTAGTTCAACCACAGTCAAGCCGCCCATGAAAAAAGTATAGTTGGTAACAAAAAGTAGCTCCATTAAAGCTATATAAGGGAGCGATATAGCTAAATTCTATAATTTATTGATCAAATATTTAATAAATTATACATTATTTATTATTGAATACAATAAAATTGTATATAATTACACATAAATCTGAACTAAAATAAAACAAAACAACAACTTAACATCTGAACTGAATCAGAAACATAGTGCCAATCATCACTATTGAACTAAATAATTATTCCGATGCCATGGAGTGCCAATAAACAGAGAGAAGATTCAAATTAGGTTTTGAATCAGTTCTTTAAAATGAGTCATCCAAATGAACCATCGCAACGCTATTTGAAAGAGACAGCTCTACGAACATTCAAATTAATCAATGAATCATTTTAACTAGTTCATTAAAATGAACTGCCAGAATGAACCAGCTTGGTTCACTGAGTGATGATTGAAATGAACTAATGAACTTGTTCATTAAAATAATCCTCCAGATGAATTAACTCACTAGAGAGCATATTTTGTCACTCTACAATGCTACTAACTTGTTACTGGAAAAGCTATGCTATTATGCTACACTATTCAGTTAGCAACGTCACTACTTTTAGCTATTTACTCCCTGCACATCGTAAAAGGGAGGTAGAATGTTGTACGTTACAGCATATAAACCCGATCAAGCCATCAACAACATTGAATCATACCATCTAGTTTAACTGCCATTATAAGTTCAGTATTTATAGCCATGCTATAATTTAATACTGCATCACAACCAAAAGTCAAGCACTTATGATTGTGGCGGCAGAGTGAAACATCTTCCACACTGGTCAAGGCCTTCCAGACAAGGGTATGCCTTTGATGACAGTATATTTAACACACTTAATGGAAAAAATGGAGCTGGGGATGGTGTGGGTCACATGGATGAGATTCTTTGTCCTGACAACTGCTCACCTGGCAGGGCCTTTGAGAAGCAGTCAGGGTCTGATTGATAGTACTGACACCAAACTAAGCGCTGATCCCGATCCACAGGAGAGGGCTGCATTGATAAAAACCAACTATAGGACTTTAACCTTGCAGGGGAGGATGAATATTAGATGGTGCCATAAACTTTGCTACGAATACATTGATTTAGGATGGTTAGAGTATAAACTGATCTGACTCTTTGAAATGGATACTTCAACAGAAAAATGGAATAAGAAAAAATTAATATTTTGAAGAATCTGTTTTTGTCCATCTAATGAAAGTCAACGGGGTCCAATACAACATTAGACCCCACTGACTTCTTATGACACTTACTATGATACATTGACTACTATGGACAAAAATACACCAGACATTTTTCAAAACAACTTATTTTGCGTTCCAAAGAAGAAAAAGTTTCGCAATGACATGAAGGTGAATAAATGATGACAGAATTTCGATTTTTCGGTGAACTTTCCCAGCTGTGGCCATCAAAGGCTAGTGTTTTCTCTGTGGCCTATTGTAACACATTTAATGTTTTTGTTTCTCGTATGCAACCTTTGTGTCTGTTTCTGTGTCCTCGTGCCTGCTTCCCCATCTGTGTTTGAGTGTGTGGGTGTTTGTGTGTGTGTGTGTGTGTGTCAGTAAGCACCGTGTCTGGGAAGTGTCTTGTCTAGCTGTAGGGGAGGTGGCTTAGTTCTTTGCCTGGCTAATCATCTCTATAATGTTAGCGGAGAGGAACTGTCACTGGTGCTAAAGAGATCACAGGGCCAGTCTACAGTATGCCCCCGGTCTTGGCCCTCTCTCACGAACAACAGCCTCACGCCAGAGAGGATGTGTTCTGGTTGTACAGAGCAAAATCCTAAGTAGTGTCCTACACACTAGCTGATTACTTTTGGAAAACACTGCCGTTAGAGATCCAGACCCTGTCCAAGAGCACCAATAAGCTTCGTGGTTGTTACAGAATCAAGTTTCTCTGGAACCCGATAAGAAGCAAAGCTGAATGTAGTATTTTATGGGCTGCTATCAGTGGCAGAATCTTCTTCTTCCCCTTCTAGAAGTGGAAGCATATTGAGACAAAAAGACATTTTATGAGACATCGCTAACAATCTTGTGTCAAATAAAGGGAAGTCAACAAATTATGTTTCGCTCGCTCTAGGAAGTAGACTCTAAAAGAGGAACAGCTCAGGTAATGTTTAACCCAATGAGTTCCTCTTGGTTACAACCTCACAAATTCAGCCACCTTCAAAACATTGACTGTAAGGTGTTATGCAATGGTTTAAATTGTTTCAATTAAATTCTTAAAACCATTCAAAAGCATTTAAGTACTTTCACGTCCCCCCAATGTTACAGTTAGACAAAAAAGAAAAAAGTACAAGTGATATAAAAGATTTGAAAGACTAAACACAGGTATTCAAGTCGCCACCACCAAAATGTGTTTCAGCAACTGAAACAAAAAGGAATCAGTGTAGTGATGGTGTTTGGGGCTGTTCTCTATGTCCCCTCAGACTTGGCAGCCCAACGCTCCCCTATACACAGTTTCTGCCAGGAGGGTCTTTCGGCTCTTGGAAGGTCCCACTTGAGCCTCAGTGCAAAAATCTTATTTTCTTTTTTAAATTCTCTTTTTCCTTTTTCCCTTTATCCTCTTTTCTTAATCAGAGACTTGGGATTGAAACATAATATGTTTATTAATGTCATTGTCTCCTTGTGTATCAGCAGGTTCCGGAGCGATTCCTGGAAGTGGCACAGATCACGTTACGGGAGTTTTTCAATGCCATTGTGGCAGGCAAAGATGTTGATCCTTCCTGGAAGAAGGCCATATACAAGGTCATCTGCAAGCTGGACAGTGAGGTCCCAGAGATTTTCAAATCTCCCAATTGTCTGCAGGAGCTTCTGCATGAGTAGTGATTTGAATTGCTTACCAAGTATCATCCCTTCTTTTCGAGAAATCTTTACAAAGTAAGAGGTAGCATTCCTATTTTTGAGTCCCGGCTACTTTTGAATGACTTAGCTGTTAATTTTTTTTTTTTTTTGGGAAAGTCTATAAAATTCTTGATTGTTTTGACTGTATTCAATCCTTACCCCCTTTTCCTTGCCTTTAAAATGGGCATTACTATGTTTACCACACAATGGTTAACAAATGGAACTGACACCCTGAGTTTCTCTCTTTTATTGGTCATTTTTTTTGTTGAGGGCTTTGTTTTATCCCAGGATGTTTGCAATGTGTGATGGTTTTACTATTGCTGAATAAGACTTGCATTTGTAGCTTGTATAGATGTAATTATTATTTATGATTAATATAATTATTACCATTAATGTTATTCATGCTTGCTACAAAAAAAAAGAAAGGAAAAGAAAGACAAAAAATTGACATGTGGTATTCTTGTTTCTCATGGCAATGCTACAGAAAATAAATTATTCTTTGGACAAAAAATAATAATAATAAAGAGGGGTATACATTTTCTATGTGGGAAATTCATATATATATAATATAAATTTATATATATATATATTTGATGTTATTCTTGAAAGGAACAGCATTAAGGTTTTTTTTTTTTTTTTTTTTTTTTGGTTTAGCCATTCTTCCATGTTGGCTAGGGTCCAATATTCTTGTGTTTTGTGTCCACATTGATAGCACTGGCTCTAGGGAGGGAGGCCTACTCGTAGGTTTTTTTTTTCCTTGACAGAGCAGCCTCTCCTGTAACTAAGCAACATGGCCATTTCATACTGGGGCAAGCCAGTTCGGCACAAAAAAAAATGGACGCCTTCCCACTGAGAAACCATTCTTGCTCATAAAAAGCACACTGTCACAACTGCTCGCATAAACACACACACACACACACACACATTACTCTCAAACATAGACGCTAATTCACAAACACAAACACGTGCCGCACGGCATCAAGACAAGAGAATGGTTGTTATTGTTCATTTTCTCCACCTGCTAGCTGGGAACACCTCTATAATTGGACTGTAAATTTGGTAGATTATCTCAAGTTTGGTTTACACAGTAGACATTTTGGCTGAGAATAATTATTTGAGCATTAGCAAAAGTTTTTTTTTTCTTTGTACGTACTGGATTGTACATAGTTTATTTGTTAGAATTGTACAGATTTGCTTCATATTCACAATCATCTGATTATGCTGTGGCAGTGTACAGTTTATCAGTAGTGAAACCATGTTAAAGAGAGACATTGTTTGTTTGAGTTCAATTGTACATTTCTATATGAATCATATGAATTTCTTTGAGTTGCATTTTAGTAGCTTAGCCTGCTAAGAGATCCACGTAAATGTAACTAATTACAAAAATTAGCCTACCCTAGAGAAAAAAAAGCACAGTTTCTTCTCAAATCCGTGTTGACAAAAGAAAAGAGGGCCTTGAGACTCTTTGTGCATCCCTTCCTAGTTCATAAATAAGAGTCTGCAGTAGAGGGCAAGGGCTGGACATGTGATCTGCTCTGGAAGCCTGTGCCGTTTGCATTGGGCAAATCCAGCTGATGAATTGAAACGCAGGCCGGCAATTATTGTCAGCACAATGCCTTAAAAAACCTGCTGACTTCTAGATTAATGGGCACAAAAGAGCATGAGGTGCTGTCATTCTGTCGCCAGGGCTGGCATCATCCACAGCCCCCGGACAACGCACAAAACGCCAAGCTATTCACTATGCATTGTAAAGAAGAGGAAAAACAAACCCAAAAACAAAGTTTGGCCCTGTTCTCTTCTCAAGTCTCTTGCAAGGCTGTGCTGACGTACGTTCTCCTTTACATGCATTGTGATAAATAAACGATTCTTTCAAGTCGTAAGGAATTCTGTTATCACTATTGATTCATTTAAAGGTGATGCTTTGCAACATTTTCAACCCTAAAAGTGAAGGTTGTGTCATTGCAATATTTTAATTTGCGCATAAACTGGTGCTTAGTCAAATTCATCTGCTCATGATCATCTATACAAACAGGTATCGTGTATTTTACGCATTTAATGAATCTGATAATTGCCTGTGCCTAATGTTAATTACACCAGCAAATTATTTTTGTTTTTTAAAATGTCACTGAAATTATACGATTTGACTTGTAAATCCTATGAAGAGACCTGGAAAAACAATATTATAGCACAAATTGAAATTGAGGGTTATATTCTCCTTCTTTTGAAAGAAAATGCCCTCACACTAATAGGTTCTAGGTAATGAACTACATGCAAAGTCCAACTTTTACAGCCCATTTGATGAAGAACAAGTGTGACGCTTAGTTCCCCATGAATCTGATGTACTTTGAGCCATTTAACGTAGCACAGAGGCAATACGTGTGCATAGGTGTGTGTGCGTGCTTACTTGGGCATGTGCGTGTTTGCAGGGAGTGTGTGATATACACGCATGATAGTACGTTAGTTTTAGTTCCCATAATGACTTCTGTTTATTTTCTTTTATCTATTGTTTCTCTTTTTGAACTTTTATTTGTATTTATCACTGTACTGCATCTTCAAGACAAACCAGAGTGAGGTTACGTTCAACATCTCAAGTCTTTTTTTCTTCTTCTTGCTATTATACTTCTAGAAGTGTTATGATGTTTTAAATGTTTCGAGTGGCTCTCGGTCGACTATTTTTTCTCCCCTTCATCTCACCACCTCTTCAGGTTTGCCCGTCAAAGGTGTTCTCGCTCGGTCTGCATTCATTTGGTATTGAAATGAGATGGATCTGTTTGCGTGGTTACACAGGGTCATTTGCTGTGTTGCTTTGTGTCGAAAATCCTAAATGTAGCCGTGTACATTTCGCACTCCATTAAGGACACTCTATAGAAGAAGAAGAAAACCTATCTGAATAACCTTGATTCAAACTTTGGGTATGAAGTACACTATTACTACACTATTGCTCATTTACATTTGACATAAGAAACTTTGTTTTTTTTCATGCAATGGAAAAAAAAAATTCTGTCATGTGGTGATATGTACAAATCAATTGCCAAACTCAGTTTGGGACTGTTTTTTATTACAAAGAAAGACATTACAGAAGAGAAAAGGAGGAAAGAAACTTTGTATATGACTATATTTCTGGGAGGGGAACAATTATTTGTACTGAATGCAATGTGTTGTACAAGACTCTTGACTCTTTGTAGATCTGATGCTGTATTTATGAGGTGTGTGCTCCCTGAAGGGTTTTAAACATGATTTCACTGGCTATGTAAATACAAACCGAAAATGAGAAAACACTGCCTTTCTATGATTTAGCAATATGATGTAAATAGCATTATTAGGCTTCTTTTTTTTTTTTTTTTGTATGAAAGGACTCTTTGATTCTAGTATGGTAATTCCAGCCGAAACTGTTACAATTTTCTTTAATACGTTTTGAAGGATACACATACATTGTTAACGGGATAGCATTGTGGATTTTGTTGTCAATTTGTCATACAGAACTTTCATAATTTATTGGTTTAATTTATCATAATTTATTTGGTGATTGTGTAATTTTGGTATTTCTGGGGATGTATTGTAATATTATTTGGTAGAAAGAGACCATATAAATGCCCTCCTAAGCTCCTTAACTCTGTAGAGACATAAAGAGACACATATGTCAAGGTAGCCATTGTAATTTCAGACACTGTAGTCATAAGAGACGCTTGATGGAAAAAAAAAAAAACCAAAAGGAAAAAAAAAAAAAAGATGTACAAAACAACTTTTCTTCTATCTTGTTTGGGAAAAAAAATGTGTGTTTTGAAGTTTTTATTTCTAATCACTTAAACAGACTTTTACCTTTGCTTTTTACCACCTACACAATACAGTAGTCAAAGTGCCTCGTGTGCCTTCCATCTCCTCGGAACTGAATGTATGTGCAGTATATATGCAAGCTTGTGCAAAATAAAAACTAAGTCCTAGATCAGGTGTTTCCTTTTGCCATTTGTCATCATTTAAATCAGCATGGTAATCAGAGAAAAACCAAGGAGATTTGGAGTTGCCTGTGATGCCAGAAGATATTATATTAGAAGATAATATTTCAGGGTCAATCCAAGTTATTCGGTTCAACTCACAGAACAAGTTGATTACCATGAAAATTCATTTCAACTCATAATTTTCTTTTATAAAAAGCAAAAATCTAAGTTTCAGTGAAACACTTACAATGCACGTGAATGAGGCCAATCAGTAAATGTTAAAATACTTTTAAATAGGCATACGTATGAGTGTTATGATTTTATATGGAGGGGGAGGGAGGGGGGGATGCTAACCTTTTCTCTGAAATGTTATATAAAATTGTACAGGGCATAACTCTTAAATAGTAAGATTTTAACAAAAAGAAATAGCCTAATGTAAGGTATTTTATAAATTTGCAGGATTCACATTTCTGATTTTAAATCCTCCAAAAATTGGCCCTATTCACTAAGCGTCTCACAGAGAACTTTTTCTGAGAGAATCAGCATTAAGCCCCAAATGGTGTCAACTGAGCTTAATTTGTAATAAACACAAGTTATTCATTTCAGCTAACTGTATAACTATTAAAATGTTTATAGGCCTTTTCCCCCATGTAAATCCAATTTGATTCAGGCTGAACAGAATCACTGGAGATGCACTTCATCAGATATCACGGTAGTTGTTTCTCGATTATGTTGTCTTTGACAAAACACTAAAACGATGTCATTTCATCTGGATTAATATGAACAATCTGAAGCGGAGGTGAATAATAATAAAATGCTTCAGATATTCACATCAACATCCAATCTTAATTGCAAAGAAAGAGGGTGGAAAAGGAGCACGTGGGGAGAAAAGAGCAGCACTCGCGCAATTGTGGCTCGTGCGGCGTTGTGGAAGGAAGCGGGGCGGCCGCTGCTGTAATTTATAGTCTGATACAAAGAGGCACTTTAGTGGGCCTGGACCGCTCCAGCGGCTCCGCTGAACAGGAGGTGGGGTCAGATCACCCCCCCTTCCCACCCTCCGCGCCATAATGACGAGCAGAGCCGCTCACCGCTCCCCTTCTGTTTGATTTCATCATCGCGCCTTTGAAAAGCACATCTTAACAGCACAACAATAAAACAGCTGTGTTTGTGTTGGCCCATTCATTGTTGAAAATTTTACCACCATCCCCTCTTCTCTCCCCTCCCTAAAGAGATAACACGAGAATAATGTCGCTACCGTGATGCTCTCTCAGAAAAGAGAAAGGAAAGATCGCTGTTATTAATTGGTTGTTATTAAAGCAGAGGGGGATAAAGGTTTTGTTCGATGTTCTCACAGGCCTGTCCGTAAGGTAGAATGAATTTTGATGGCTTTTGTAGCAATGTTGTAATAAGCGTGTGAGGGTTTTCCTCATGAATAACGGTTAATTATCTGGCAACATTTTTTTTTTTTTTCAGATTGGAAAGAATAAAACTGTTTTTTTTTTTTTTTTTAGTTCAAAATGTGAACAAACACTAAAGCTTGTGTAAGCAGCGCACCGGCTGACCTCTGTCAGATCGGGGCATTTTGTTTTGGTTATGTAGAGCTAACACTAACAGGCGTGTGTGACCTTCCCTTTATCAAGAAGACAATGACCTCATCACTCCTTCTGGCATTACATGCAACTTCAGATGCAGCTGCATCGGTTTGGATCCAGAGCTCACGGCTGGATCCAAACGACATGGACAGACGCAGTCAAACGCGCCAGGCTCGTTTCTTCCTTCTTTTTTTTACGGAGGACGAACCTCTGGGGCTTCCCGCCTCAGCTCAGAGCCGACAGGCTCCTTGCAGTTGGGCTGAAGCAGCATCCTTGCATTACACGAACAGTCTGCTTCATAATCAAATACCATCTGTCGCTACATCTGAACCTGTTTTTAACATCTGTGCTTTCTGGTCTTAACAAAGCTTTAAAAACCAATTCACAACTTTCACAGCTCACTGGGCTGGATGTGTATATTTACTACTTTTAATACATCTTTCTGCTACTTTTACGAGGGCTCGGCTCTCTCCCAGCTGGGGGGCTGTTAGGAGGGCTGCTGGTAGGATGATACTGCCTTGCTTAAGTACCAACTGGCCCGCCACGAGTAGCCAAGTGCAGAGCACTGCCGCACACCGGGTCACAGAGGGAAAGGAGTGAGGCGGAGGAAGGGAAAACAAGGCGAAATGTGCCCCGATGAGAGAATGAACACCTTTTGCCAAAACAAGTTTTGTCCATTTGCCCCTCCGATGAGGAGGCTTGGAGTTGATCACGCTTGAAGCCCTATTACTGGAAATGGCACTGCAGGCCGAATGGCAACCAAGGGGAGAATCAGGAGCGTGGAGCAGAAGTGTGTTCTGGGTAAATGGGTAAGTGAAAGGTCCCTCCGAGGACAGTTCGGTCTGTCACCTCGCCATGCCGAGGAATCTGCAGAGTGTCTTCTACAACTTCAAACCCATTCGCCGGCAGATGTTACCGGAGAGGGTTCCAGAAAACATGATGGTTCGTTCTGCAAAGTCAAAAGTAGACGTCAGGCTGATGGTTTCTATTCGCTGTGTCTCATATTTGCTACATGTTGAGCAAAACAGCAATCTCTCTGTTCAATTTGTGTTCTCATATCAAAACGAACCATAGAAATGAGATGATATGAAACAAAACCACATAAAAAGGTATGCCAAAATGCCATTGGTTGGCAGTCTTTCTCTCTAAGCCTTTTGTATGGGTCAAGGACAAACAAGAGTGTCACCAAGTAAAAAGTTATTTTTAAAACTTTAGTTTCAGATACATGTATCAAGTTCACAAAAATGTACGCTTTGTATTCATGTTGGGCTCATATGGTTTCAAAAAACTTTTATATCATTTTAAAAAAAATCAATACAAATGTCATGCGGTGTAACCATCAAGTGAAAAATAATGACATTTTCCTCACAACTTGAACTAGGGGTGTCACAACATATCGCAATACAAAAAATGCATCAATATGTATCGTGGATAGTGACAATATGTATTGTGTACAGTTCACCCAAAATAAAAATTACTGTGTGAGAAAGAATTCAAGTTTTCAGAGTTTTAGTGTCAGTACTACATTAAACTACTATATATAATGTTGAATATAATGTATAATAATGCAATGGGGGAATATTTGTGTAAAAAGTGGCCTACATTATTTTAAATAAATCTAGTCAGTGACAGAGTGCAAGCCTATTCGTCTAAAATAATCCTGTATTTTCATCTTCAGAATCATGAATATTGTTATTCTAGTGTCACCATTATCCTGAGCATTGGGTTACCAACACCAAGTCCAAGCCTATTCATTTACACCCACAATGTAATATCAAATTTAGCATTTTAATCAACAGTAAAAAAAATTTACCCTTTTATCATATGTCTTGGAGTATCGCAATAATATAAAAGAGATTTTATGACCTTGACACACGTGAGGACCAGCAAGAGTCTTTATCATTTTGTGTTTTATGTAATAATATATATATATATATATATATATATATATATATATATATATATATATATATATATATATATATATATATATATTATCATAGCATTGTTGTTGACCCATTTAACAGAATCTAAATCAAACGTTTGTTTTGTAGCATATGATTCTGATCAATTTAGTGCATTTAAATATGTGCAGCAGAAGAAAAAAAAAACTTTTTCTCCCTCTGTGGCCTTTCAGAAAAGGCTAATGTTTCAGATGACTTAGTGACACCTGGTGGCAGATTCATTACTCTGATCTCAGCTAATAGAGTCAGTTCCCACTCCTCCAATGTTGGGGGGAGGACAGACCACAAGCCCGTCATTAATTAAGAGCCACATAAGATCATTAAAAAGTCAATAGGGCCTTTCAAGTCTGTGAGCGTTTTCAGCATGCCAACTCAAAGCCGGACCTTTTAAATCAGAGAGCGAGAATAGCCACAAGCATTTCGCTTTCAACTGGCTTCTGTTTCACTTCCAAGTCCTCCTCCATTAGCATTTACAGAGTTTTCTTCTGCAAAGACCATTTCATATTTGATATTCTGCCTCAGCGGGATTCTCTAAGGGTGACTCTGTTTTCTTGATGTATGATATTTATAAGTGTGCACGGCCTTAGAGTGCGCCATGACTACTTGTCTGTCTGTGTTGTTTTATTTGAGCAAAGACCTTCTGATGTGAAGACTTCTGGACATACCAGCTTTATTTTAAGTTTTCTGTTGTGTGCATTGACTTTATTGCAGTGTAAATCGCATTGATTTCAAAGTATGTTAAAAATCCAATTTTACCAATACCCATGTATTAAAAAAATGATTCAATTTAACGATAGATCATGCATCCCTAGTTGCTCAGTATCATAACAATGGCAAAACAGCTCACTGTCATGTTCACTTGTTCACTGTCATGCAAACATTGACAATTCTTTTAGGAATTCATTAAAACACTTTGGTAAAACCTATCAAAAGTTAGGGACAGCTGTGTAGCGTTTGAAGAACCATCAACTCTCATTCCTCCTAATTGTCATGCCATGCATTAAGTTTCTCAGACAATAGATAAGAAAGACATAGGCTATCTTTGAAGATGAGGAATGGCATGCTTGCAATGTGCACAAGAAGTCTGTGTTTTATTTTCAACTTTTACAATTTAGTTCTGGTGCTCCTAAGGAATAACCTTGCCCTGCTCGTGTCAAGGCAAGGCATGCCTTAGAAGGAGATATCCTCTTGACAGAGGAGGCCTCTCATTCCTAAAACACTCCATGGTCCTCTTTTAACGCTTGGGTTACAGCCCCCTTAGTCTGAGCTTCTCATGAGTGATGCATTGATATGGCTGATATTTATACATGTTAGACAACCACAGGTTGACACACAATGGGCAATGCCACCTTACCATTTCAAGTTATCGGACCAAAAATGAGGTTATAAGATACAAATGAATAACCGATTATACACTGATACTTGTATTAAGCAATAAAAACATTCATAGAAAACAGGCATTTTCGGGCTCAAGACAAAAAAAAAAAAAGAGAGAGAGAGAGAGAGAGAGAGAGAGAGAGAGAGAGAGAGAGAGAGAGAGAGAGAGAGAGAGAGAGAGAGAGAGAGAGAGAGAGAGAGAGAGAGAGAGAGAGAAACGGGGGAAGCCACAGTTTAAAAATATATGTTATATAATTATGTAATGATTCCAACATGCCACCAAACAAAATTCAATTCAAATTTAAAACTGGATTTTATATGCTACAAATGAACCAATAATATTTTGATGTGTCTTTAAGTGCAATGTTGTCAAATGAAACCAGTCAGTAAATAGACTGATATAAGTCTCACAAATCAACAGTTGCTGATATTTCGCTAATGCACCTTAACAAGACATCAGGCAACATCTCCTATGAATGCAATCTACATTTCTACATAGTCTTCCAATCTACATTTTAAACTATTGTCACAAATTAGATTTTTTTGTCATCATATTTGCAACAAAATTATTTGCACTCTGGAGCTCTTTTTCTGCTATGTGAAGCATTGCCAAATGCTCTCTCACGAAGTGAATGTACTGTGATTAGCTCCCCTAATTATATTTTCTATGGGTGTTTCTGAAGATTAGCATATTGTGATATTAGAGTGGAAGACCCAGAGAGACTGTAATACTGTAACACACACTCACACTCGAGTCAACCCCAATAATTCTAGATCAATTGGGAATCTACCTACTGAAGATTAAATGATCATAAAGTATTAATGTGGGGAAATTTCATTAGGTCCAAGATAGTCAGATTAAATCTACTTGGAGAGTAACTGGATATTCAATATCAATTCAGACAAGGCTGTTGTATAGTAAATCAATTTTGCTAGACATGTTCCACTTTCCTCGAGAAACCAAGCTAATTCATCTAAATTTAAAGATGTCTGTACAGACAAAACTCAGAGTATTATAAACCTGTAGTTTGTGGGATACAGACTATGCTGAGATGTCTAGAGATTATCTATGAAACGACTGGCATCATGGTACTCTGAACCCACGCCTCAGACTTTGCCAATCTCCTTCTGCATTTTGAAATGCCACAATCAAATCTATTTGAAATCTTCTTACGAGTAAGCTAAAAAGATTAATATCTTTTTAACCTTGCAGGTTAATGCTTACCTTACAGAGGAGGGATTATTACAAACCTGTCTTCTTCCCAGGAACTATTTCTGGGTATGATTATATTCTAATGTAAGCAGGACAGGGTGACCAAATAGAAGAGAGCTAGACTTGGCATGGCAAGGTTTCGTGTCTTTGACGATACTGTGACCTACATCCCTCTTTGCAAGGTTCTGAACCCGTTTATCAGAAAGGCCAAGGAAGTAAACAAGAGATGGTTCACCCAAAAATAAAAATTCTGTCATCATTTACTCACCCACATCTCATTCACATCCTGTATGACTTTCTTCTGTGGAAACAAAAACACAATTTTTAAAGAATATCCTGGTCACTTTTTTGTATAATGATTAAGAAGAATACTTCTGAAGCCATTTGACAGCTTGTGTTAACACCAGACCAACAATTAAGCCTTTATTTTTAGCACATTCATGAGAGAATCTGAGATTTGAAAACTCATTTTATTGCACAGGTGATGAACACTTTACAATAAGGTTAGTTAACTACCTCAGTTAACATGAACTAAGAATGAACAATACTTCTACAGCATTTATTAATCTTAGTTCATGTTAATTTCAACATTTATTAATACAGTATTCAAATCAAAAGTTGTATTTCTTAACATTAGTTAATGCACTGTGAACTAACATGAACAAACAACAAACTACTGTATTATTAACTAACATTATCAAAGATTAATAGTTCACATTAGTTAATGCATTAACTAATGTTAACAAATGTGTTACCCTTTTTGGTCTTTTTTGTCAAACATAGCTATGATATTGCTTCTGAATAGTTGTAATATTGTGTGAGATGAATGAATCACTTTTATATTTTTATGATGCTTTTGCATCCTTTTTGAAGTTTGACAACCCCAGTCTTCATCCACTTTCATTAGAAAAGTTTGCCTTAAAATTTTTTTTGGCCTTTAGAGTTTAAAAGATGAGAGTCAGTCAGTCAGTCATACAAGTTTGAAACAACAGTAAATGATGACAGTATTTTCATTTTTGAGTGAACTATCCCTTTAAGGAACCCCAACATTGGACAAAGCACCATTTCGCATCTGAAATATGGTTTCCCAGCTTCATTATTTTTCCAGTTTAATGGTACTACCTCTTGTGACAAAGCGTAATAGAAGGTAGCCGCCAAAGAAACTACAAACTTAACTCCTTTTCCAGCTCACATGTCACTGAGCTTGACAAAAGGTCTTTGAGGTGCCCGACATCAACTATCTGTGCTCTTTGTAACCTTTGTTTGTGGGATAAATGTGTGAAGGCTGAGGTGCCATAAGACAAGGGATGACAAGCTGGACAGCTGCAGACTGCAAACTCTAATCTTTAAGCTGCCTGGCTCTCTCAGTCCAATTGTTGCGGGCATGGCCAAGGAATTTCATTTATCATGAAATAGACACCCCCTCCAAGAACTCTCCTCTGTACTCACTATAAATAACCTCCATTTTTCCTGCAGTAGAAAAACAGCACGTAACATCAGAGACACACCATTCCAGGTAAAAAAAAAAAAAGGGGGGGGGGGGCAGGGGGAATTATCGGGGGTGTTAAAGGACTAATTGAACAGATTAGATCACAATAATCTCGACTATCTTTCAACTATACTTGTAAACTCCCAAATGTTATTTGAGAATGGAAGAGTGGTGGTACCAAGTGATGGACGCGCCATCTGTCATTGTTTAATCGTATTTTAGAGGATCACCGGAGGTAATAATTATATAAACAGAGACGATCCCAGTAATACGCTAATGCTTGGGGTGAACCAGGACTCCTTGGATCAAAGTGTGCTCAGGAGAAAGGATCAGCGAGGGTGATGGCATTGGACGTAAATGTTATCTTTGAGAAGAGACTCACTAAGGCATCCGTGGCTTGTGTTCCTCAACAACTGTTGTCAAGCTAGTTAAGAGACAATGCAGATCAAGCCCAGGTATCCGACAGCTGTTAGCCAACAATAAATGGAAGAGGGGAGGCAGCCATGGAAGAAGTTACAGCATACAGCATTTAGTCAGCCCCCTTTCCCAGTTGTCACTTGGGCTATGTCCATCAAAGTCCAATTTAGGATGGCTATTGAGGGAGATGCACAATGCAGTTCTTTTTTTTCCTCCTTGCTTCTTGGGATGCCAGGAAGATGGTGCCGCGCAAACACACATGGGTGCACGCGCTTACACACACACCATAAATAAGACAATGACACATTGTTCCCTTGAAACCGTGAACGTCTGGGCTATGAGAAGGTCAGCAGAAGGAGAGCTCTTGTTGTGGAGGCATAAGCAACATGGAAAGAACACAAAAGCATGCCAACTGGCACCGCACAAGCACATTCTCAATCACTATCAGCGTGTTGACATGACATGATATGTCCGCAAGAATCCGCTAGAGGAAGTCAGAAAGGTGTCACACTTCTCCTTCATTCAACTTTAGCCTGAATTAAACATCTCTAGATGCTCATGAAGCTTTTTTCTAAGTGAGATTTCAGACAGATCATTACACCGTTACGTTCACGTCAATTATTTATATTCTCCATTTGCCTTTCTCGACTGGTTCTTACCAGATTATTGTCTAGACCCATAACAAAGCAGTTTAATACTGTCCATTGTATTTGTGGATGAGGTAGCTTTGAGAGATACAGTAAAAGAAAGTCAATGACTGGATTAAGAGACTTCAGAATTTACATATTGTGAGACATATTGTTTTTGTATTTTCTAATCAAATGATCTTCTTATCTCATAAGCCCAAGACTGAAGCACTAATCTAACCCAAGATTAGGCTCAGGTCTACCAATGGTATTCATCTACGGTGACCCCAATAATGTTAGGACACTTATGAGAAGATTTATATTTTTTTTTTATATAAAACATGTTCCTCTGGTTCGAAAATGCTTTTACTTAAATATTTCTGTCAAAAAAAGTGCTGTTCTTTCAAAATTTTATTGATGAGAGAGCTAGAAAGGTTACTTGAGCAACAAATCAGCATATTAGAATGATTTCTGAAGGATCATGTGACACTAAAGACTGGAGTAATGATGCTGAAAATTCAGATGCTATTAGGTAAACTCATGCCAAAAAAAAAAACAATATAGAAGCAATTGAATTTTTGATAAACAGTATAAGGGGTTACACAACCTTCCCTTATGAACATCACCTATCCCAGGAGGACTTGAAAGGATTTCATCATGTAACAGCAATAAACTAAATGCGATCTATCCAGGCGCAATGAAGACATTTGGTAAATGTAATATTTTCTGACGAGGATGCTTCGGTCTTTGTGTTTAATCCACAAAGAAGCCTCCCCCCTCTCTCCAGACAATCTCATCCTTTTCATTCAATCAAAAGATAAGCACGCAAGAACATGGTCAATTCATCAAATCTGTACTCTAGGACCAGTTCAATAATATTAGGTCCTTCTACTCCATGATGGGATGATTTTTTGGAACAATCCAAACGCTTATACAAAGGCAAGTACAACAAATCATGCTTGAGTCTATTCCTATCGTCAACTGAGAGATATTCAGAAGTCAAGATGAGCCAGGAAAATGCTTCATAGAGAAACTTGCCATTTTAACTATAAAAAATATTAAACTAAGACAGAAATACGGCATCTTAATCGTTAGAAATTATTTATTTCCAATGTTGATCTTGTTAAACAAGAAATGTCCTCATCCATATGAAACAGGTCATCGGAACATCTGTAAATGGCTATAAAACAGCATCTGTTTAGCACACATAATGGCTCGCATTTAAATGTCCAGATGTCCCGTATTAATAAAATGATTGTGGTGGAGGAATTAAAGAAAACTGCTCTCATCAGCTCAAGAGAGACTGTGGGCTTGTAGAAGCACAGCAGGGCCTACATTAAATTTTCTTATTTGAGATCAGAAAAGAATTTATCTACCCTTAGTTAAAATGATTTCTTACATGTATGTCAGCATCACTTTTTGATGACTAAAAGTGTAATTTCAATATAAAGTTATATACATTTGAACTGAATTTATAGCCTTGAGTTATTAGTTAAAAACTAACATGAATAACATGAATGACAGGTGCTCACGCTGTCACTAGTACCATACAAGATTTTATGTCTGTGACAACGGCAACATTGTTATATAAATGTTATGAAATACAAATAGCAAAAGAATTGTTACTTTAAACATTGAATCTTTAAAATATTTAATGAACATTATTTCAAGACTGCTATTGAATCATAAATTGATAAACATATTTTAATAAAAGGATTTAACCCATTTTAAATGGTCACTTATTATTATTATCAAAACAGTCTTCACAGCTAAAAGAATTAGCACCACATAAAATTTTAAATTAATATTAAATTATAATATTTAGTATTAAAGCAATGATATTTGAAGCATGATCATATTTGAAATACAGTGGGTTCATATATTTTGCAAGTGTTAAAATTGCCCCCAGATTCCACATTCTTATTTCTTGTATTAGATTATTGATTTTACACTGGTTTCAATTAAATATTATTATTTTCTCAATGTAAATAGATTGATACTTTACTGTTTTTTTCTTGTACCCAATGATGCTCTAGTCAAATAAATAATTTGATGATTAAATAAAACAAACAAAAGTCTATGTTTAAAAAAAAGCACTAACCAAAACCGAAAAAGAGCTTAGACTTTAAACACCTTTGGATGTGATGTGCAGCACCCATTTCAGAGCAGGTGTAAAGGTGCTTAACAGTATCATGCTAATTTTGTCATTCAAAGCAGAAGTGAGACCATCACTAACTTCAACTGAGGTCAGATGTGCACCTGTTTTGAGGGAAACAGTTGAATTCAAAGCTCCATAGTGAACACAAAGATCAGCGTGGTGATACGAGGCCACAGATTTGGCATTCAATCTGAGCGGCATAATAACACAGCAGCGCCTACAACTGCGGGGAATTTTCTTAAAGCACGTTATGGGCCAACATTCGCACATTACTCATGTCTGCAACAGCTGCTGTTAGAATTATGTGAAACTAAGATGTGCCCTAAAGGGAACGTGGAAGAACAGTGTGTGAAATGAAGACAGGAATTTTTGCAAGTACGTTTGTGAACAGTGATTCCTTCACAGAGGACGCTGAAAATGTATGTATATTATGGTAGCACTTTATTTTATAAGTCCTGTGCCCACGTACATACTATCACAAAAACTGGGTAATAAATAGGTACTAACCCTGAACCTACTCCTAAACCTAACCTTAACCCATGTAGTTACCTTATATTACCTAGTACTTTCTTATAGGCATAGTGCATGTACTGTAAAATAAAGTGCAACCTATATTCCCATACAAGGGGTGTACCTGAACAATATCTACAAGGTTGAGAAAGAAACTCAGGGGGACAAAAACTGCAGACACAAGAAAAAAAACATTTCTGCATTCAGGGTCCAAACTAAATGAGCTCAGAGTGTAGCATTAAGCCCTACATGTTTGTTATGGGGAGATTTAAGGGTTCAGACTTTTCTCTGTCATCTGCACAGATTGAAGCATTTTATCATATCTGAGTCTCCTTCAGAAATAAATCTACTTATATATGTTTTTTTTTTTTTTCATTCCTTATCATTTTCTTTAATTCAAAATGACAATCCGGACTATCTAATCCATCTTCCTTTTATTAGAAAAAAAATATTATTATTCTTCCCATAGGCTCTGCCCTTGCTAATATGAAAACTGATTTAGTATTTGGGACATGACGACTGGGGGAATGCCAAACAGAGGGGGGGGGGGGGTTATATCCCAAGAAACACTGGGTTACATATTAATCAAGAAAATAAACGAAAATGATAGCATTATTCACAAATGGATAGGTGTATTCTTCTTTGCCTTGATTGTATTATAAAGGGTTGTGTCTTTAGATTAGAACTACTAAGAAAAAAACATTTTGATTGGTCTGCAGGGTTGGATAAATCCTTTAGGTGCATGTTTGTGTCAGATCCTTGTATTTATCTGAAGGGTGATTTTATGACATTTTAATACAGAGAAGAATAGGGAATTTTCGTGAGTTATTTCTTAATCTTTGATCCTCCCCAAAGAGCTTGGAATAACTTGTAAATGTATTACAAATGAATCTGACTGCTTCATGAGATGTAACTAAGGTATGTTGGAGTCCCACAGGATTCCCAAGTCAAATTGCAGCACAAATGCCCAGTCATAATATGTGAAACAGAAATGCTGTTATAAATGCCTCTACATTGTGTTGAAATGTTTAAAAGTATTCCCTTAAAATACAAAAGAAAAAACAAGCAAAGGTAAATAAACTGGCCAAGAAAAATAATTGAGAACATTCATAGTCTGAGATACTGCCAAACCGATTCCCAATATTAAATACTTGTTATTAGATTACATTTTAAAATACTTGTAATCAGACTTCAGTTACTTTTTTATTTATTACATGACTACTTAATGTTCATAAAATGGCTCCAAATTATTCATAATTCACTGATTATCTTGAAAATTCTTTTTATTTTCATTTTCCTTTCTAAAAACAAAAGCCTATTGCTTTTACATGTTCGGAAAGTCTTCCAGTTTTGTGGAATTACACAAGAACGGTCATTAGTTAGGCAGCTATAATTACATGGAGAATTGAGAGATCAGCATAAATAAGTAAAATATATATATTTTTTGTAAGCGTTTTGTTTTTTATTGTTTTATTTTAAAAAGTATTTAAAAACATTTTTTTTTAAGATTTAATTAATCATTAGCATTTCATCAATTTCCGAACCCCCTCTTTGCAGTTCCTACACAAACCCCAGTTTGAGAACGCCTGACGTATGTTTAATGCATTTCACGTTGTTGATAAATTGGAATAAATTTTCTTTCTCTATGCATTTTTATATCAATATGTTACAAGCTTATTGCATTCAAATCAATATGATAAACGAGTATCAAAAGTAATCAAAAAGTAATCAATTATATTGACTAAAATGTGTAACATAATAGATTACATTACTAATACAATTCTCATGTAATATGTAATCAGTACTGAATTACTGTTTGTAAGGAATCTACCCAGCACTACATATACAGTACACAGTGTATATATATATTGATTTAGGGGCCAAAAGCTATTGCTTTTATTACATGATGAACAATTGTTATGAATTATTCAACTCTGATGATAACTTAACACAAAGAGCTGTTCTGTAACTTTGCCAATTGGACTAATTGATGATTTGCATGTGAATACTGGCCTAACATTATCCACCCTTTAATGTAGGATCAGCTAGAACCATTTTGAAATGAAAAGCTCAAACATCTTTGTTTTTAGGGTTGCTTTTGTAAAAAATACCTAATTGATGCGGTGGTTAGTTTTTGTTTGTCATTCAGGTATTGACCATTTGGCTCCTTCTCCTTATTATTATTGAAATCATTTTTCCACACACAATTCTTTGCCAAAATATATTCAGATCGATACTGAAAAAAAACAACATCCACGTTCACAGCAGAAACTCCTCTGCCTGAATAGATAAATTCTTCTGATGTGGCAAACATAATTATAATTCAGTAATTCTTAGGTACAACATCCAGGACATCAGAAAAACAACAATCCCAGTGGGACCAAAGCGATAAATTATCGCTGAGTGTAACTCGCTCTTACCAGCAGATGGAGGTATTGGAGAGCGTGTTTCAAGAGTTACAGTAGCAGTGCACTATGGTCAGCAGATGGAAGCAGACATCAAAGAACCACTGTATTATGTGGGGAAATCAGCTCACTTCTTTGTCTGTCTGAAAAAAAGAAAAAAAAAACTGTAAGGAAAGAATATTAATTATTAAATATTAAATATTTAATATTAATTAATACTAATTAATAATTTTTCAAATTGAACATTTACTGGACTAAAGCAACTTAGGTTTACTTATCCATACTTCATTTATTCGAAAAATCGTGTTAAAATCTCAACCATCATTGAATAGCATTGCATTATTTGTTTTGTCCACAGAATCAAAACTACAAAACTTTGATTATAAAACTAAGCATTTAAACACATCTTATTATAATACATTTTATTGGCAGATGTAGAGTGGCGACTGATATTTATATGCTTTTTATGCAAGTGGTTTGTTGTACTATTGTTAAAATCTTATTGATTAACATTACAATCTTACTTTTTTACTATATAAATAACATCTGCACCAAATTACATATTTTTGAAGAGTTTTGAGGTGAAAATGTAGGTGTTTTTTCATCTTTGAGTGTAAGCTACACATTTTCACTCTCCTATATGAGCCAATAAAGCGTGATGTATCCAATTTATACAAAACATTAAATGTACTCAAACTTTTTTAGATTTTTTTTTAAAGGTTCAATAAACGGATCCATTTAAATATATATTTATTTTTCTGACTATTTTTTCTAGACTTTACGTGGTTAATACTCAAAGGGCTGCTTAATATCAGAGGTGGACAGTAACAAAGTACATTTACTTGAGTACAGTAAATGTACTTTGTTACTGTCCACCTCTGATATTATTACTTAAAGGGACAATAAGTAACTTTTTAGGTATTTTATTATCTAAAATCAATATTTTTTTTTCATAAATATGTCCTCAATGGTGTCCAAATACCTCTGGCAATGATCTGACTTATCCTCGTAAACGAAGAATTTATTATCTTTATATACATGGGACGGGTAGGTCCACGGAGGCTTCCATGTAGTTCCGCCATCTTGAAAAACTATAATAGCAGAGAGGGACAAAAAGTACTAGGCCAACGCGTTTCCACAACGCGTTTTCGTTCAGAGCCCGCGTCAAGTGACTGAAACCAGCAGAAACGGAGCAGAGCAGTGAGAGGCGCTTTTGTCACTGCCCCGGCAAGTTTAAAAGGCTGCACTGCACGGTTAAGTCAAAGGATAACGAGTCCTCTTAGTCGAAAAACTCCACAATAAGACCGTAAAAGGAAACGTGATCGGAGATTACAAAAACAAGGGTTATTAGCTATAATGTCGGGATAGCTAATGCAGGAGAAAGCTTTCAAAAGAGACGCTGAAGTTGCCTGCTTTCTTCTCGACAGGTAAGTCAATGTTAAGGTCTTAATTACAGGCTTTTTATTTTTTTATTAGCCTATATAGACCAGCGTTTCCCAGCGGGAAACTGTGTAAAAAAAAAACAAATCTTTACCATCAATCTCGGATCGTCGGAAGTCTCTAATAACAACAAATAATGCGCACAAATTTATAATACAAATGCAAATCATAAGTTTTTGGCGTTGAATTGCGGAGGTTGCGCTTGCATGTGATTTTATTCCCGTGCCTCATTCCCAGTGCGTCCACATAAAGCTGCCTATTTTTCATTGATGCGCTTACAGTCAAATACACACGAATTGTCACAACGTCCGTCTTGCCGCGTATTCACATCGGTTGTGCTGCTGTCAACGCAACGCGTGCGATTAATATTTTTCAATTTAACACGTTAAAAATATTTAACGCAATTAAGGCAGCATTTTTTTCTGTCATCCTTTGGCTAGCGTTACATTATATAATCACGTTCTTCTTCATGCAAATGCTTCTAACCATGCAAGCGAGAAAATACAAAAGAGAATGCGCTGTCCTGTGATGCTGACACGACGCGCGCCAGACTCGACTTCTCTTTCGAGCTTTCGCTTTGAGTATCCTCATGAGAGCAGTCTTAAATTAGTTAAATAAAGTCTTAAATGAACGTTAAGAGTTGTGAGAAAATGGGACGCTTGTGGGATCCACATGTGACAGTGCAGCAGTGACATCAGAATCAAATAACACTTCATTCATAAAAAGATGCCATTAAACAATTATTTGAAATATACTGTCTTTATGATGTTTCTACATTAATTTGGAGATTTACTGTGAAATTATTAGGCTACATAAAATATAGTAAAAACAAGCTATCTTGTGCAATTATAACAAAATTATATATTATATAAAATTAAAAATGTTTAATTCATTCATTCATTTGTAACATGCATGAACGAAGAAAAAAAAGGAACAGGAAGAAGAAAATCTTATGGTAGCCTACCTGTCATTTATTTGTGCACATAAAAAAAAAACAAAAAACAAAAAAAAACCAGCACATTTCAAAGTATAGTATCAAAGTAGTATCGTGACAACACTAGTGTAGGGTGCCACACATTTTTTTTTAAATTTCAAAGGGTGCCTTGACTGAAAAAAGGTTGGGAAACACTGATATAGACAGTAGAACATAGTTAAAAGTTAAACAGGCTCTTTGATGAATAGCAGCTATTGAGTAAAGTAGAGATGGTCCTATAAACAAGGTTGTACGTTTTGTTTGTTCAAAACTGTAACATTCGTTTGTTCGTTGTGTCAAGTTGTAGTTTGTTTGAAATAACAAACCAGTTCACCAGAAGGAAAACTCGACGAGGTGCTATTAGAAGACATCCTGTCAAAGCTTTTTGGTACATATCGCTTACCGTAGATGCAACGCGCATTTGAAAACGCGAGGCGCTGGAGAGCAAAATTAGTTTGATTGCAAAATACAAATTCACCACTAGATGGGAGTAATTCTTACTTACTGCCCCTTTAAGTACACTTCAGTTCCCTTTTTGAGTATCTGTACTTTACTTGAGTATTATTTTTTCTGGAAACTTTTTACTTTAACTTCACTACATTTGAAAGACAAATATCGTAATTTTTACTACACTACATTTCTGTCAAGGTCCTTGAGTAGAAACAAAGTCCTTTTAGGCAAGTCGTGCCACTCGGCCGCCATCTTGGCAACGCCTCCGGGCAGCTATTTCGGACTAACAAGACCAGGCTCCTATCTAAATGAATGGGCAGAGAGTCAGAACTGCACTTTGCACTGGTCACCGGGACATAAAAACTGCATGTATAGAAACAGCAGTAAAATATGATAAAAATCGCTGAAAAAGTTTGATGACTTTGCCCCAAAATAAGGTTTAAAACGCCTTTTTCCCCACAGGTTATACTTTTACTACGCATGCGCAAGGGTTCACGTTCACGACACCAACTTAATTTACGTCTCTATCCAGAATGCCGGTGTTGTGCCAGCACTTAAACAGTTACATGTATTTAAATGTCTGAAACCTAAAATAAACATTATGTGGTTAAAACACTGAACAGTTGTGATAGAGATGACAAGCGCTGAGCGCGTCCGTCTTTGGCTCAGCGCCAGCCACAGCGCGAAAGCACAGGTTGAATATGGCAGTTATGTCACGTCACTCTACATTCGCTCCTTAGTGGTCAGCTGCTGACTGTTAAAAGCAGATGATTGGCTTTCCAGCGGGAGGGGCGGGACATGTGCATACAGCCGCCATCTTTGCCGTTACGGGTTTTCCTTATATAGTTGTATTGAGGATTGAGGAAGTGGCATGTCTCATATAAATTGTCTCTGGTAGAAAGCAGTAACGTCAGTCAGGGGATGATTTTGGTTGCATTTTGGTTGGAAATGAAAGTCGGTTTGACGTCAGAACCCGACATCGGATTGACGTCAACATCCTACGTCGGACAGACGTTGGATTTTGGTAGGAAATGAAAGTCAGGTTGGCGTCAGAACCCGACTGATGTTGGTTTGTGACATCAACCTGATTTTCATTTTCAATCACAATACAACGTCTGTCCAACGTTGGAGATTAACGTCAATCTGACGTTGGATTCTGACATCAACCTGATTTTCATTTTCAAGGTAGGCAGGCAAAGATTCAGAGGCATAAGGTACTGTAAGTATTACATACAACAATGCAACAATAATAAAACAATGCATTGACATTTACTTTTTACTTTTGATACTTAAGTACTTTTAAAAACGGGTACTTCTGTACTTTTACTTAAAGGGGTCATCGGATGCAAAATTCACTTTTTTATGGTGTATGCATTTAAATGTGTCTTTGCAGTGTGTGGACACAACCACCATACAATGAAACAAATCCATTCACTCATTTTTTTTAATCCTCAAAAAGCCTAAAAGCCAGCACGGACATCACCATCTCCGGGAAGGACACCATCATCTCCGGAACGGACACCACCCACCATCTCCGGCACGGACACCAACGTCTCCTGAACGGACACCAAAGTCTCCGGCACGGACACCATCATCTCTGGCACGAACACCATCGTCTCCGGCACAGACACCAACGTCTCCGGCATGGACACCACCCACCGTGTCCAGCACGGACACCCATCTCCGGAATGGACACCACCGTCTCTGGAACAGACACCAATGTCTCTGGCACGGACACCACCGTCTCCGGAAAGTACACCACCGTATCCGGCACGGACACCACCAACTCCAGCACGGACACCAATGTATCCGGAACGGACACCAATGTCTCCGGCACGGACACCACCATCTCCAGGAACAGACACCAACGACTCTGGCACGTCTCCGCCATCTCTGGCACGGACAAGTGCACGGACACCGCCGTCTCCGGCACGGACACCAAAGTCTCCGGAAAGGACACCACCGTCTCCGGCACGGACACCAATGAATCCAGAACAGACACCAACGACTCCGGCACGGACATCACCGTCTCCAGCACGGACACCAACGTCTCTGAAACGGACACCACCATCTCCAGCAAGGACACCGCAGTCTCCAGAACGAACACCAACGTCTCAGGCACAGACACCACCCACCGTCTCCGGCACGGACACCATCGTCTCCGGAACGGACACCACCCACCATCTCCAGAACGGACACCACTGTGTCCGGCACAGACACCACCGTGTTCGGCACGGACACCACCGTCTCCGGCACGGACACCAACGACTCCGGCACGGACACCAACGACTCCGGCACGGACACCACCCACCGTCTCAGGCACAGACACCAACGTCTCTGGCACGTCTCCACCACAGACTCCAACATCTCCGGCACGGACACCAATGTCTCCTGAACGGACACCAAAGTCTCCAGCACGTCTCCGCCACAGACTCCAACATCTCTGGCACAAACACCATCGTCTCCGGCACAGACACCACCGTCTCTGGAACGGACACCAAAGTCTCCGGAAAGGACACCACCGTCTCCGGCCCGGACACCAGAATGGACACCACTGTCTCCGGCACGGACACCAACGTCTCCAGAACAGACACCAACGACTCTGGCATGTCTCCACCATCTCCGGTACGGACACCACCAACTCCGGCACGGACACCACCATCTCCGGCACGGACACCAGCATGGACACCACTGTCTCCGGCACAGACACCAACGTCTCCAGAATAGACACCAACGACTCTAGCATGTCTCCGTTGTCTCCGGAAAGGACACCACCATCTTCGGCATGGACACCAGCACGGACACCATCATCTCTGGCACGGACACCACCGTCTCCAGAACAGACACCAACGACTCTGGCACGTCTCCGGCACGGACAAGTGCACGGACACCACCGTCTCCAGCACGGACACCAAAGTCTCCGGAAAGGACACCACCGTCTTCTTCGGCATGGACACCAGCACAGACACCATCATCTCCGGCACGTACACCACCGTCTCCAGAACAGACACCAACGACTCTGGCACGTCTCCACCGTCTCCGGCACGGACAAGTGCACGGACACCGCCGTCTCCAGCATGGACACCAATGTCTCCGGCACGGACACCAACGCCTCCGTTGGTGACAGCATTGCTGACAACAGGGAATTTTAGGAAATATCTGCCTGCTGAATGATTGATCAATTAGAATTAAGTATTCCAGGCAGCTGCGAAACAAATACATATTTATTACGGCTGTGATTAAAAACAGCTATTTACGCAGGTTCCTGTAATGGGCTATGATTAACCACCCTTAAATTACATTTTGCCATTTTAACGCATCAGAAATTTACAGCCCTAATATTATAATATAATATTCAAGTAAACAGACATGTGCTTTATCTGAAGGCAGTTGAAAGCATAACACAAAAAACTATTGTTAAATAGAAGATCAGAAATAGAATTTACATAAGAAATAAAAACATAACTTAGGCTATAAGAAATAAAATATAATTAATCAATTAACAAGTCTAAATGAATGATTAAAGACAAAACACATTAAGCTGGCAGTAAGAACAATTAAGTCAAATTAAATCAAAATTTTGGTTGACAGCTAAATAAATGCTTTCTCAGACTTGCATTACTAATTGAACAAGAATGTGTTCATTTATTATACATTAAAATACATTACAATTATTATACATTAAAAATAGTATAAGTTTGACAAAAGACTTTGGTTTTGATGTTCACTAACATAAACTGATTACATTTCATCATGGGGCAAACAGTGGACAATGTTGAATCTGGAGATCTGGACTGGAGTATTGTTTTTTATGAATTAATTGAATGGTTGTTCAAGGGTCTATTGAAAGAGTGGATTCTGGAATCCAATGCTGCTTCAATGTATATCTAATGAGTGATTATAATTAAGGTATTAATCAACATTTCTAAATATCAAATTAGTGGAATGACTTCTCTAAGTTTATGAGATTTGACCTCACCATGACGACTGTAGGTCACATGGGTCATTGAAACCTATAGTTGAGTGACCATTTCTTAGTTAAAGTCTTTACTTTACTGTTAGATTAAAGTGTCCTCTCATTGAGAGAAAGAACATGTTATCTTGATGTTTTGAGAAGACTTTCCTGCTTATAATTATAGCCTCGCCAAATCCAACCTTGAAGAAGCTATGTGTCTGTGTGTGTTAGTATTCTTGGTTACAGGTTAAGGAACGTGTGGCAGCAACCCAGATCTGCGAACTGGAAGATCACAACGTGCCTAAATTCAGGGTCCGAGTGTCAGCAGCATAATCGATGGAGATATGCTTCAGTCTATCTGTTTATGTGTGGAAAATGTGTGTTTATCTATTTCTTAGCCAATCAGAACCACTCAACCTGAAGCAAGGACATAGCTTAGAGGTATAAGTGCTGTGATAGCCTATTTGTAACAGCAAGCGTGGCGGGCGGCCTACGAACTCCTTCTGAGTCTTGAAGCTGACTTCTGCCTGATGAAACTGCAAACTATCTTCAGTAAAAAAAATCTTTAATTTATTATAATTCTGACTCTTGTCTTAAATTGACTGCACTTCTAACTCCTGGTCTTAAAGTCCGCGTGAACCGGAAGTTGCAAACGACTTTTCTCCAGTGTTGTGACGTATTTCCCAGTGAAACAGAATATTGAACAGAGGGCAGGGTTTTACTCTAGCGCTCCTCCTCTCCATCTCTGCTCATAACAGACTAACGGTTTGAGGGGAGTGGTTAAGCGTTTCCCAAACCAAGCTGTCAAGTCTACGTCATCAGGGAAGGTCCTCCAATGCAGAGGGGAGGGGCATTTTCAGATTTTATTTAAAGATTACGAAGCCAAAAAATTTTTTTGTGTGGATTGACTTGCATGGATGAATTGTTCACCACAAAACGATCAATTTAGGCAAACAAAGTAAGTATGGTCAATTTTGATATCATGTGGACTTTAATTATTCATATCTGGTCCTTGGGTCTTTAACTGTAAATCCCCTAACAATATGTTTACACGTCAACAAATCAAAACAGAAAACAACTTTGTCAAAACAATCCCTGTTAATGCGGATCTGCAAAAAAATTACTAAAAAGATTGTGTTTGGTTGCTGTTTGCGTGAGACCGGAAACACCGATCGTGAGGTCACGGGCCTGCAGGCCTTGACTGCTGCCAGGTAGTTGGCGATATCAATTTGTCAAGAAACACCCCTAGAGCACGTATGCAAATGATGCACATGACGTCACCGTTTTCACAAATTCACGTTTTTGTTGTTCCCACATGACGTCACAACATACGGGCATTTGCCGACCCGGCGCCATTTCTGAGGGCAGAACACAACATTCTTACAATGCAGAACATGAGAAGAAGCAGCTGAAACGGAAATTTTGTGATTAAAAAGTAAAAATGGTCATCTCCTGCTGGGTCAATGGATGTTCCAATCGTGCCGGAGGTTCAGTTAAAATAGTTTTTTAGCATTTGCCGACCCGGCGCCATTTCTGTGGGCAGAACAATAGTAGAAGAAGCTGAAGCGAGTTAATTTCGTGATAAAAAGTGAAAATGGTGATCTCCTGCTGGGTGAATGGATGTTTAAATCATGTCGGAGGTTCAGTTAAATTTGGATTTTACAGTATACCCGTCATTAGACTTCATGAATGTGAGAAGACTAAGCTTTTGTCAGAACAACGACGGAGGTTATGGCTGGCGAGGATAAACAGGAAAGAAACTCCCTCAAAACACGCAAGAATTTGTTGTTTTTTATTGCGAGTGTACACAAATATAAGTTAACACTTTGCAGTTTGAATTATGTCCTGTATGAACAAAATGACGAGATATTAAAAACATTCAAAAACAACATTGTTTCCACTGTTCGATCGCGCCCGCGACTCTCTCACTCACTCACACACACACACACACACACACACACACACACACACACACACATTCCAGCATGGCAATCTCAGATTATGTCCCTAAAGAACCCGCGTATAAAGTAGTTCCGCATTAACTTACATTAATTAATTTGCACGCGAGTTTTATTTATTTTCATACGTTATATTCATATTCATGCACATATTTCCAGGCTCGGAATTGCTCACATGTATTAAAACTCCTAGCCAATACCAGATAATGGCACACATGATAATACTGTATCTAAGGCAAAGCTGCATAATCAGTGCTCAGTGCTTCCTTTGTTAGCGCATACGGATCCACACCATTTATGACTGAAATTTTCGCATTGTACCTCTCTGTCTTGTGTTAATAGTAGAGCCCGACCGATATGGATTTTTGGGCGCCGATGCCGATACCGATAAAAAAGGCCAGATACCGATATATCGGCCGATATTATTTATGTGTATATTATAATACAGTAGCAATATTATTTATGTGTATTATAGTACAGTAAGTTTGGACACACTTTACAATTGGTGTGTACAAACTTTTGATGGGTACTAGAGCCCGACTGATAAAGGATTTTGAAGGCTGATACCGGTACAAATATTTGTTGGTTTTAAAATCCGATATTCCGATATATCGGACGATATTTTTTTTTCAGAGACGCGCAACAAAACATTAACAAATTTCCATAACATTAGTTATTTGTAGTTATGAGTTTTAACTAAAATAATATGATAATGCATTTTAAAAAGAAACTTGTTTCTTTTATTGTCACAACAGAACAGAGGAACATCAAAATATATTAAAGTTCTGATAAATAAAATGTATAAAAATACAAACTTAAGATTTTTTTTAAGACTAAACGTTTAGTCCTTTGAAAAAAAAAAAAACAATTTCACATTCAAATTGACAACAAATTCAAATTGTCATAATTTACTCTCTCAAGTTGTTTTTTTCTTCTGTTGAAAATAAGTTATTTGGATGAATGTGGGTAACCAAACAGTTGATGTACCCCAGTGACTTCCATAGTATATTTTTCTCCTTTGGAAGTCAATGGGGACCAGCTACTGTTTGGTTACCCACATTCTTCAAACTATTAATATTAGAAAAATATTAGAAGGAAATTAATACAGTTGGAACAACATTAGAGTGCCTGTAAATAATGAGATCATTTTTATTATTGGGTGAACTATCCCTTTAAGGACAAGCGGCAATGTGTTTACAATTGCTACTGTCTCTTTAAGAGCTGAGCACGACACGTCTAATGTACACGCATTTGACAAGCAGATTTTCTCTCAATTTTGCCTTCACTTTAGACAATCGACATTGTTTATGTAAATCTTGTGTGTATTTAACAGTATTAGCACAATAATACTCGAAAGATAACTTAGTCCAGTATCCAGGCGCTGGTAGAAAGGCTTTTAGTGCATGTGAGCTTCACATGTAACGTTACGCGCTGAGAAACGCACACGTTAGAACGGCGCATCAGCATTTAAAATTAAATGTTTAACCGACAAAGCATTAAAGCACATGCACATTATGAACTTTTGTGAACTGCAGTGTTAACATTTTATGTGAATATAGCCTACGTCGCGTTGTTCCGCTTCACTCTCGGCTTATTTAACCGCAGCAAAACTGGACATAATTCACGAATTTTGTCATCCTTATTTGAGTTAAGAGAACTGATAGGGATGTTCTTTTAATTGTTATTCCATCAATGTATGTCTCGTGAGTCGTTACCAACTCATCATGAACACACTTCACCGATGATCTCACTCGCGGTTCTCTCTGCCCGACTCTGGCTGGATCAGCAGGTTGCTGAATGTGTGGCGCGTTATACACGAGTGTTGCCAACAGGGACGGTGTAGAGTGCCCTCTGGTGGACAAACTATACAACGCCAACACTCATAACATGGTTGAAGGGTGTTTCGTCCGTTTTTATTTTATTTTTGAAATATTCATTTATCGGCCGTTATAAATGCCGATGCCGATAGTTTTGAAAATGCCTAATATCGGCCGATAATATCGGCCTGCCGATATATCGGTCGGGCTCTAGTTAATAGAGTCTCTTTATAATCTCTGTCACTTTGTCTCTTCATGATTTTCGTAGCATTATAAATGCAAAGAAATATTCGAAATTTGCTTGTAAAACTCATAGACAGTATGGTAAAACGTCTCTGGTTACTTGCGTAACCTATGTTCTCTGAATAGGGAACGAGACGCTGCGGATAGCGCAGTGGGATATTCTCTGAATGTGCCGATTGTCTGAAGCCCTATAGAATCACGCCAATTCATTGGCTGATGGCGCTCGCGCAGTCTGGCTCCGCCCCGACGCTCTTACGTTGCATCATTACATATTCGCGCGCGCGCCATCTGTCCTCAGATTTCTCTGCCGAAAAGAAAACTGTCAGCAGCGCGAGGAGCTTGGCAGCTAACGCAGCGTCTCGTTCCCTATTCAGAGAACATAGGTTACGCAAGTAACCAGAGACGTTCTCTTTCATAGGTTCACTCAACGCTGCGGATAGCGCAGTGGGAACGGACTACCAAACTCGCCAAGCTAGAGCGCTTTCCATGACTGGTACAAAAATAGACAACGACCAAGAGGAGTTCAAACAGAAAGAACCTGGGAACCCGGGGTCATGTCAAGATCCAAATTATAGAACCTTACAAAAGTGTGCGGAGAGGACCAGCCTGCCGCAACACAAATGTCCTCCAAAAGTGCTCCTCTAAAAAGAGCTTGAGAAGATGCCACACTTCTGGTGGAATGTGCTCTAATGCTAAGAGGTGAAGGAAGGCCACGCACCTCGTAAGCCAACGAGATAGCTTCTGTAACCCAGTGAGAAATCCTCTGCTTTGATGCAGCAAGCCCACGCCGGCCAGCACCGAAGCAAACCAGAAGCTGGTTAGATTTCCTCCAACCGCCTGAGCGGTCTACATATATCTTAAGAGAATGAACTGGGCAGAGCAAGTTAAGCTTCCTATCTTCCTCAGAAGAAAATGGAGGAGGGTGGAAAGCGTTAAGGTTAACCACCTGCGAGCGGAAAGTTGTGGAAAGAACTTTGGGAACATACCCTGGTCTCGGCCTCAAGGAAACCTTGACCAAGCCAGGAGCAAAGTCCAAGCAAGACTCGCTAACAGAAAGAGCTTGTAAGTCTCCTACACGCTTTAATGATGACAAAGCCAACAAAAGAGAAACCTTGAGAGTTAGAATCCGCTCCGGAGCTGACTCTAAGGGCTCAAAGGGAGCCTTCGTCAAACCCTCTAGGACAACAGAAAGGTCCCATGAGGGAACTCTAGGGGAGCGAGCCGGTTTCAGGCGCTTAACCCCACGCATGAAGGCCGAAACTAACCTTAGTTTCCCCAGGGGAATCTCGTCCGATTCCCTATGCGCTGCAATAGCTGCGACATAAACTCTGAGAGTGGTAGCAGCTGCTCCAGAAGCAAACTTCTCCTGCAGGAATTCCAATACTGAACCAACAGGGCAGTTAACTGGACTCCTATCATGTGCTAAGCACCATGTCTCAAACACCCTCCATTTGGAAGAATATAGCCTCCTTGTAGAAGGGGCTCTAGCACTCGCAATGGTCTCCTGAACATCAGAGCTTAATGCTAACAGCCTCTGATCGGCCAAACATACAGCTTCCACATGTCCGGGCGAGGATGCCATATCCTGCCCTGCAGTTGGGACAGCAGGTCCTCCCTGACCGGGATCTTCCAGGGAGAAGATTCCAGCAGAGGAATTAGCTCCGAAAACCATGGCTGGGACGGCCAGAACGGAGCTACCAGGAGGAGGCGGACTCCGCTCTCTCTCACTCTGGCCAAGACCGCCTGGATCAGTTTGATGGGCGGAAAGGCATAGAGTTTCCGCGTTGGCCAAGGGTGAGCGAACGCATCTATCCCTAATGGAGCCGGGGGACTCAGGGAGAACCAAAGCGGGCATTGGGATGACTCTTGAGATGCAAAGAGGTCCACTTCCGCTTCTCTGAAAACCTCCCAGATCAGGGCCACTGCCTGGCGGTTCAACATCCATTCTCCCGACCTGAGTTTCTGCCTCGACAGAAAGTCTGCTGCGAGGTTTAGAATCCCTGGGACATGAACTGCTCTCAGAGAAAGGAATCTGCTCTGAGACCACAGGAGAAGGTGACGCGCATGCCTGTTCAGGGTGCGTGACCGAGAACCCCCCTGTTGGTTTACATGAGACACCACTGCCATGTTGTCTGTCCTGACAATTACATGGTGTCCCTCCAGAAGAGGGAGAAAATGATGCAGAGCCAGAAAAACGGCTCTTAACTCCAGGCAGTTGATGTGCCAGGAGAGAGTCTCGCCAGTCCAGACGCCACATGCTGGTCTGCCCTCGAAAACTGCTCCCCAGCCGGTGAGAGAGGCATCCGTCGTAATCATCTGGCGACGAAATACCGCACCCATGCTGACCCCTTTTTGAAGAAAAAGAGGGTCCCGCCAAACTGACAGGGCTCGAAAGCAACTGCGCGATACCTTCAGTAGACGAAGGGTTGGCCCGGAGGGCCGAACCCCTGAGAGCTTCATCCACCACATGAAAGGTCTCATGTGGAGCAGGCCCAGCGGTAGCACGGAGGAGGCCGCGGCCATAAGGCCCAGCATCCTGCGGCAAGTGCCCACAGACACATGGTGGCCTAGCAAAAAACGGGCCACGCATGTCGTCAGACTGGAAATCCGTGCAGGAGCCAATCGGGCCTGCATGAGAACGGAATCCATGTTCACTCCCAAGAAAACGGTGCTCTGAGCCGGAGCTCACTCTTGAAAGAAATGTGAGAGAGGAAGAGGGATGTTGTAATGCAGACGACATACCTGAGTGAGGGTGCCGTGTTGACGTTCGTGGGGTAGAGAAGCTGACCGTGCAGGAGAGCCCTTGGCGTCCTGGCACGTGATGGGAGGCATCGATGCTGGGGTCATGGTGACCAGGTCCGCCTGTTCCGGAGGAAAGCGAAAAGTGCCTCCGAGGATGCGACCGGCAGTTATAGAGAGTGTCGGGGGTGAGGGGAGAAAGCAAAAAGCGTCTCCTTCCTCCCGCGCCGGGCTGAGTCGAGATGGTGAAAAATGGCCTGCACTTCGAGACACTCTGAGTGGCGAAGGTGACAGGGCAAGGAAAGGAGAGCTGGGAGGTGGGCAGAAACGCTTGCGCGGTCTGTCCCAACCTTGAGGAAGCAGAGGAGCTCTCCTTTTTCCGACCGGAGGGTCAGGAACGGCTCTGGGCCGCCGGAGCGTCGGTTTGTCGGACCGCTTCATCTGGAGGCGCTTGTGAGGCCGTTGACGGGGAAACGGGCGACCGCGGGCTCCCCAAACCGTGGTAGGTGGGGGATGCACCGGTTCGCTCCTCCTGGAAGAGAACTCCGGTCTAAAAGAGGGACGTTCTCTGGGTCGAACAGGGGAGGGAGCAGAAGGTTCCCTAGCCCTCCTGGGCATGAACTGTCTGAACGCTGCCGATTGGGATTTGGAGGAGCGGAATTTCTCAACCACTGTGTTAACCGCCTCACCAAACAAACCTGTTTGAGAAATGGGGGCATCCAGGAGGAAAACCTTCTCCTTGTCACGGATCTCCGTGAGATTAAGCCACAAGTGGCGCTCCACCGCAACGGAACCAGCCATAGAGCGACCTATAGCACGTGCTGTATGTTTGGTGGCTCTTAAGGCTAAATCCGTAGCCTTACGAAGCTCCTTGACTGCTTCAGGGGTCATGCCATCGCCCTCGTCCATTTCCTTCAGGACGTCTGCTTGGTAGGCCTGAAGAATGGCCATAGTGTGCAGGGACATGCCTGCCTGCCCAGCCGCCAAGTAGGATTTCCCAATTAGAGAGGAGGTAGTCCTACGTGCTTTAGAGGGGAGGAGGGGGCGCGATTTCCAGGACGGCGCAGAGGACGGAGCAAGATGGTCGGCTAAAGTCTCCTCAATCGCCGGAACGGCGGAATAGCCCTGTTCCACAGAACCTACTAGGTTGGTGAAATCAGCAGCTGCCGCATTAGTGAGGCGCGCAGAGAAAGGCTGCTTCCAGGATCTGGAAATCTCGTGATGCAGATCACTGAAAAATGGCAGCTTTCTCCGTTGAGGCCTAGAATTAGGGCCACTGAGAAGTCTCTCGTCGAGTTTCGACGACTGAGATTCGCGGGGCTCGTCGGGCCAATCAATAGCGAGCTTCTCCGTAGCGCGCGAAAGTACATCAACGAGCTCCGCGTAGGCCGCAGTAGGCCGCGCTTCCTGGCCGCTAGGCGGGATAACCTCGTCGGCGAGAGTAGGCCCGAAATCCTCGGAGTCGGAAGCCTCGGTAAAAAGTACATCCTCCAGCCCGAAAGAAACCGCGTCGCGTGCTCCCGGGCTGGGGCGCAAATAATCATAAGAAAATTCGACTGGCATGCCTCGCGCGTGCCGAGGGGAGGGAGGGAGAGAAAGAGCGGGGCTCGTCTGCTCGAACTCCACATCCTCAAGCTCTACATCCGAACCCCAAGTCGCGGATCCTCGAGAGGCCTCGGGAGCGCGACAGGGGGGGACGAATGATTCCCTCTCAAAAACCGCGAGCCGCGATTTGAGGGTTTTGAGCAACAAATTTTCACAGAATTTGCATTTAGACGATCCTATGACTGCCTCGCGCGCATGTGAAAAACCCAAACATTTAACACACTTACTGTGCGGGTCGTCGTTAGCGATGTAACGAGCACATGGCGGAGAACAGCGTCGGTATTCCATGGCAACTTCACCGTAAGGAGAAACAGAGTTCCGCTTGAACAGTCGCAGAAGCGCCGAGAATAATCCAGAAGTCGTATGAGCTTAGAAAAATCAAGAGCGAAGGGCAACGTGACCGCTTCGTTCTGAAGGCAGAGAAATCTGAGGACAGATGGCGCGCGCGCGAATATGTAATGATGCAACGTAAGAGCGTCGGGGCGGAGCCAGACTGCGCGAGCGCCATCAGCCAATGAATTGGCGTGATTCTATAGGGCTTCAGACAATCGGCACATTCAGAGAATATCCCACTGCGCTATCCGCAGCGTTGAGTGAACCTATGAAAGAGAACAATGTATACACAGCAGCTTTGCCCTCAAAGATGGCGCCTCCGGGGAGGTCACGTGACATTAATCGGCCTGTGGGAACTATGTATAGAGAGCCTAAGTCCCTCCCCTTCCGGTCGACCACCATGGGACCTTATTTCGGAAAAATATTGTATGGTAGTCAATGGCGAGAGACAACAAATATTTTGATCTCGTTTGAATTGTGCCCTGATTTACACATATGATGTTTGTCAATTTAAAAGATACATTTTAAAGTCAAGAAAGTCGCAGCTTGATGTAAAACTGCTGACGTATAAGACTGTGAAAATACGTAATTACAAAGACTACAAACCCAGAAGGCGCACATGAGACGTCATACCTTTTTTTCACATAAAACTAAACGTTACTCTTCTGTTTTATGACAAACTGCGACTTTCTTGACTTTCATAATTACCTTTTAAATTGACAAACATCATATGTGTAGTTCAGGGCACAGTTCAGACGGAATAAAAAGATAAGTTATCTCTCGCCATTGACTTCCATACATATTTTTTCCGAACTAAGGTCCCATGAGCCGGAAGCGGAGGGGCGGGACTTAGGCTCTCTATATGGACACCCCGCGAACACATAGGCCTATGGCTGCGTTCGAAACCGCATACTTCCCTACTATTTAGTATGGGAAAAAGAGTAGGCGAGCGAAAAAGTATTTACGAATCCAAAAGAGTAAGCGAGAATTACCTGGGTGACGTACTAATTATCGCGAGATTCGGACTTAAGTGCGTTCGAATATGCCTACTTTCCTACTATATAGTAGGCGAAAACAGTACGTGAAGGAAGCAGTACGTTAGAAACATCAGTATTCATAAAAGAGTAGGCGAGAAGTTCCCGGATGGCTTACTCGCTTCCGCCCAGATTTTTGAGTGTTCAACGATGGATACTCTTCTATCCCAGGAGGCCACGCGAGAGGATACGTCATAAAAAAGAAGAAGAAGGATAGGTCAGACTCGAACGTGACGGAAAGGATGACGGACGAGACTCAAATGTGAGTATTACAAATCAAATGATCGCATGTGTTGAACTACTGTACAGTAAACTGTTGAATTGTTGAAGATGTAAAGACGCTATATATTTGTGATTTTGCTGTAAATCACATTTTATTATGTATAGCTAACAGAGAAGCTCCAGTAAGGACACATACGTCTCCAAAGTGGATTTGCATACATTTTAAACCGTATACATCTTAAATACAATTACTAAATGTCTATTTAATATCTGGCAAGAAACTCTTCTATAAGAATTGCAGATTAAATATGAAATAGGCATCTGAGTGATGTATGTGTGCTATTATGTAGAACAAATCTATAAAGTAACTAAACATAAGTTATCTATTTTATTTGTCCATTAGTACTGTTGATAAATTAAGGAACATTTATGTAGGATAAAAAGTTAAAACAACCTCAACATGTAAATGTAGTGTTGAGTTCATAAATCACAGAGGTAACGTGAGTCTGGTCTGGATGTTACAGGGTCAGATGAACAGATGTGTGTTTATCCGGTGGAGAGTGGCTCATGAAGCTGAATGCTGCCATCAAAGGCTTTGTGACATTACAGAAATGAATAACAACAACTATTTAAATATTAAGTTGTAGTTTATTTTAATTATTGTAATTTCAAACAGAGCTATTACAGCACTTTTCTGATTCTTGATTTCTATGCATTTGCTGCACAGCTTTTGTGGAGCAGGACCTGCAAGGGAAGATGATGGTGGCATTTGTGAAAAAAGCGTTTTTGTCTTCTAAATAATACTGAAATCAAATGACATTGTGCGGTTAAAATGACTGCTTTTGTGTTATGCTTGTGTATTTTGTAGGATCTGAAATGTCAGCAGGCTGGTGTGAGCACTGAGGATGAGGAACCCAGAGCTGAATCCTGGTGATGGTGCCATGGACGAGTCCCTCCATCACTCCACCTGCCGTTATGAGACCCACCATCACTCCACCTGCCCTCATGAGAACCTCCATCACTCTACCTGCCCTCATGAGACCCACCATCACTCCACCTGCCCTTATTGCCTCAGATTGTGAAGCACAACACATCACGCAGCAACCTCAGGCATGAAGGAATGGCTCACCTCTGGCGGTCAGCTGATTCATCAGAATAAATCTGCAGAATGGGAACCGCTGTGTTGAGATGGCAGAAGGATGTGGGGTTCAGCACCTGTAGTCTACATACATGACTGTAGTTTGAATAAAGCTTTGTTTCATGTGTTGACTTGTATATGCATTTGTTTATTGTGTGATGGTGACTTTGATTCATTCTTTTACAAATTTATTAATATTTCTCATTGTTGTCAGTAAATAAAATACAATTAATTAATGCTTTATTTATTGTTTGAATGAAAATGTAGATATGTTCACTATATACACATCTAGAGTGTATTCATGCATAGCTATTTAATTTCATATGACATACATGAAATTTTGTTTGTTTTATTGAATTATATAATTTACAGTAAAAAGTAATATAATTAATTGATCAGCACTTATCGTTGTTATTATTGTATGTTTTGGGCTGGGATAGCAATGCAATTCATTCTGGGGTAATATTAATTTTTAATAATGATACTTAAATATTTCGAGTATAAAATCAACAGTTTTCTCCAAAGGTGAATCTCCCTTTGTGCAGACATTACAAACGCTGAGGAAAACCGTTCTAGGTAGGGCTGTCGAGTAAATGTGAGGTAAATGTATGTATGTATGTATTTTTATATATATATATCATGGGTTTGCAAACATATTATGAGATTTTATACACAGGAAAAAACCTATAAGGTTGAATATCAATATATATATTCTTAAATAATTAATTATATAATACATTTTAAAAAAAATGCATTTTCTGTTATTTATAGGCCTGAGGGATGAAACGAGAGTTAAATTTAACAAGAAAAAGAGGAAAGCAAAGCAGTAAGCCACTTTTGCTTATGGATGAAAATGTTTGGATATAAAATAAAGAAATTAACAACATATTCAAGAGATGACAATTTTGGGATTTCGTAATAAAAATAAATATCGTTAAGGATAAAACGGTGGGTCACATTAGTAGGGTTAAATATAAGAACTTAAATCAACCCTAAATGTACTCACACAATAAATGGGCAGCAGTTTCTTCAAAAAGACCACAAAATGAGCAAGTTTAATCAATATCATGATATTTACAGACAGATGAATTAAACGTGTCGTTCAAATCTTTTAAGTTGTTGCGCTTGTGATAACGCGTCGTAGGTCACATGATAACGTCAACATGGCAGATGTCCGGCTCGCATTCATACTCAACGAGATCTGGCTATAAAGTACCTACTCTTTTAGCGCTCGTTAAGTAAGTACTCATTGAAATTAAGTACCTACTCATTGAGTATGCGGTTTCGAACGCAGCCTATGTGTATCTATGATGCTTATGCGCATGACGTCACTGTTTTCACAAATTCACATTTTTGTTGTTTATATGGAGACGGTAAAGGCATCGTTTTCAAAACCTAGCACTTTAAATCCATTTTAAAAAGCTTGCATTTTCAGGCCCCCAAAACGCCAATGTCATGTAAATGAATGGCTAAAACACATACAAGTTTTCAGTTAAAAACGGTGTCGTGTAAACATAAGAATCTAAGGGGCTGTTTACACGACACCGTTTTCAACTAAAAACGTTTTTGTCGATCATTTACACGGCAACGGTATTTTGGGAGCCTGAAAACAAAAACTTTTGAAAACGGGTTTCAAATTGCAAAGTTTTTGAAAACTGTCTCTACATAAACAACAAAAACGCGAATCTCTGAAGACGCTGACGTCATGTGTTCAGTCTGTAGCGTTTCATCGCCATCTAATGGCCCGGCAGCAGAATACAGGGTTTTTAGTCGTTTTCGCGGATCCGTGTGAATCTTTTATAAAATCTCTGGTGTGAATGTTGATCATTTTGACAGGTGTCGGCTGTAGGCGGAAAACTCAAACACCTCTATTATAAGCATATAGTTGCCGTGGAAACGTACCATAAAATATTACAAAAACATACCTTCTTCTTGCTCTTTTTCTTCACGCTCTTGGCGGGTTTTCTTTATTTTTTCTGCTCAGATTGGTTGGGAAGCAATTGCCATTATGTCAAGACTGCACTGCATGATGTCCGAGTCAGTAATAAATATAGCCTAAAAAAATACATATGACTCATCTAAAGTTTAAACATTTACCTACAGTAAATTACCGCCATGTTTACAGTGATACACTACTTAAATTATCTTTGAAAGAAAGAGGGCCCCCTGGTGTTTCGGGAGCCCTACGCAACTTCCATACTTTTTGTAAGAGAACAACGATGTTGTGGATCCAAGCATAAGATTAATTAATCTGATCATATTTGCAGCACGAAATGTATACAAACTTCGTTAAATGAATTAAAAATGAGTTTAAAAAACTTACTGAGATCAGTTAAAACCTTTAGAGCCACTTCATGGGTTCACCAGACCAACGCCATCCATTTTGAGATGATTCGAAATTCGAATGTCGTATTGGATCGAATCGCTCGCTGTACTTTGAACTGTTGAAAACTCGATTCAAGCTCCGAACCACTGACTGTTTCGAAAACACATATTGCTAAAAAAAACTGTCATAAAATATTTAAAAATGCATAATAATAATATGTTTCTATAAAAAAAGGACTCTGCAAAAGGAAAGGGAAGTTATTTTGATTAAAGATTGCAAACACAATTAAAAAAATTGTTTGATTGTTTGTTTTAATTTAGGAGATCAGTTTGATTGTTTCATTATCTCAATGGCTCACTTTCCCCTAGACACCACGCGATGGCGCCATGAAGCCAAATATCGAGGTAGGCCGGTAGTGGACGCTACTCGCTGACGGGCTTTAGGACCGCTGGGTGTGTGGGGCATTGCCGTAAGCCGCCTGTCTTCTGGTGCATCTCGTTCGGAGTCTTTTCGCCGAACATGTGGTGTGGTAGTGGCGTCACTACACTTGCCGCAGTCACTAACAAAACCGATTGAGACCGAGGCACCGCTTTCTGACGAGTGCAAGGAAGTGTGACACGCGAGCAGCAGCAGGTCAAGAGCAATGAAAACCGAGGGAATTGAGGGTACTGAAAGGTTTCTGAGCCCCGGTAAAGGCCGGGGACTCAAAGCCACTAAGCAGTTCAAAGTTGGTGATCTAGTGTTCGCCTGTCCGGCGTATGCTTACGTGCTGACAGTGAACGAGAGAGGCGGACACTGCGAATACTGCTTTACCAGGTCAGCGCTCCTATTAAGTCCACGTCTGACACTTTGTGTCTTTGTGTACGAGACTAGATCCTCCTGACTTGCTGTGCACACGGATGCTTCATTTGACAATGCATGCACGTACACCAAGAGCTTTATAATAATAATAATAATAATTGTTAACTTTTATAATAGTTCTTGATCAACTTTGTTTTGGTCATGCCATATTTGACAGGAAGCTAATCTGCATTCACTGCAAGGCTGGTCCCTCTTAAAGATGGCTGGCTGGCACATGCTTTCTATTTTTTCTGCGTTTAAATGCTGCTGGGTCATGCACTGTGAGTGTGAAGGGTGACCCACTTTATACACACCTCCAACACGGACAATGAGTGCCGTGCATGAATGTTTAGTGAAATCTTTCTTTTCAGGCAGTCAGTCTGTAGATTTTTACAGGAGACGTGTGTGATGTGATCTAGTAGACTGCATAAATCCACTAGATACAATTGGCAATACATCTATCATAAGCATATGTAAACACAAGACAATGTAAATTATTATTTTATGGGCTTAAATGAGAGCTTTTGGTGTGATTGATGCATTTGTCAATGTTGAACTTTTGTACTTTTGTATTGTAACAATGAAGGTGATGTTTGATTTTGTTCCATTGAACAAGAATGGAGATGTTAAAGTTGGTATGCAAGAAAAATTCACCTCATCTGTTTTCTAAATGCTTGTTATAGATCTTATCGTGAGTGATTTATCCTTGCATATGTTTCATTTTTAATGTCAAAACTGGACCTTCTGGTGAAATCTTCTCTGTGGTGATGGTTGCAGGACATTTCCAATCATTTTATCTAAGACTTAGTTCGTGCAAAAATGAAAGTTCTGTCATCATTAACTCACCCTCATGTCGTTCCACAACTATAAGACTTTTGTTCATCTTCGAAGCGCAAATTAAGATATTTTAATGATCACTTAGAGATTTCTCTCTGTATTGAAAGTCCAGGTAACCATTGATGCTTCAAATTGTTCATAAAGACATCCATGTGAATCGTGATTTAATCCAAGATTTTAAGGGATAGTTTAGCTAAAATTACCAATCTGTCATCGTTTACTCACCTTTTTAAAACTGTAAGAATTACATGTTTCTGTGGAATGTAAAAAAGATGAGGGTCAATATTAACCAAAACTGTATAGTTATTACCAACATTCTTCAAAATGTCTTATTTTATGTTCTGCAGGAGAAAGTCGTGTATGGTTGGAACGGGTGAGGAAATGATGAATTATTTTTGGGTGATCTTTAGAGAGAATGACAGAAATAAGGTGCAATCAATGAAACTTAATGGTGACCGTGGCAAAAATATTTTGTGCTCTACCAAAGAATGAAAGTATTATGTTTTTTTAAAGGCATAAGGGTAAATAATGACAGGATTTTCATTAACTTTAACATAGAAGGAAATAGTGGAATGCTGAAGTGTGAATTGAGGATCATCTAAAAAAAAACAACTTTTTTTGTCATTTCATTCACAGGAAAGAAGGGCTGTCGAAGTGTGGAAAATGTAAACAGGCCTATTACTGCAATGTTGAGTGTCAGGTAAGTCTGTGTTTGTGCTTTTTGTTGAGGGAAACTATATCATCGTCTTTCTGTGTGTGGATTTGCTCCATTGTCCATATTACAAAAATAGTTCACCCCAAAAAAAAGAAAATTAGGTTACACTATATTTTACAGTGTCCTTGTTACATATGTTACATTTACTTATCATAGTAATAACAGTCAATTATGCATAATTACATGCAAGTAACCCCTTAACCTAATCCTACCCTAACCTTTAGTAAGTACATGTAGTTGCTTAATATTACTCAGTACTTAAATATATAATTACACTGTAACGATGACACCTTAAAATAAAGTGTAACCGAAAATTCTGTCATTATTTACTTACACATCATATTGCCTATATGCTGTGGAACACAGAGACATACAGTACAGTGGACTGTAACGCTGAAGCCACGGCCATAACGACCTGTTTCATAAAGTTCATTTTGCTCTGTCAGCATATATCAGAGCTTTTTTTCCAACACTTAGTACTTACACTACAGTGCTCTAATTGTGAGGATGGTCCCACTGGAGCAACGCTTGTTGAAGTGCTCTTCCTGTGTATGAGCCAGAGTAGCATAGTCTCAGAATGAACTCCATAGTTAATGCACTCACTTTACCTGGAATCAAACCTGCAGCCTTTGTGTTAACAGCGCAGTACCTCAACAACTCAACCACCCTTTGCTACATATCTGAGACAAATTTTGATCCATCCATTCTAATCAAATGTAGGGTCGTGGGGATGCTGGACAATTTACACAAAATAGAAATATTCACAAAACTTATGCATTTTGACTGTTAATTTTTCGGGGCCTGAAAACGCAAACTTGGAACGCAAGTTTTTTAAAACGATACCGGTATCATCTCCGTGTAAAATACAAAAGCGCGAATTATTGAAAACGGTGACGTCAGTCTATAGACCTTATGTGCTAGAGAAACAAGCGCCCAGCCAACTTTAGAATTTTGTTTTTTAACTTCCGTTTTCCCAGTAGCTCTGTATTGGCGCTTTTCCACTACACAGTACCAGCTCGCCTTGACTCGACTCGCCTTTGTTTGGTTTTCCACTGTGTAAAAGTTGTACCTGTACCTGCTTCCAGGTACTTTTTTCTGAGCGAGCTGAGGCAATACTAAAATGTGACGTGAAAACACGGCAGACTGTTGATTGGTCAGAGAATCAGCGTAGTGATGCGTAGAAGATTACGTCACGGCAGTTTCCTGCGGCGTCGCTATGACGACCAGGTACTATTGTGGAGGTACTATCTGCAATGGAAAACGGAGCGAAAAGCGTGTCGAGTCGAGATGAGGTGGCATTGCTGTCAAAGTAATTTGCTGGTGTAGTGGATTTACTTATTGTAGCGTTAACGAAAGCGGATATCATAACTAATTTTAGTAGACTGGGAAGATTTTAAAATGAGCGTTTCATTCATAACCTGCATGCTGTGGAAATATAAAGCATAAGCATAAAAGACTTAAAGAGACGTAAAAACAATCTTACAAGCCCCAAACTGAATTGTAATTTTTGAATTGTAATTTTTTATTTATATTTTTACTTTTTACTGTTCTAAAAGGCTTTAAAATATTTATTTTTATCTCATCAACTTTGTATAAGACAAAGCACAGTTGACTCAGTTCCTCATTAATGAGTTCCTCCAGGATGAGAAACAGGGATCGTTCTCGGTAGATTCCACAGCCGGAATGACAGCTCTGTAATTGATCATTACGGGTGTGTGCCAAGCAGAGTCGAAAATCCAGCACAGAAAATAAAGATCATCAATAATCCATTTGCACTCTACCACAAGGCCCTTCTCTCTAGTCCCTGCTGTTTTTCTGCGCCCTACAAGTTGTGGCATTAGAATCAGCCTATCCATCATCTTACGGTTTTAAGCTGTTCCAGTTCAGGCTTGTCCCTCTGTGTATCCTTGCTCTGAATTCAGCCTTTTATTCACATATATATGTTAATCAGCCTACATAAACACAAGCTCAACCGTACTTGACGGGCGAGAACAAACCTCATTGGTTTTTGTGGAAGCTCAAATGTGCTGCGTAACACAAGAATGAACCTCATTGGTTCTCGCACATCAAGCAAACATGCTTGTGCTTCCGTTTACCATAACTGATGTGTCCGTTGATTGTTTATTTGTGAATAAAAGCCTAAATTCATCTGTTCATCATATAAAAAGCGAACATGTCTCTTCAGAAAATGTGAACTACACCACTCAATTCATATGGATTCGTTTTACAATCTCTTTATTCATTTTTTGGAGCGTCAAAGTGGTAATTCCACGGACTCAATGAAGAGACCGTGTTTTGAGGATGAACGAAAATCGAACAGGTTTGGAATGTCAAGATGATGACAGAATTTTGGATGAACTACCCCTCTAACGTAAAGTCATAATGTAAGGTAATATGTAAAAATGTAAAGTTTATGCATTATCATTAAAATCAGTTCCTCCCACGTGAAAATGACAAGCATTTTTACTTCATCCCAAATGCATCGCTCTATTCCCTGCTAAATGACATACAGGAAGTCCCGCCTCAGAATCACACCAATGATCTAAGACTTGCAGCAGAACAATGATTTGATAGCACTTCGGTGTTTATACTGCGGAAAGGGAAGCTACAAATGGTTGTCTCTGGCAAAGAAATTACACACTGTTGTCCATTTAAATATCAAAAGCAAAAGTACAAAAAAAAAAAGAACAGCAGACCAATATAATTAAAGCAGCGATCATGGAGAAAATCTGGGTAGCCTGTTTATTTTAAGGGATCTGGTTGTTGCTCTATTCCTAAATTGAGCTGAAAGGCGTTCTGGCCACGCTGTTGCTATGACAATCCGTCTCAAATGCATTAGGGATCGGTTTCTGTTTGCTCGCCAGAACACAGGATTTAGTTTATTCGTCGCCCAGTAGCCTGTGAGGCAGGCTGAGACTAATTCAAAGTCTTATCTCTCAGGAATTCTCGTATTCGCCTTGAGGTTCCGTTCCATTTGAAAGCATGACTCATCAAACGGAAGCGAGTCGACATGCGATTGGTTATATCAAAAGCATATCATCTCAAAAAGAACAGCTGTGACTCTTCATGCTGGGTGTGGTATTCATCTGATGATGAAATGTGAAAATATGCTATATGTTTCCAGTTTGTGTGAAAATAAACAATGGCCTTGTCCTTTCCTCAGAGAGGAGACTGGCCCATGCACAAGCTGGAGTGCTCAGCCATGTGCTCATACGGAGAGAACTGGTGTCCATCAGAAACCGTACGACTGGTCGCCAGAATAATACTCAAACAGGTGAGGACAACTAGGTTTTTTGGCATGCGGTATAACTTTTTGTTTTCAGCTTTAAAAGAAAAGTTTATTTTACTATTGAATGCTATTTGTTTTTTTATGTCTATTTAGCCTTGATTTTATTTTTATTTCAGTTTTAGTATTTCAGCATTTCTAATATGAAGTTTTTCATCAAATATTATTTTTATTTTATATCAGCTTTATTTCAATGAACTAATATGATTTTAATAGTTTTAGTTAACAATAACAACAGTGCTCTAAAGACGCCTATTTCCGGGTAACTTTTCATGCACGTACTAAATGCAATTATTATTACACTTAATGATATTTTGCTTGCTAACAGTCTTTGCCTAGGTGGATATTTACAGTGAATTTACTGCAGGGTAGTAGTTACAGTACATTTTATTCTCTGCTAGAACTATTTGCTGTTGCCTGTTAGATCTTAAATGTTTTTTTGGCTGTGGAAGTATGTTGAGGAGGCAGCTTTTCAGCTGCTCTGCTGTAATAATGTCTATAGCTACAGCCACTCTACTCATGAGTACTTCAGTTCAGAGAGTAAGAGAGGTCTAGTGCTTTCACATTCCTCACCTGCCAATTAGTTTTTTGTTTTTTTTTTTGTTTTTTGTAGTTTGAATGTAGTTTTACATTTACATTTAGTCATTTAGCAGACCAAAGCGACTTACAAATTAGGACTAAATTAAGCGAGTCATCGTGAAGAGGCAAGAAACAACACAAGAAGTGCTCAAAATATGAAGTTCCGGCATTGTTCAGAGTAGCATAAGCCCGATAAGCGAGAATTTAAAGGAAGAAGTACAATTTTTTTTTTTTTTTTTATGAGCTCACGGAAGAGATGAGTTTTCAGCTGTCTTTTGAATGTTGTCAGGGATTCTACATTCCGGATGAGGGTGGGGAGAGCATTCCACCAGCATGGAACTGTGAATGAGAATGTTCTGGAAAGTGATTTTGTGGCTTTCTGTGATGGAACCACGAGACGTCGCTCATTGACCGATCGTAGACTTCTGGTAGGGATGTAGACTCGTAGGAGTGAGTGAAAGTAGGAGGGAGCTGAGCCTGTGATAGATCTGTAAGCAAGCGTCAATGCCTTGAACTTGATGCGAGCAGCGAGTGGTAGCCAGTGCAGAGAGATGAACAGAGGAGTGACGTGGGCCCTCTTGGGCTCGTTGAAGACAAGACGAGCTGCAGCATTCTGAATCATTTGTAGAGGTTTAGTTGCACATGATGGAAGTCCAGCCAGAAGAGCATTACAGTAGTCAAGCCTAGAAATGACCAGGGCCTGGACGAGAATTTGTGTTGCATGCTCCGTTAGGAAAGATCTTCCTGATGTTGTGCAGTGCAGTTTTAAGTTCGCAATGCCTTCAGACCCTGCAACTGTACATGTCTGAATGCCTTGAGAAAAAAAAAATAGTTATAGAGGGTTAGAGAAGAGGCGGCTTGCTCAGGGTTGGTAGGATTTTTCCCTGCTCATCAAGGATGCATTTATTTGATCAAAAATGGTTTTCTATATTTTAAAATGTAATTTTTTCCTGTGCCTCATGCTGATTTAGTGCTCAAGAAATATTTCTTATTATTATCTGTGTTGAAAACCGTTGTGCTGCTTAATATTTTTGTGGAAACAATAATATGTTTTTTTCAGGTTTCTTTGATTAATAGAATGTTTAAAAGAACAGCATTTATTTGAAATAGATATCCTTTGTAACACCATGAATGACTTTTGATCCATGTAACGAGTCCTTCCTTGCTGAATAAAAGCATTAATTTCTTTAAATAAATAAAAACTTACTGAAACCAAACTTGGGCAGTCATTTAAGTTCTTAAAAATGTCAATGATGGAAATTGGTTTAGAAACTAATAAAACAGACATTAGTTTCCTCCTTTTAGCCACTTCATTCGATGCTATTATTATTAATGCGCCTGATCGTGAGATTATATGCAGCGAAGACAGCACACATCTCTGTTGTCTTCTAAATCCAACCAGATCAAGGAGTTTCAGCAGACAGGCTGTTACACAAACATTGGATTTAGATGTGCCTTGTTGCCTTCCTACCTCCATATGTTGCTTGTGAAGGCAGCATTTATCAGGTTTCAGACACATCTAGAGTGAGTCTGAAGGAGCTCAGCTCTTTCTGCTGCACCTGTTAAGATGATTAACCTTCACAGGTGTGAAAACACGGACGGCTTTTCTTTTTCTGAACACACTGATGCAAAGTTCACCAATAGTAATATTCAGTAATTTAAGAATCGGTACAATCCAGTGCACAGCTGATGATTTAGTTTAGAATTAGATGTAGAATTTTCAGTGCTGCTCTGGCACATATGGTGCTACCATGTGTTTTTTATGGATGTGTTTTTCCTGAATGCGTCAGGGCCGGCAGCTCTCCGTGACTCACTCTGCCGGCACATGGCGCTTTGTGTCACACAGCATGTGCCCGTTAGACAGTTGGCCAGAAAACTGTTTGGTCTCATCAAACACTGAAACAAGGTTTTGTTTTGCATGTTTGACAGTTTGCGAGGATTGTCACATCTAACTTTTAAACATTTCCTTGTTTTCCAGAAAAGCCAGACAGAAAGGACTCCTTCAGAAAGAGTGTTGACTCTTAGAGAATTAGAAGCACGTAAGTGTTTAGGGTTTAAAAAAAAAGGTTTAAAAATGCAAAGTCTGTTTCTTTTGCTTAAAAGAGGGTTTGAAGTTGAAGTCAGTAAAAGGCTGGTGACTTTCCACACCTGTTTAGTGACCCTTACCATCTGCCCTGTTGGCTTCCACAGATATATGACGCCTAGAGTAGGACTTGAAGTCTTCGTCTGTGTCTGCAATTGTAACTGGTGTTAAAAAAAAAAAAGAGTCAGACATTGCATGTTTGATGAAAAGAGAGCTATTACTGCTATTGTCCTGATACTCAATTATATGTTAACATTCTGTCGAATTTGTGGCATAGCCTTAACAATGTAAGACTGGAGTCTTTTTGAAGATGAAATGCTAATTTCCTTTTCTGTACAATGTTTGTCAGATCTGGACAAGATGGATGATGAGAAGAATGAGATGAACGATACAGACATTGCTGCACTACATCACTTTTACTCCCGCCATCTCGATTTTCCTGATAATGCAGCACTTACCGAACTCTTTGCTCAGGTAAAGTTAACTGTGATTTTTTTTTTTTTTTTTTTTTGCATATAGATTTGGGGCTCTGCATGTTTTTCATTAAATAAACACGGATAAATACTATTTAATCAATTTCATGCATCAATGAAGAAATGCAGTAAAGCAAGGAATAACTGAAGTATTATCTTATATTTTTACTGCAACATTTTAATAACTCAGTAAAATTTTGTAATCAAGTGATTGAAAATGACAGTTTGAAAATATATTTGCAGAAATGAACTCACCAAGTTTTTTTTTTTTTTTTTTTGCTTCTAATTAAAAAAGCCGAATTAAAAAAATCACAATATTTACAGGATTGCTTTATTTTATATTGCCAGCAAAATCATGCAAACTAAGTATTATAAGAGCTGATTATATTCTAATCACTTTATAAAGTATGAATGTGTATCTATGAAATATAAATACAATATAGTTTTATAAAATATAAATTAAGTTTACTATGTTTATTTTAAAGGGATAGTTCACCCAAAAATGAAAATTGTCACTGTTTACGCACCCTGTAAAATCTTTTTGTGGAACATAATAGAAGATATTTTGGAAATATATTAGTGTTTTTAATGTCAATGGTATCTAAAATGTTTAGTTGCTTATCAACATTCTTCAAAATAACTGCTGAAGAAAGAAAGTCATGTTTAGAATGACATGAATTCTCATTTTTTTGTGTGAAAAATAAGGAGAATGACAGACTTGGAAATAAAAGATGTGATGAGAGTGAGTTGTGACCTTGGCTTTCATTCTGTCTAGCATCTCTTTTATGTTCCATGGAAGAATGAAATTATAATGGGTTTTGAAAAAATTATCCCTTTAAGTGATCCTAGGTTAGTCTAGCATATTTAATAGTTCTCACTTCAGAAAGCATGAGATTTGTTCCAAAACCTTGTACCCTATTTGTGGATAGTTCCAAGTCTGTGTGTCCTTGCTAATTCCTCCTTTTTACGTCACAGGTGAATTGTAATGGCTTCACCATTGAAGATGAAGAGCTGTCTCATTTGGGTTCTGCGGTTTTTCAAGAGTAAGTCTCATAAAACCACTGCCTTGACCAAAATATATGAAGTACTTGTTAGTAATTGAATGTCTTTCCATGGTAGTGTTGCTCTGATGAACCACAGTTGTAGTCCAAATGTGATTGTGACGTATAAAGGTACAGTAGCCGAAGTGAGAGCGGTGCAGGAGATCAACCCTGAAGATGAGGTGAGACAGGGCCACGTTATGCTTGTTCTTAATATTGTATTGTATTGCAGCATGTCTTGTCATTGTTTGAGACTAAATAGTGACTAAAATATTACACTTACAGGAATGCAAAATTTTGTTATCTTCACTGACTGGTCAGACCTCACATGATTTTTATTGTCACATTCAGGAAACCTTTGTTGTTTGTTATTTAGCATTATAATCATTGTCATTAAATTGTAATGTGAAATGTTCATGTAAAATGCAGAATTATCTGACAAGTCAGTATTGAATTCTGACATCTATTATAGTATTGCATAATCATCTCATTACTAATTTAATTGTTGTATATTGTGTGACAGTCCTCTTTGTTTCTCTGGAATAGATCTTCAACAGTTACATTGACCTCCTGTATCCAACAGAGGATAGAATTGAACGGTTGAAAGATTCTTACTTCTTCACCTGTGACTGTAAAGAATGCACCTCTAAATCAAAGGTGAGTGTCATTTTAACCCTTTAATAAACGACTTTTCATATACGGGTGCGTTCACACTTATAGTTCAGTTCTTTTGGTCCAACCCAAAAAAAGATGATAATACATTTAGTCCTGGTTTGGTTAGCTTTGGTTCACACTGTCATTTTTAAGACCGAAGATACAAAAACAAAAAAAACAAAAAAAAAACGTATTTTGCGTCTGAACTTACCGAATATCCAAAACAATGCTGTGTGCTTGGATAAATGTGCTCGTTATATGTGTGTACATATGATGGCATTTTGTCCAGCTGAGAACTCGTGAAGAGTTTATAAAATGTGTAAAAAGGAGTCAAAACAGCGTCGGGAATACTTCTGTTGCACACAAACGAAGATCGAAGGAGAAGGCGTTTCTGACGCCTGTACCGAACTGTTATGGCTCCCATGACGAGAAAAAATCAGGTATGCTTCAGCATTCTGTCCTTTTTAGGGTCGCATCTGGTGACATCACGTCATGTTTTTGGTTTGTTTATATGTCTTTGGTCCTTGTTGCGTTCATATTTCTGTCGAAACGCACCAGAGTTTGTTTGAAAGTGGACCCGAGACCCATCTTTTTATATGTAATAACAGTATGAATAAAAATTATCACGAATAAGGGAACTCAAGTCGATATATGTGGAATAACACCTTCTTTTTTATTTAGGACAAAGCCAAAATGGAGATCCGTCAGAAGCTTAGCACACCTCCAGAGGATGAGGAAATCACACAGATGGTCATGTATGCCAGAAATGTCATTGAGGAGTTCAGGAGAGCAAAGCACTACAAAAATATCCTTCATTAGCCTTTTCTTTTTTTTTAATCTTTATAGTTTTGTCTGTGATATCGGGCAATATTTTGAATATAGAGCAATCCAGAGGCACTGGGATATATTTAGTCTCCACACTTGAAGCCATACTAACCTTTGGGATATATTGTGCCACAAAACATACATTAGTGTATTTAAAAAAAAACAACAATTGCTTGAAAAGTCTGAGAAAATGTAGACTGAGCAAATTAGACCAAGCTCCCTTTGTCAGACAATATACACCACCATTGAAAAGTTTTTTTCTTTTTCTTGCATTTATTCAGCAGTTATGCGTTAAAATTATATCTTTTAAAAATCTACAGACTGTTTTCAACATTGATAATAAGTTATGTTTCTTGAGCACCAAAGAATATTAGAATGATTTCAGAAGGATCATGTGACACTGAAGACTGGAGTAATGATGCTGAAAATTCAGCTTTGCCATCACAGGAATTAATTAAATTTGTAAAAAATAAAATAAAAAACCCGAGAAAATTAGTTATTTTTAAAATTGTAGTGATATTTCACATTATTACTATTTTTACTGTATTCAGACACTTTTTTCACAGATCTTTTGAACGGAAGTGTAAATATCCTGTGGTTTTGACTAAAAGTTCCTTGACTGCTAAGTACCCCCCAGTGAGCTGCTGGAAATCTGTGAACTAAGCCTGGAGAAAATGGGTTCAATCTTTGCCGAAACCAATGTGTACATGCTGCATATGATGTATCAGGCAATGGGTGTCTGTCTCTATATGCAGGATTGGGACGGAGCAATGAAATATGGCGAGAAAATTGTCCAGCCCTACAGGTAATGCTGGGTCCAGTGTGATTCCTGTCATTCTAACTTATTTGAGTTTAAAATTCAAATAATAAAGAGTTACAGTGTATCCACTTTACTAATTGTGTCCAATGCACATATCTTTCTAGTGTGCACTATCCTCCTTACTCACTGAATGTGGCTTCTATGTACCTGAAACTTGGAAGATTGTACCTAGGACTTGAGAGGAGTACACAAGGAGTTAAAGCTTTAAAGAAGGTAAGGTGTTAGCAGTGCTAATGTAATAATAATGTAATATTTGATGTGGGCGTCCTTTTGAAATCTATAAGAAAAAAATATATATTTTTGGACCCATCTAGGCTTATAAATTGTTGTTGCTGAATTTATCACAGGCTCTTGCAATCATGGACATTGCCCATGGTAAGGACCACCCGTACATCGCTGAGATTAAAAAGGAAATAGAAGACCAGACATAATGGGAACACGTGGAGGAATATGCATCAAACACTGGCATGTGTCTTATACCTCTCCTGGGAATATAAAAACAAAGTGATGTCAAAATTACCTGTTTATCTGAGATGTCATTTAAATTAATTTTGAGTTTTGTAAATAGATGGCCTGAGTCTGAGATACTTTGTTGCTTGTATTGTCTGCACTTTGAACAAATGTGCTATTTTCTGAGAAGAAGGGCTAAGAATTAAGAATCATATCATATATACCAGGTTTTTAACAACATTTTGCCCCCTCATGTAGCAACACAATATTATTGTTTTCAATAGCTAACGAATGTAAATCATTTATATATTGTCAATAAGGCGAAAGACTCTGATTCTGTTTTACTTGTCTGTTTGCATGGTTATTGTTTTTGCACTGATCAAAATATATCATGGATACTGTTAAGATATTGGACTTCCAATCAATCAGTGCATTTCATAGTGTTACTATCATTGTTGCTTATTTGTTAAACGTTTCTTGTTTGTTTAGTATTGTGCTATTTTGACATCGTATGGGCTAAAGAAAAATTTAATAAAAAAAAAGATGCAGACTGCCACATGCAAAATACATTAAATTTAATGTGACAACACTAAAGTAATAAATTCCTTATGACAAACACTGACTTTATGGATTACATTTTTTTAAGTGGAATACTATTTAAGATGTGCAACCAGCATCAAAATAACACATTTATCTGTGAATTGTATCGCTAAATACATTCAGCGACTTGTAATCATCATCATCTGCTATTGTTTTTGTCATAAGTCTCTTCATAAGCTGTGTTGCATCCCTGGCAGTAACCATGGTGATGAGATCCATATATGGCTCTCATACCATCTGCTATGACCCAGAGCACGTGTTTGGCAGAGCCCTTTGGAAGCAGTATGGTGCCATTCATCTCTCTACAGAGCACTGCATTCAGGAAGACAAACACGAACAGAAAAGTAGCCATTCAGATGTGTATAGCAGCAAGGGATTAGAAATCATAACACATAAACACAAATCATATGTGGTGTATTAACTATGGTCATCAGGTTTGCTCAAAGCCCGGTTTCAGATGTCACTAATTATAAAGACAAACATGATTAATATGGATATTAAGGAAGCAGAATTTCTTTGAGTCTTTATTTGTGTTCTGGTGTTTTTTTAAAAGTGTTATTTTCAGCAAGTCGTCGGTTGTTTATATGGACTTTTGAATGAGAGTTTACTGGTTCACCCGGCGGCTATTCATTTAAATTCTGAAATAAAAGAATGTTTTTAAAAAATGGGTGGGTGGAGTTAAATTTGAATGGATAGGGATGACCAATCAGAGGCCGGTATGTTCTTACGGTTATGCCAAACGCGCCAATGACGACGCTGCATTCAGTCAGCAACAATTTTTGAACCTTTTTTTGAATTTTCCACTTTAGTAACTGAAGAAGGACACAAGGGAAGAACCTACAGAGAGTAACCGTAAGGGGTTCTTTCTTTATTTCTGGTAAGATAATATATTTTTGTAGCATGTAGTATTTCATTGTTGGGAGTGGAATGTTAAAAGCCGTTATAACGTAATTTTATGTCTTATAACCATCCGCGTGCCATACTAGCCGACTCATATATGAAACATTTTTTTCACAACTTTACGTTAACGTTACCTGCCTTAAGATTTAAACACATATATGCCATTTTTATTTTTGGTTTTTATAAAAAATATAACATTAAATAAACCTAAAACCACCTCCGATCATAACTAAGTTAGCCTAACATTAAGTTACTTGCAATATATTTACCGAAATCTAAATATTTATTATTTTAAAGAAACTAATAGGGTGAAGACGTTATATTTATTACATAACGTTGCACCTCTTATGTCTCACAGCTGTGTCCCTAAAATATTAGTGAAATTAGGTAATATTAAACTCGGTTTTCATCCTGGAGGTCCTCTTTCTATATTTCACTTCATATGAGTCTAAAAATGTTACACGTGTCCTGATGTACTTGTAAACACCTTTGACATGTAAAATCTAATATAATCCCTCATTTTAAGTAGATCCTTCAGCATTTAATACATGTGTGAAATGCAAAATATTATTATTTTGTGAACAGTAATTTGTCAACATCGTAATTTATTCTGTCAGACTGGTGACTGCAGTTGATGAAGCTGAAAATAAGTTTGAAACCATCCATTCATTAAGTGAAGTCAATTCAAGATTTGCCAATATTTATAATAAATGTGAGATTTTTTATTTATTTTTTATCCGACAGTTTAATAATTAATGTTGAATTATTTATATTATTGTTTACAATCAATTGTGCCAATATGTAGCCTGGTTTATCTCAATGTTAGGTTATGCATATAATTATGTAATATTTCATCTTGACCGGGAGTTTTATAAAACAAATGTTGCTCATTGTATTCTTCAGAGCATGCCAGTTTTTCTTTGAGGAGCAACACAGCATCTTCAGTAAGTATGAGCTGGGCTGTAGAAGAGTGGAAGGATGGCCTTCCTGCAAAGGCCTTACAAAAGATCCAAGAGATTGAAGGGCAGCTTGACAAGTTAAAGAAGGAAAGACAACAGAAACAGTTTCAGATGGATTCCCTTGAAGCAACTTTACAGAAACAGAGACAAAAGGTCAGTTACCTGAGAAGTTTCAGAGTAGATTTCCTCAGATTTTAGCAGATTTAAATATCTCCATTATTTGTGTATTGTATTTCCCTACAGATGGACAGTGAGAAAAGTGAAGCGTCTGCCCTTAAGAGGGAGAACCAGTCTTTGGTAGAGTCTTGTGAAAGTCTGGAAAAGACTAGACAGAAACTTGCACATGACATCCAAACGAAGGAGCAACAGGTGAATTATCTGGAGGGGCAACTAAACTTGTGCAAGAAGCAGACTGATAGACTAGAGCAAGAGGTCAAAAAGTAAGTGGACTGTTTAATACTTTAGCCCTATTTGAACATGATAAGTATTACCTGGTGACCTCTAGTCATTTGTAATAATTGCGGAGGTTGTCTGTGATCTTAATCCTGTGTGAATCGGCCATGTCTGTAATTTGTAAAGTAAAAATTCCCCCACAAATGACCTACCATATTTCGCCGAACACAGAGGTCCTGTGATAATCTTAGTCCCGTGCGAATCGGCATCTCTGTGATTTGGCGGGGTCGTTTATAATTTTTCGCTATACACCATACAACTATACAATTTGCAGAAAGAGAAAGCTGAAAACCATCAGAAGAGCAAAAACAAAAACAATGTTTAGATGGAGATGAATTACATGTATAGCAGCATGCGGTAAGGAACACTCTTCTGTTTATAATAAAACATACAGCTAGACCTATAATAATAAGTTATTTCCAAGCAATAGCCTATTGACATCATATCCAGGAGATAAGTCTTGTAAATTTGAGTAAAATCATAGGCTTCGCCTATCCCGTGCGAATGCACCACACGAAATTCAGATGTGGGGGGGTAATTTCTAAATCACGAGAGGTCCCCAGATAATACTAATCCAGTGCAAATAGGACTTTTGTTGTGAGTTGTGACAAAGTTAACAATATAATATCATTATTATTTTTAAATGTGTAACTAACTTTTATATAATATTATTATATAGCCTAATATGTATAAAAACTTTATGTAAGAACATATTCTAAACTAGCCAAAAATGGCTCGTCTTGGGCTTGGCTTAATTTTTAATTTGATTTTATTCAGGTATAAGCATGAATTGGAACGATCCCAAACTTCACATTCTTCAGAAATCCAGCAGTTGAGTACACCGCAGAAAACTTTTGCAACCCCTGCAACACCTAATCATTGGCAACAAGGTAAGATATGAATTGTATTGAAAATAAAAATGCAATTCAGAATGAATGCAACATACTTAAACATTATAATATTGCATCTTCAGACTCAAAAATAAGTGACCTACAGGAAAAGTACAATCGAGAGGTTGAGGAGCGGAAAAGGTTGGAAGCTGAAATCAAAGTCATGCATGTAAAAGTAAGTAAAATACATACAATTTTGGTGAAAAGAGCCTTGTAGCTAGATGATATATTAAATGAAAATTACGTAATTTACTCACCCTCATGTCGTTCCCAACCCATAAGACTTTTCTTCATCTTCGGAACACAAATTAAGATATTATAATGAAATCTGGGAGATTTTTGTCCCAGATTTGACAGTCTGCGTAACTACCACTTTAATGCTTATAAAAATTACATAAACTAATCCATTTGAATTGAGCGGTTTAGTCCAAATTTTCTGAAGAGAATTGCATGATCACTTTATGATGAACAGATTTAATTTAGGCGTTTATTCACATATAAACATTAATCAATGCACACATTGGATATGGTAAACTGAAGCTCAAGCATGTTTGCTTGACATGCAAAAATCAACGAGGTTCACTCTTGTGTGTTACACAGCATGTTTGAGCCTCCACAAGAACCAATGAGGTTTATTCTCCTGTGTTATGCAGCATGTTTGAGCCTTCACAAGAACCAATGAGGTTTGTTCTCGCATTAAGCAGGTTCGGTTGAGCATTTGTTTGTGGTCGCTGATCAATGTTTATTTCAGCTCCAGACTAACTTTTTTCACCTCCGTCCTGAAAAACAATTTGAACCGTCCTAAAGTGAATGTCAGCCGTCCCAAATAAACATGTTGTTTCTGTACTTCTGTTATTATCATCTACAGTTGTTAGTCACATAATAAAAACACCATTAAAATGTTTATTATATTGTTATTATCATCTACAGTTGTTAGTCACATAATAAAGACATCATTAAAATGTTTATTACATATATATTATTATATTTATTTTGCTCCATTCAAAGTAGTTATCTGTAAACAGGTAAAAAACAGATTTAATAAAAAATAACAGGAGTTAAATGCTTTTTTGTATTCATGCAGAACAAATCTTTTTTTTTTTTTTTTTTTTTTTACATATACGAAAATTAAGAGAAAAATACATACAGCTCAAAACGTTTTTGAGTTGGTTGGATTAAACAATAACAAATAAATACTGGTGACTACATATCTCAAATATATCATCATTCTTTATTCTTTCAAGCAGCAGACATATTTATTTATTTGTATGAATTAAATATAATGAATCCTTATTAAAGCTATTAACGAGCAGCAGTGAATGCTTTTCTCTTTTTTTTTGTTGCTTGATCAATATTAAGGACACAGACCGCATTAGGTTTATTACCCACTGTCACTTTAAGACATCGGATCATGTCCAATGACATCTGACTCTTGACTCACCAATGACTCTTTTTTTGCGTTGTCACTCTTATTCAGATCTATATGTCTGCTCTACTCATTCTCCCAGACGTTTACATTTTTTAACGTTTTATGAGACACGCAGCGCATGTCAACCCGTGTGCCGCTGGGTAGATCAGCACGTTACAGTACAAATGTGCGCATCGACCACAAACGCAGGACATCAGTTCTGACTGGATCGCTTCCCAAATCGTCACTATCTAACATTTTTGTCTAGTTTTTATTCGTTGACGAAAATGTCAATAGATTTTCGTCATAGTTTTTGTCATTCAAAACTAGTTTTTATTTAGTTATCGTCTCATTTTCGTCTGTGAAAATAAGCCATGTGATAGATGTACCGCGAAACAAGTCTCAGGGTGAGTAGTTGGTCAGTGATAGTAACTATAGTAACAGCATGAGAAGACGCGCTCCGTTGTAGTCAGCGCTTGGTCGGTTAATTTTGCCATTTTCTAAGCAAGTTACCCTAATAGGCTAGTAATAAATGAACACACATACAAAAATGTATTTCGTCCTGTAGGCGTCCTGGAGAATATTTCTGTTCGTCCTAAACACATTTTCTATCGTCCCCAGGACGATAGGACGCTGTTAGTCTCGAGCCCTGTTACATTTAATCTGTTCATTATAAAGCGAAAATTTGGACCGCTTTAAGCATATGGATTAGTTTTACAGACTCTTTATTAACTTAGAAATAAGATGTTATTGTTCCGAAGATGAACAAAAGCCTTACTGTTTTGACATCTCATAAATGATGACAAAATTTCTGTTTTTGGGAAAACTAACCCTTTAATTTACTAAATGGTAATAATCCATCTCTCTTTTGTAACACCTGAAGCTTCTGAACCAGTCTACAGTGAGCCATAAAGACATTGCAAGACAGCAGACAGGGTCATCAATTTTCCCTTGGCAGCAAGACCAAAAAATACACAGTCATCAGTCTCAGACTGTGATGGAGACACCATCTAGGAGAAGAAACGGACCCTCTGGGATGTCATGGTCTTGTGATGACACACCAGTAAAGCCACAGCAGCAGTTCACATCAGGCACTCAAAGTGACACAGCTGGATCACAGCAGATGGAACAGCTTAAGAATATAAATCAAGGTTGGTCTGACCTTACAGATGGATTTTATTTTTTTATTACGTAATTGAGAATATGCTTTTGAATACAGCACTGCAGTGATAATCTTCATATGCCTTGAAGGTAACACATTTTGTTGCTGTTTTTTTGCTTTCTTATACTGATCAGATCTGAGGTCCAGGGTTTCTGAGTTAGAGCTCCGTCTTCAGGCTCAAGAGAAGGATATGAAGAATCAGATCAATAAATTCAGTGAAATTCAAACTCAACTGGAAATGGCCAGGAAAGATCTGGCAGACAAGGACAAACTCCTGAGCAAGTCCAGAGATGAACTCACAAAGACTACAGGCCAGTATGAGCAGTCAGTTTCTAAGGTAATGTAGATCTGTTTAAAAATCATACTACTGCATATTATATAAGTTATATAACATAAATGATCTTATATACAGTGGCCCCAGAAAATTATTAAAATATATAAATTTAATTATAGCAAGTAACATTTATTTTAAAGCTAACACAAGCAAACTTTCAAGAAAATCAATGCAAAAAATTTAACTATTTTGCTTCAAAAGTGTGCTTGTTTCTTTAAAATAATTGCCACTTTACTTTATATTTTATCATGATTATATGTTATGTATAATTTATGAAGATATTAAAACATTAAGTGTCGTCTATATGTATTTTCATGTTGCAGTCATTTGGTTGAGGGGAGGGGGGCGGGGTTCATTGTTTAGAAACACAAAATTTCTAAACAATGAGTTATCATGTGAATGTAGTAGTTCATCTTTGGTTGATTTTGGCTCCTCAGTGTTCTTCAGTTGAAATGAAGCTGAAGCAGGTAACAGAGGAGATGAACTGTCAGAGACATAATGCTGAAAGCGTGCATAGATCTCTGGAGCAGAAAATCAAAGACCAGGAGAGAGCGAGTCAGAAGGTCTTGTCTCCTTACTGTCAAATATAATTTAATGTTTTTTTATATATATATATTTCTGAATATTGGATGAGCTGAAATTTACAAATGTTTGTCTTCTCACTCATTTCAGGAACTTGCACAACTTCAAAGCTCCCATCAAGCTCTTGAGCAGCAATTTAACCAAGTAAAAAATAAAACGAGTATGGAGATCCAGCAAGCCAAAAAAGACTACAATGTTGTGCAATCAGATATGGATAAGGTCATTTGAAAATTTAACTATGAATATTGTTTTATAAATGTTATAAATATCACATTTCTGTTCAGTATATTTTCTTTTTTAATTAGTTTCTTTTCAATTTCTCTATACACATTTGGCTAAGTTAATTACAACAGAATGCCATTGGTTTTAAAGGTAACTGCTCTAAAGAATCGACTGGAGAAAGATTTGGAAGAGCAGAAACAGAAACTTCTCAGGTCTGAGCAGGGGTTACAGGCCAGTCAAGTGAAGGAGGCAGAGTTGAAGAAGAAATTTGATGTAAGTTCTTTGTGTATCTGTTAAAGAAAAGCTATTAGTTGGCTTGTTTTAATTTAATAATAATAGATTTTACTTTATGGAGTATGTGGACTAAAGTTTGTAGTACAAAAGCATGTAAATGACTTGTTTCTGCTTAACTTAGGAGATGCAGAGAGAGAAGAACACTCTCAGTTGTCAGTTAGACCAAGGAATGAAGAGGGTCAAACAACTTGAAGAGGAAAAACAAAATATTGAGCAAAACCTTGCCAAAAGTCGTACGATGGTGGATGATTTAAAAAGTATGTTTTGAAAGTGTAATAAATCTCATTGGTACATTTTCAATATTACAAAACATTTTAGAAAAAATTCAAGGAAAATCTAAAGTAATTCTTTATCTAATAATTTTTACTCATTACCTTCAGTGAAAACACAAACCCAGAGTGAAGAACTGACTGAGCTTCGCAAAAAAATGGAACGTCAAAGTGCATCATCATCTCAAGAATTGGAAAATGCCATGAAAACTTTGGCTGAAACAGAAGCAAAGAATATGAAGACTCAGGCTGAGTTGCAAAAACTAGTTCATGAAGTTGAACTCAAAGTTAATAAGATTTGTGCTGTGGAGAAAGAAAATGAAGACCTCAAAATGACCTCAAACTCCTGTCAGAAAGAAGTTGCTGAAATGAAGAAAGAGTATGAAGCTCTTCTGGAGTGGAAAAACGAAAAGGAACAGTTGATTAACAACACCGAATCCAACCGTGAGGAAATGCTGAGTAAAATTGCAGATCTGGAGAAAGACAAGGCCAAACTCAGTGATGCTCATGATGGCTTTCAGAAAAAGATGCAAGATTTAGAAAATGAGAAGATTTGCCTATCTGGTCAGATTGATTCACTCAAAGGTGAACTGCTTGTAAAATGTGTGGAGCTGGAGGAAAAGGGTAGAGTGTATGAGGAGCTTCAACAGCAGTTTAGTGAGACAAATCAAAAACATAATAAGGAGATGGACAATTTGAAGCAACAAATCACTCTAATGCAGGAGCAGGTGAGCGAGCTTGAAACTAAACTGCATCAAGAAACAAGTAAGGTTGAAGGAATGGAGCAGGCCCATGGTCAGCTCCTTGAAGAATATGATAGTGCTTGTGACCTGGCTAAATCAAAAGACTCCATTATTGAAATGAACAGAACTGAGATTGAGCATCTTCAGGAATCATTTGCCTTGCGAGAGCAGGAGCTAGATAAATTCAAAGAAGAGAAAGACATGTTGGCTAAAGAATGTGAAGTCCGCCTTGCACAAAACAAAGAGTTAGAACAAGAAAAACTCGATGTGGAAACATCTCTGCAGGATGTTCTTGAGAATATTGCCTCCTTAGAATCAGACCTAAAGTCTCAAAAAGATTTAAATGCAGATATTCAGGAAAAATATGATGATCTTTCTAAAGTCAAAGAAGATCTAGTAGAGAAAGTGTCTTTGGTGGAAAAGAGGGAAAAAGAGCTTATTCATGAAGTTGAATCAATGTTACAAAAGAATAAGTCTCTTGAAGAGCAGTTTAATTGTCTTCTTTCTGAAGCAGAAGAAACAAGAAGTTCCTTAGAAACAGTAAAGGAGCTACAAGTTCAGACCGCCACTGAGTTGGAAAATCAGAAGACAATAGCTGAAAATCTTGCAAAAGAAATAGATGAAGAAAGAAGGAAAGCATCAAGCATGGAGCAGGATAATGCACAACTCAAAGTAAAACAAGAAGAGCTTGAAAATAAAGCAAATGATCTATCTGAGAAGTATGAAAGCCTTCAAAAGCTCAATGATGTTGTTTGCCAAGAGAAAGAAGAACATCTTAAACAGCTTTCCATAATGACGGAAGCACTTGCTGAAAAAGATGTCATGGCAGATAAGATTGTTTTAATACAAAGTGAGCTTGAGGCCTCAAATCATTTGTCAGCCACACTAAAGAATTCACTAGAAAGTCTTCAGAAACAGTTTGACTCTACTGTAGAGCTGAATTTATGTCTGGAAAAAAACTTACTGGACAGATCTGAAGAAAAAGCTTTATTAGAGACAAGTATCAAGGAGCTCACTGAGAGACATAACAGGGAATCTGAAGTTTATGTCTCTGAAAAGGAAACTCATTTTAAAAAACAAAATAGTTTAGAGGAGCGCATCAGTGTTCTTGAGGCAGAGTTACAGAGCAAATGTTTGGAGGTCAGAAATGCTTCAGAAAAACTGAAGGAGGCTGCCCTCGAAAAGGAAAAGCTGAAGCAAGATCTTGACTTATCAAAGAACCAACATAAGGAGGACACTGATTCCTATCAGAAAGTTGCAAAGGAACTTGAAGACTTGAAACAAAATGCATTTCCTCATGAGCAGGAGATAGAAAGTCTCAGAGCTGCTTTGACCATTCTGAAAAGCCAAGAAGCCACACAATCCTGTGAGATTGAATCCTTGAGAAACAAACTTCAGGAAGCTCAGTCTGAGAAAGCTAAAGCATTAGAGACATTGAATGAAAAAAAGATTAACGTGAGCAAAATTGAAGTACAGCTTGAAATGTTGCAGATGGATCTTGAAGATAATGAAACACAGGTAGAGGAGTTGCAAGGCAACATCAGTGTTCTTGAAGCAAAGTTAAGTGATAGTGAGGCTCAGAGGTCTACCCTACAAGCAGAGCTTGAGTCTGTCAAAGATGACTATAAAAAGAGTGTCCTTGAAGTGTCCCTGCTATCTGCATGTTTGGAGGAAACACAAAAGGAACAACAATCTAGTTCTGCATTAGTCAAAGAGTTGGAGTCTCTCCATGTAACCCATGAAAATCTTAAAGTTTCCCTAGAGCAAGAGAATTGCAAGCAGACAAACCTTGAAGCAATGTACAACAATCTTATGGAACAAAAACTAAAGTTGGAAGCTGATATCCAGGTATTGAAAGCAGATGCTCAGAATTCCCAAGAGCAAGCGGATAAATTAAAGAAGGCACATGATTATCTGCTGTCTCAGATAGTTGAACAGCAAACTCGCATGGAACAGCTTCTATCTGAGAAGAATCTTGATGCAGAGGGTTACTCTGATGCAGACACAATGAATAAAGAGCAAACCGCATATGAGAATGACCAAGATATTTCCGAAATGGCATTTGCCAATACATCTATATTGCCCTTTGAAGAAGATACTGCTGTTCTGAGTATTTCATCACCTGGAGAGCAGCTTAATACACAAGAAGAGGCCCAAACATCCTTGTCATCAGATGAGGATATCAAACAGTTACCACTGAAGGAGCTAATGCAAAATCAATCCAGGGAGCTTGAGGAGATATCTCATGTTCTTAAGGAGAATGTCAGAACCATGGAGGAGCAAACTAGGGTTCAAATAGATCAAATCAAATTACAGCATGCTAAAGAGCTCCAGAGCATGGAGGAGCAAATGCTCAATATCAAAAATGAGTTGGAGGCCAAACTCCGAGAAGAAAAACAACACGCAGAGAACTTGTCCTCACAACTGGAAACAATGCAGCAACTGCAGGAATTGGACCTTGCATCCTCCTCCTTGCTGGCTACTGAAACTTCACAGGTAACCTATGTATTTCACAATTTAATGTCAGATGTTTTGAATTCAGATATTATGCATTATATCAGTTAAAGTGCTGACTTAAAGGTGTATTTCACTTGTGAAATAAATTAATCATGACTTTGACCTGTACATTTTTGCAATTGCGTCAGTGAACTGAAAATTTCCTTTTGCGTGATGTTACATTCAGGCCGCCCGTATGACATAAATGAGAAAATTACAGAGTGCAGCTTAAATCATTGCATTTAAACAAAGTGTAACTGGGTGAAACATAGGTTTAAAGCTCTGCTGATATCACAAAGCTATTTGATTTCATTTCTCTTGATTTGTATTCATAACTTCTTTTTTTTCTTCTTTTTTTTTCTTTTTTTTTTCATCTTGATCAGGAAATGACATCCAAAGCACAGAAGAACATAATCCATCATCCTGAAGAGTCAGACTCCACTCCAGATATTAGCCAGGAAAGTGAAAAAATACTTGTGGAACTTGAAGCACTTAAGGAATCTCTAAGGACACGCGAAAAGGAGGTTCAACATTTGCAATCCCAGTTTGAAGTCTTGGAATCTGAAATGGCAATTAGAAAACATTTGTGCTCTGACTTGGAGGGCAAAGTTCGTGAAATGGAAATAGAAAAGACAAACAGCACAGACAAATTGATGTCTGTCACTCAAGAAAACCAGAAACTGAGCAACCACATTGGAGAGTTGATAGAAGAGATCAATTCATTGAAACTACAGCTACAGACCTCCAAATGCCAGCTCTCAGATGTTATGGAGATGATGGAAAACTTTGAGATGGCAAAAGGTGAGTGGGATGAGAGATATTTCCAGATTGAGAGTGAACTAAAAAGAGTACGTTCTGAAAAGGCCAATTTAGAAAAGCACATCCTTTCCATGGAAGCTGACATAGAGGAGATACAAGAACAGAAACAAAGGCAAGCAGTAGAGCTTGATGCAGCTAGGAGGACAAATTACAGCCTTGAACAACAACTTAATACAACTATGGCAGAAGGTGGGCGACTTAAAGAAGAGCTTATTTTGTGTACTGATGTAAGGGAAAGTGAAAACCACTCCTTAATGAAGTTGAAAGAAAAGGCTGAGCTTCTGGAGAAGAGAGAGAGCAATACACGAGAACTTATAAAAGAACTAGAAGAGGACATTAGGGCAGGGAAAAGACAAATCGAGGCTGCATCTAACCAAATTGATGTCCTGAGGAAAGAAAAAGAGCAACTAATTCAACAGTCTCAAAACCTTGAGAATACAGTGGCTCTTTTGAATGAAGGCAATACAAATTTGTTCAGGGAATTAAACAGTTTAAAGAACAATGAGAATTTTGCTTCAAGAGAGTCTGAAAACATGTCTTCCAAAATCCAATCACTTGAGAATGAGAACATCAGGCTGTCCCAGTCCCTTGAATCGTCTCTCTTGGAGAAAGGTGAAATAGCCTCCAGGTTGATTTCGACTCAGGAGGAAGTAGCTCAGATGAGACAGGGCATTGAAAAACTGAAGGTACGAATTGAATCTGACGAACGGAAAAAGAACCACATGAGTCAGCTGCTCAAAGCTGCACAGAGGAAGGCAGATGTTCTTCAGGACAACATTGAAAAGCTTGAGAGAGAAAAAGAACTTTCTGACCAGAATCTGGAGGACGCCATTCTTCAAGCAGAGAGTGCCAAAGCCGAGCTTGAGGAAATACAGGCTGAAACGCAAGAGCTTACCAAGAAAATCGAAGAGATGGTCACTGAGCTAAAGGATCTCAAGGAGGAGAAGTATAAACTTGAGCAAGAACTTGAGCAAAAGAACAGCCTAATTGATGAATTGCAGTTATCCAATCAAGCAGCTTCTGAAAAGCTTAAATCTGTGGAAGAGGCAACAGTGAATCAGCAACAAATGATCACAGACTTCCAATTTAAAGTGGGTGCCATGGAGGAGGAACTTCAACTCTGTCGAACAGAAGTAGAATCGAAAGAACTGATCGCACAGGATTTGACCTCTCAGTTGCTGTCTTTGCAATCTGAAAACGAAGAGTTTGCCCAAAGAGTTCTCGAATATGAAAGGTGTCAGGCAGAGCTTTGTTCAACGAACCAGTCAGTCTTGAAGAACTTTGAAAACAGGCAGCAGGAGCTTCGCAAAGAAAATGCCCGACTTCAGTCACAAATAGATAAGCTGCAGGCGCTATCTTCAATTCAGGTTGAGCGAGATGAATTGCAAAAGGACAAGGTCGAGTTACAGTGTACTGTTGCACAGTTGGAGGAGAAGACGCATATGCAGTCTTCCAAGATAGAGGTCATGCAGAAAAGTGTCACTTCTCTAGAGAACAGTGTCCAACAGCTAGAGAGCCAACTTGATGCTATGAAGCTCATGAACTCCGAACTAACAGAAAAGGTACTTTGCATTACCTTTAGCAGTTTCTTTTTTCTCCTTGTTCTCATTTCACATATTAATTTATTTGCATTCACTTTCAGTTAAATGCACTACATGAGAGCAGTTTGCACCTCCATACGCAACATCAGCAAGAACTGTGTGAGGCAAGGGAAAAGCATAATATATTGGAGATTAATCATAATCAATTGACTTGTCAACTGCAGGAGTCTCAAAAACAAATCGAAACATACAAGGTAAGAATTTGTCCTTCACCATGTTTTACACTGGCTTCATTGATGTTTAGTCTCTGCTTACACTACACACATTTTCATTGCACCTTTCAGCTTGGCTTGGAAGCATTGACGATAGAGAAAGATGGCCTGCAGAAAAATGTATCTGATATTCAAGAAAGTCATGATGTTCAGATGAAGGAAAATAACAGGAGGCATGAGGAGAACCTGAAACATGTACAGCAGCAGGTGGGTAGATGTAATATTGTAACAATGTGTTGTTGTTTTTTTAATAAAGGTAGTGCTGTGCATTCTAGCATAGTGTTATGATAACAATGCATTTTTTATTTATTTTTTATTTTTTTCATTTATTCAGCAAGTAGTCAAGGACGCAAAATACTTTATCATCATTACAAAAAAAGTTTTATTTTAAATAAATCATGTTCTTTTATTCTTTTTATCAAAGAATCCTGAAAAAAATTATCACTTTTTTTTTTTTTTTTTTTTTTTTTGCAAAAAAAAATATTAAGTGCTAATTTCAGCTGTTATAATTAAAAATGTTTCTTGAGCACCAAATCATCAATTAAAATAAATTCTGAAGAATCATTTGGTATTGAAGACTGAATAATGGAGTAAAATTCAGCTTTGCCATCACAGGAAGACATTTTATTTTATAATTTGAATTAACTGTTTTATATTTTAATTTTAAAATATTTTTTATTTTAAATTGTAATAATATTTCACAATACTGTTTTTAAAATATATATTTTTTTATCGAGTTCAGTAAAAAACATTTTTTTGTTATGCTCTACAGCATGAGATGGACATTAATAAACTGAAGGAAGAAATGATGATGTTTGAAGAAAAGGCTGCACAGTATCTCTCTGACCTCAATAGCTTCAAGTCTCAAAATTCAGATGTGGAGTCTGCCTTAAAGGAATTACAAAATAAATTGGCATATTGTGAAAATGAAAAGGTATTGGTTTTGTTGTTTTTCTGTTCATTCTTCATTATTTTGGACACAACTGTCATTCTATATTTAGTAAAGTAATTTACTTTTTTATTTATTGGTCTTTGTCCCTGTAGGCAGAGTTTGACTCTAAGGTTGTGCGCTTGTCCAAAGAGAAGGACAGTGCTATGAGTAAGATCAATTTGTGGATGAAGTCATGCAAACAGCTGGAACGTGAGAAGCAAGCACTTCAGGAAGAACTTCAGCAGCAGGGACAACAGATAGCAGCACTGCAGGCCTCACAGAAACAAGGTATAGACACAACTCAAGAGAACATAACACACTAAATAGAAAACTTAACTTGCATAGGACTGTCTCTTTTTTTCTTCTTCTTTTTTTTTTTTTAATCAAGTGATTTCATATCGGCCAAATTTAAAATTTGTCCATCTCGTTTTAAACTGACATAATCAGTTTTTGGATTTGATAAATGTTAAACAAAGAAACATGATGGAAATTCAATAAGATATACTTTGGATTTTGCACTCTGGGCATTTCATTTGTTTTTTAAATAATATATATTGCATAAAAAAATGATATGTTTAATGTAATATATGCTAATGTTATATTAATACAAAACTACTTTCATGTTTAAAATAAAAATAAAAATTCAAAGTACCAGCATATTTACTGGTGATCTCAGACTTTTGGACACAGTATATCAATTTAAAGCATATCAGATAGATGTACAGAGATTCCCTTTTTTGTAAAAAATCGTTTTTACAGCATCTGTCATGTTAACAGGTGATGGCAGCAATGATGGCCTGCAGGAAGAACTACAGGAGCTGAAGGAAGCTCTGGAGGAAAAGAGCCTTGAGGCGGACAACAGCATGGACCGATACTGCAGCCTCATGGTCAAAGTTCACAAGCTGGAAGAGACTAATGAAAGCCTCAAGAACCAGCTCAAGCAGATGAGCACCCAGACAAAGACACCCAAGAGCAGGAGGTCCCTGAGGTCTGAGAAGAGTGATGTGGAGAACAATAAGCCAGTGGAAGACACTAAGAGCGTGCCAGCAGGAAAGAGACAGAGAGCCGCAGATGACACCCCCAGCAAAGCACAGGAAGCCCTGCACAGTATCACCAAAAGACTGAAAGCTGCGGCTGCCACACCTAAAGCCACACAAGACGATGAGGATTACAGACCGGAGGGTTTGCCTGAACTTGTTCAGAAAGGTGAGAGGTTATCACAATTTGTTATACGTCGTCATGGCACAGCCTTCACATTCATATGTGAGTTGTGATCAATCAAACTTTCACAATTGAAGGAACAAGTGAAGTCATTGATCAACATCACTTCTTTCTGCACAGGTTTTGCAGATATTCCAATTGGAGAGATGAGCCCATTCATCATTCGCAGAACTGCAGTGCAGCGCTGCAGCCCTCGTCTGGCCGTCCGAACAACTGCGGCTCAGCAGAGCTCCGTTTTAGCAGAACATCCTGCGCAAATCTCCAAACAGACAGCAGAGGGCAGGAAATCAAACACAGTGAGTACAATTACCTGTGTGTATTTCCTGCAACCACAACAACCTACATCTTTCAAAGTAAACTATCTACTCGCAAAATGGTGATGATGATAGTATTGATTCCATGAAAGTTTGTTTGAATCTTTGGTGAAAATATTAAAAACTATATAGGCTATATATATATATATATATATATATATATATATATATATATATATATATATTAACCTTCCATTTGTAACTTGTAAATGGCCAGATCTAATAATTCTACTTAATTGATATTCATTAACAGTTCAGATGGGCTGTTTGTCTCCTACAATTCTATTCTTTATGCCATCAATCAAAGCAGGATTGCAAAAAAAATAATTTCACCCAATGTCAACAGTCAGTAAAATGTTGATACTGAATTAGGGGAAAACTAGGATTTGTTTATTTAAATAACAATACATTAACATTCACTGAATTATATTTACATATAGTCACTTGGTAGATGCATTTATTTAAATCAACTTACACATTTGGAAAAACACAAGTAATTTGTCATAAAGCAGCCAACAGTATTAGCAGTGCAGTTATACCAAATTTTAAGAGTAGACCAAAATAGTTGAATATGTAATATGATATTTTGATAAATGTTCTGTTATTTTAAGAACAAAAATGGGGAATACAAACATGAGAGGTGGTTTATATGTCATTAACTCATTGTGTAGCTGAAAATATTTAGGCATTCCTCAGTCTTTAACCACAGGAGGGCATCATAGACCCTCAGAAAATGTACCTGTAGTCAACTCATGTCGCTCTAAAAGTTACTGACCATGAAAGCATTTCCAGATGAAACTGTGCATGACATTTCAGATTACATGGAAAGCCTTAAGTGCTCTGAGGCATTAAAGCTCTCCTGTCAGCTTTTAACTCCCTCCGTAGCTCTGATCATGTCACCTTACCCCAGGTCACCATTTCCTGGAGATTTTCCCTTTTATTCTTCAAGAATTCAAAGGGAAGTGGAGACCACTTGCTGCAGAGTTATTCTCATGTCCCAGAAATACCCTTCACCAACTTGAATACCTGATTCAAGACATAGGTTATGGAGACAAAAGTTCTGCATTCCTGCTTCCATGTGTCAATTTAAAGGAATGATCCGGGTTCAGTACAAGTTAAGCTAGGTCATTAGCACTTGTGGCATAATATTGATTAACAAATAAAAAATTGACTTGACACTCATTTTGATAAAAAAAAAAAAAGCAAGATTGTGAGTTATAGTGAGGCAATTGCAATCTGTAACAATTATAATAATCACTTTTTATATACTCTAACCTATTTCCTTTGTGTGTCACTGTCATTTTACTATGAAGAAAACGAGAGTATGGATGTGCATGAATTAATAAAGATCTATTTGCTCAAAAATTGGCTTTCATTAGGCCAGTATACCTCTAATATCACGGCCTTATGTCTGCTTTTGCGCCTCTGTGAAACCGCACCGTAAAATGGGCTGATTAGCGCAATACGACGTGCAAAAGTGCTCATTTTGGATTTCGTTAGAGCAGGTCATCTAGTACAAGCTGAATCCAGAATCTTTTTTTATTTTTATTTTTTTATTTATTGAAGCATAAGCCTCACCTTTATATAATATAACACTTTCTACAGTCCTTTATCTATGACTCTGCTAGCAATAAGCGATGTTAGTATTGAATGAAGAAACTCAGCATTTCTCTGCCATCTGTAAGGATGCGTTAAATTCAAAAGTGGTATAATAAAGGGTGTTTTGACCTTGTGAAATATTTTTTTTTAGCAAAAGCCAAATTTTCAGAACTTTTTATGTATCAGTCTTTTTTATGGACTATTGAACTGGGCCGGTCTCTTTATGGACTATTGAACTGGGCAGGTCTCTTTAGTGTCTCAAGTCATTGTGACTGTGACCTTAATTGTCTATCTATATTGTCTAATTATATATTCACACATTCTAGACTTTATTTAAATAATAAATCATGTAATTAATTCCCTCTAAAGATTAGTATACAATTGACAGCCCTAATTAATAGATGACATGACAGAAAAAACAACAACTGAACTTTGAATGAAACAGATGCGAGCCGAGATGAGCAAACCATTAGTCAGCTTCCAGCACAGCCAATTTTCAAGTACTATTCAGCACTGGTTCTTCTCCAGAAAGTACATGCTGGGTATAAGTCAAGGGTTAGGGGAGAACAGAAGATTGATTGATTGCAACATCTTATATTTATACATTTTGCACTTGTCCTCAGCTTGGCATTTCACCCAGAGAGAGTTGCAGTATGAGTTGTTTTGAACATTGATTGATTGATGAACATTGCTGCTCTGCATTCTTGACAGCTCAGCGTTGCTCTCTTCTGACATTATTCATATACTTTCAGGTCCAGGCTCCTAAGGCCATCCAGAGCAGTGCGGCTTTACTATCTCCACTCGCCAACAGTCCACGGGAAAACAGCTGTGGAAGCCCTGTGCAGAAAACTAGCAGGCGCTCTCGCGGCTTCAAGAAGACCCCTGAGAAACAGGAATGGCTCAGCGCTTCTCCAAAACAAAACGACAACTGCCAAGTTCAGTGATTACTGGGATGCCATGCAAATTTGCAGAATGTTTATACACTGGCTTTTTAGCTATGTAAATATTGAAGAAGCCATATCTATATTTGTTTTTTATAATATTTTCTATTTCTTGTTTCGTTCATCTCATATTTTCGTTCTTTTTTTACTATTTCAAAACATCTGATGTGTTATCATTAACACAGAATAGCGGTATCGTTTTAGTGTATGTATTTTATTGACCTGATTTCTTATATCCTTTTGTATTTTTATAAATAGAAACATTACAACTAATCACTCCATTTTACCGTATGTCATTGTTTTTTCTGACTGCTTTACTAAACTTCACTCTGCCTTACAAATATGTTTGTTTGTGTACTTCTGTTTTCTGGAAGTGGCCTTTTGGCTGTTTAATCGCACGCAAGAAATATAGCAGATTTTATTGTTAAGCAATGATAAATTCCAGCCCTGAATGCATTAAGCCGTGTAATATGTAAAGATTTATTTGCAGACTGTCTAATACAGTCTATTATTAATGAACACACAACAACAGGGATCTAATTCTTAGTTCAGGTTCTGACTCAATACAGGTCTACTTGGCTCTTAAATCAATACCTTTGTTCTTAAATTCACTCAGAAGATCTCCCCTGAGGTTTGGTTAAGGTCTAGTTGAGAGGATTTGGGAAGAAAAAGAAAAAGCTTATATGATGATACAATGAATGAGTGTTTCATCATGACAACCTTGAAATGTGTTCCCTGAAACACTGCATCCTCATTATTGGTCAGTCCTTTTACTTAAATTATTTGACACCAAAAGCTGTTTTGATGTTGAGTTTATTCTAACAATAATTATTATTTTTAATTTTAGTTTAATGCCTTTTTGCCTTTAATTTATATTTATTTTTAGTTATAATAATCTTAGTTCCTACTTCTATTTAAACTTTAGGAAACATTTCAAATTTCCGTTTTAAGTTTTTCATGTAATGTTTATTTTATGGCAACTTATTTATAACTGTAAAACTAATTTTAGTAGTTTTAGTTAACAGTAACAGCACTGGATATGACGTATTCATGAAGTATCTTGTCGGAAATAAATGTATAATGCCCATTTTTCTCTTGCAGTGCCAAGCAAGAACAAATCCTCTAGTGCATTGAAGTTTCTGCTGGTGTATCACTGCAAAGTAATACATCATGTCATTTCATCTTTTAATCATTTCAGCAAAATGCTACCACATAGGGCTTTTATTACTCCACAGACATGCTTACTATGTAATATGTGTGCATTATTAAGTTGATCCCATGAGGGAAATTGTGGTGTTTTACCAGTCAAGACAAAATTCAACATTAATATATCGTAAATTAAAAATGCGAACACATGTAATTTTAATAATACTAACTTGCACTACCAAAATTGCATGTCACTTCCACAACATCACATTATTATATTAAATTGCACCATTTGCCAGCTGATATTTATAGCTATTTTGAGTTTGAAGAGCTGCCCTTTGGATTAGATCATAGTTCAATATTTCAGGACAGACAGCTTTAATAGAAACATAAATTTGACTGTCCACAGAGACATTTTTAGAATTAGAATGTGGTGCCATATTAAATCCACTTCCTTCTGTGTACAGTGCAATAAAATGTAAGGCGATTCAATCGAATTTAATATCAACAGAAAAATTCTATACACATCTGCGGTTCTGTTTCTGAGTTTTGAATTTTGTTGTTACATATATTACATAGATACAATTTTAAAGGTGTATGTTTATGGAATATCAGATGGTGTATCTTTTTTTTTTTTGTCTAACAAGCACTGTGCATATTAACTATATTACTCACTGATATTGAATTTATAATTTGCATGCTAAAAGCACATGAAAAGATTTCTTTGTATTTCCAAAATCTGAAATCATAATCATATTAAGATGATGCTTTAGTACTGCTGAAGAAAATTCATTTATATGACTGACTACTGACTCTGCTGAAAATGATTTCGATCAAAGTCAAGGACTGTGACTACTGTACACATGCTATCTATTGGGGAATGAAAAATGGACATGTATTAATATTAATATCATCCTTTACAGGAGTATTATCTCATCCGTTTGACGTAAATCCCAGGATGTCCTTCGAAAAAGAGTAGGGGTTTAACCCTGGCATCCTGGCCAAATTTGCCCATTGGCCTCTGTCCATCATGGCCTCCTAATCATCCCAATATACTGACTGGCTTCATCGCTCTGTCTCCTCTCCACCAGTAAGCTGGTGTATGGTGGGCGTTCTGGCACAATATGGCTGCCGTTGCTTTATCCGGATGGGTGCTGTACATTGGTGGTGGTTGAAGAGATTCCCCTTCCATATGTGAAGCGCTCTGAGTACCCAGAAGAGCGCTATATAAATGTAACAAATTATTATAATTGTTATATGCGCATCTACCACAAACGCAGGACATCACATCAGTTCTGACTGCATCTCTTCCCAAATCGTCCCTACCTAACATTTTCGTCTATTTTATTCGTTGACGAAAATGTCAATAGTTTTCATCATAGTTTTTGTCATTCAAAAGTCATTTTTTATTTAGTTATCGAAAATAATAACAAAAATTATTCTGCAACGAAATTAACACTGGTCCAGAAAGACTGTCAGTCTGTACAATAGAGGTGGACATTTTTCATTGACTCTTTATACATTGTTACACAGTTCCGTTTGAGTGAGTCATTGAATCATTCACTTAACCAATTCATTAAAAAAGCTGCTTCACATGCTGTGTTTAAGACCTGTGTTTTATGGCGTTCCCTCTCTAACTTCTCGTTCACTCGGATGTATGTCATTGGGTATATTGCACAAGTGCCCACCACTGGCTGAACCCTTGCTATGGGTTTAAATGGAACGCCCTGAGCCCTGGAATCTGCTCTGGAGCCATGCCATTTAATCTCAGTATAACTCTTCTAAACTGCTTAATTTAAATAACTTAAAGCTGCAAAGTACTTTTCCCTCTGTTTGAATCATAAGGTGTGTGGGTAAATTAGTTGCAAGCACTGCGAGTTCCTGTTGTGCTATCACAATCGGGTTGCATTGTGGTCTATGGATCTGCCTGATGTGTACATATGAGTAGATTCCCCCGAGGGGAAGTGCTTAGGGAAGTTCAGAACTGTATCTAAAAATAGAGTTAAACACAGCCACCATGTGTTCCTCTGCAATGTGGTTCTGCTTTGGCTTTGTTTAGAATGATTCTCATTGGCGGGCAAAAATAGAAAACCTAACAGGCGAGGGTTGAATTACAATTGAAGTGAGCATCCCTTAGTCAGGTTAGACGTCATTGAATTTAAGGCGGATGAAAACGAAGCAGTGGGGAACAGTCTTACAGTCTTTACAATTGCAGGCACTGTTAAGGTCCTCATGTAACTTTGACAATTTAGGAGTTTTGCCTACTAAAAGTTTTTTTTATTTTTTTGATTGACATTTTCATGAGCCGAACAATGTATGTTTTTGAACAACAATACAAACAGCTGAACACACTGTGCTTCTATCTCTCACAGCCTCGTTTATGTTTACGTAGTTGTTGCAAATAAAAGTTTATGAAATATGATTTAAATGCATTCAAAATTAACCACATGGAGGCTACATGGGTCGCATTACCATAAACTGTCAAATTACTTCCTTGAAGTGATAATTGCTTGCCATGTACCCTTCACTAACGGGCTTGTGAAATTGCCCTTTTGTGAAGGTATTCACTTGTTCACTTTTGCTCACTTGTTCACTAGTGTTCTTTTCCAGAAGTGCCCTTCAAGCACACAAAACCCTGTTTGAAATTCGTCCAATATTGTATCTAATATGCAAGTTGCAAAAAAAAAAAAAAAAATCTTGTTGACGAATTTATAAAAGCAATTCCACTCATGTGCATGCTGTTGGTCGACACAGACACACAAAATTACATATTCATGAGTTCACACTTATTTGGCATGCTGTCCGCGAAGAGGGCAACGAGCTCGATATTTGGCCCGAACCCAGAGCCAAACCATTAGCGCTCAGGGTCTTTTATAGTAATGATCTTTCAGCGCTACATCCTCTGATATTTTTATCTAGAGCCAAACGTGCTTCATTAAAGCTCTTTCCTCTCCGTGTGTGTTGCTAAGAAATTATTTTAAGACATGGTTATTTTGACAACAGAAACACCTCGAGCAGCAAAATAGATACTTTTGCTAAAACGCTGCAGAAAACGAGAATGCAGCAAATACAAATATTTGCATATGTCTCACATGGTTCCCACCGTTTGTAATAAAAAACGTGTGGCGCCTTTAAGGCTGATTTATACTTAAAGGGATAGTTCACTTTAAAATGAAAATTCTGTCATCATATACTCACCCTCATGTTGTTTCAAACCTGTTTGAATTTCTTTCTTCTGCTGAACAGAAAGGAAGATATTTAGAAGAATGTCAGTAACCAGGCAGTTTCTGGGTCCCATTGACTTCCATAGTAGGAAAAAAATATACTATGGAAGTCAATGGGACCCAGAAACTGTCTGGTTACTGACATTCTTCTAAATATTTTCCATTGTGTTCAGCAGAAGAAAGAAATTCATACAGGTTTGAAACAACGTGAGGGTGAGAATTTTCATTTTAAAGGGAACTATCCCTTTAAGTATGAATATTTACAGAATTCTGCGTCGGACCTACGAATAGGCTACTCCAGTGGTTCTCAACTCCAGTCCTCGGGACCCGCTGCTCTGCACATTTTGTATGTCTCTCTTATCTGACACACTCAAATCAGTTCATGGAGTCTCTCCTAACGAGCTGATGATCTGGTTCAGGTGTGTTAAATAAGGGAGACATACAAAATGTGCAGAGCAGTGGGTCCCGAGGACTGGAGTTGAGAACCACTGGGCTACTCGGTCCACAGTAGATTTGGTCGTTTGAATTCAAATAACAGAAAGAAAGAAAATCCCCTCCCCTTTTCCATTGCTGCAGCCTCTGTTTCGAGTTCTCATTGATATTTTATTTCTGCCTCTCATTATAATGCTCCCCTTCACCTCACTCTCACTCAGCAAGATCTGGGGGGAAAAACGATTGATGCTAAGCCAACTCATCCATCCAGCCTATAAATAGAGCACATCTCACTCTAATGGGTCAGTGAAATATTCAATTCATCTAAACACTTGCAACCTCTTGCTTCAACCTGGGATTCCTGCCAGTCACTTGGCCAAAGTAACAACACACACATACACAGAAAAAAATAAGTCAACAATAAATAAAAGGTCATGTGTGAATGTCAGAGAAATTTAAGAAGCAAAATAGAGAGTAGCCATCCAAGTGAGATATGAAGTGGATAAAAAAATAATGCAGTATAGATCTTTCTGAATATGAAGCGATGAACAAGACAATAGAGGAGATTACCGTGAAAGCGCTTTATTCCAGTCAGGGACAATACACAAAGAGGCAGAAGACAAAGAAGGTCAGTAGAAAGCAATAATATAACACTCCACAATAACAATATTGGGCTTATAAGTGAAAAAGATGAGAGCAAACGGGTCATACTCAAACAAGACGAGGGGAAAGAAAGAGAATGGGTATATAGACCCCTTCAATGTTTGTAAACATCGAACGCCTAGGTTGGGTGCGCGCGCAGCATGGGGTCAGAAAATGGTGCGGCTAATTAGACCGGCATATTGTGTCAAGGGTATGCACTGTCTTTGCCATCACAGGAACGGGAACAGAACCATAATAAACTTGTTTTAGCTAATGGCGATTGTCTGCCTGATACGAGTCCTGCACGGGTTCGGACGGTTGACCTGCAAATTTTGCTCAAACGAGTGAAAAATATCCAACTGTGTCGGGTCGGACACGGGGAAATACGGGTCTAAACACGGGTTTAAAACTATCACATGCAAACGTAAAAATATATTCATATTTTTAGGAACACGTCTACAAAAATATGCCTGTATTTCAAGTTGATAAAATAATTTAAAATCCACATCAGTTTATTTGCCCACGCGCCACGCCCTCCCAGGATCTTTCACTTTTAAAATTTCATCACTGCGCGTGCGCGCGCGCGATCTGCTTGCAGTCGTCGAGATGGATGCTGAGGAGTTAAAGAGAAGAATAGCTAGTGGAGATTGTAAAGTTGTCGACAGTCATCAAAAATCAAGTCCAGTGTGTGGGAGAAATTTGGAGTTATCTGAAGAAAATTATTGTGAAATGCTTGCTGCATTTTCGTGTTGGATAGCCGTAAATGTGGATCTTCATCGCCAAGGAACCACGCAGATATGTGGTAACAAACCAAGCAGCTCTGTCGAACAGTACTTTTTCAAATTTAACACTGTTAAGTATGTGTATTTTTTTATATAATAAACGGGCAGACAGGGACAATGCTACGATCAAAGATGTTCGTGTTTGTAGTGTTATTGTGTTATTGACAGTTAACGTTATTGTGACAACAACGGTATAAGTTAGTTAAGCTGGTAAGTAAACAAATGTTTTCTGTAAACTGTAGACTGGTTTAATAGTTAGGTGAAGTTCGATATCTGGCATTAATTGTGACCTGTGTCATGCTAGCCTACTTAGCAGATAACGTTAGCAGTATCTATCTGAACCATAGACTGTAAAAAAAATAGATCTGAACAGATATCGTCTATTTTTTTTTTTTTAAACGGATGAGATCCTGCAGGAATCCTAAAAAACTTGACTCGACAACCGGTGTGATTTTAACAGTCCACGACGCAACAAGTAGGCATTTTTTTCTTGACGAGAAATTCTCTGGTTAACACACAATTCAATGGGATGGAATGAACTTTCTGACCCCGACATGCGCACTGCGAACTTAGAATTTTCCTGTGACGTCAACCGTGAAGGGGTCTATACAGTCCTTGATTGACGTGATGATGAGGGACAGGTGATTGGCATTATTCTGACGATTGGGACTTGTGAAGAACCAGGTGCAGGTGTGAAACTGAAGACTTTCTCAGGATTTACCAGTCATATCCTTGACTGTACTTGGGATATTCAGTCAAACAGCACATGCTGACTCCTCAATCTTTCCAATCCCAGAGGTGACATCGTGATTATCCTCATCCTTGCCTATGACTTCAGAATTCCCCAGTGGAGCTAGTAATAAGCAGAAAGTGACATAAAACTGAGTTCCTGATAAGTCTCATTTCCTTAAGCTCAGATGGAAATAGGTAAAGGTGACAGCAAATCAACATTTGTGTGAAATGAGATATTTCTTCCCATCTGTTCCTTATCAACAAACAAACAGAAAGAAACCCCTTTTAGAAGTTAAGACCTATTCTATTTTTCTTTAACTGTATTTTCCACTTCATGTTCAAGGCACCAACGGTCTTTTCTGGAGGTTTGTTTTGCTCAACAGGCCTGCATTTTCTAGAAGGCAATATGCTCCACTATAGCCATTGTAACTTGTATTGGCAAAGTGAAGGAGGCTCTTAACCTCTATGAAACCTTTTAAATGGTTCTGTATGTAAGCACACTTATATTCCACAGCTGTAGCGCTTTGCTAAAGTGGTACAACGCAATTGGTATAAGAGCATAATGGCCATGTGAAACGTATGAAAGCTGCTTCTATAAGCGTCATCTTGTTTGATGTTGCAAATCTAAGAATGCACCCATTAGAGATTTTCTTTAGAATGGAAAAAAATGTGAAGTTTGTGTACTTCTAATTGCAGAGCACTTTACAAGACATGTTACACTTTTGTCCCTTTTTAACAAATAAAGTATAGTCTTGGAAACTTTTTACTGTAACACTTTATAAGGTCTCATTTGTTAACATTCGTTAATGCGTTAACTAACATATTAGTGAATACAAATGTTTGTGTTCATGTTAATTCACAGTGCCTTAACTAATGCTAACAGATACAACTTTTGATTAATGTATTAATAAATGTTGAGATTAACATTTATTGTTCATTGTTAATGTTATCTAATGTAGTTAACTAATGTTAGCAAATTAAATTTATTGTAAACTGTTACCCTTTTTACAATGCCTATATTAACTATACCATATGTGTCCATATGGTTCCATATGTGACCATATAAGCCCTCAAGGCCAAAAGTGAAAAATAAAAACAGCCATCTATTCATTAATGGTGAAAAAAAATTTTATTTCAAAACAACTACTAAATTATTTAAGAATTTCATAAGAACTTTCTCGTTAGTGCTATTTCAATGTAATGTCTTTTGACATGGAGATGGACTGATAAAATGGTCCAAGTAAACGTTTGCTCATGAGAACTTTCCCACTGACCACACTGTATGGTGAAACTTCATGCAATGTCAGTGTTTTTCTAAGGCATAGCATAAGCTCATTCACGTGCATGGCAAACACAAGCTAAATATTTTCACACTGCATGGGTCAAGGGGTTGCTTCTCAAAATGTTATGTAACGTGGATTAGACCGTTATCTTGCTAAGAAAACGGCCCTCTATTTATATACTGTGAGCCCCTAAAAAAGAATGGCCACTGTTTAACTTTCAAATGCCAGTGGATGTTCTCCCTGAGATTTACAATGAGTCAGCAGTTTGACATTTGACCCAAGTGTTTTTTCAAGTAGTCAATTGAAGTGAAGAGTGAATGCCAATAAATGGACAGATGCTAATCATGAGCTTAAGCCCAAATGTGCTGTACATAAACATTTTTTATTCTGCAAGATGGGACAGCAGGATTAAAGGTATAAAAATACTGACTGACACATTCTATAATGTTTACACTATTTGTTTTACAGGTTTTCTATGTTAAAGGAAAAATATCCTAAAAATGATGATTGCTGCATTGGTTATTTGGCCCCATTCATGGAATATGAGGAAAATGATGTGTAAATTGAATGAATTTGTTCTTAAAGTTCACTCAAAAATGAAATTAGCACTTACTCACCCTCATGTTATTCCAATACTGCTTAATGTTTTTATCCATACAATGAAAAAAAAAAGTTAATGTGAGATATGGATTCTCATTTTCAGTGCACTGAAAGGAAGGATGTGCTATAAATAGAAAATATGTCTGTGTCCCTGTGTATTCTGACCTGAAATATATACCAGGTTAGCTTTAGCTTAAGTTCTGGAGCGAGGCTCAGGTCATTTCCATTTATGTTTTTTTTAAAGAGCTATACCATAAAAGCAGTCTCTAAACTACACATTATGTGGTAAAGACCAGGTGTGCTAATCTTTGCTAATTATCATCCTGTGGGAGGCTTACAGTCTCAATACAATAACATAGTTAGCATTTTTCCGGTCGCTGGCTGTTAAAACGGATTTATGCGTCATAGGTCAAATTCTGGTCAAAATGATATCTAACTAGAAACCTGATAGAGTGTAAACAGCGATTCTCTGCAGGAGTCCCATCACTACCTTTAGTTTAATGAGAATTTGGGTATAGCTGCTCAGTAAACTACATTGCCAAGAGTCAAATGTCTTATACACTTCCTACACAATAGCACTGCATTATAAGTTCTTGAAGATGATTACAAGCAGGGTAATGTTTTCTCATTGAAATCAGATGATTTTCCATTCATTCAATTGAATGTGAGGGAATACTATAGGAAATACCAAAATGGTGGCGCGGTGGCTTTACATTTTATGACTTCATGAGCAATCCAGTCATTTATAAAGATATTATGTAAATATTCATGATATATTGGATAATCTACAGGCCTATTGAGTTATTCTGCATGTTTTTGGAATCATTTCTTTCTTAGAAAAGTTTTGCCAAAAAATTTGATGCTTGTAACTGAGCTATAAAAGTGAGTTGTTGTTTTTTTGGATATGAAAGTTATGTTCACAACCCTTCCAAATTTTCCATGTTGTTTATGATCTTGCTTGAAATAAGATCCATGCCAATATTATGGGTAAGTTTGGTATTGTGATTCCAAAATCAAACTGGCAGAGGATAACGTCGGTCCACGGAGGAAGCTTATGAACACTGTGAGCATGGAATGTGAGTGCACATGTGCCTTTGATGCACTTCTGTCATTGCCCAAAGGACACATAATTTTAGCCATCTTAGTGACAGAAAGTGCGATTGCCAAGGTGAAAAGACAATGGGGAAAAGGAAAGGGAAACAGAAGCTAGTGTATATGGGAAATAAAATATGGTGTCTCTTAACAGCTGTATTTTAAAATCATGATGTCTCAACATGAACTATGATAATTCACTACATCATCTCTACAGTTTGTGCAGTTAACATTAGGCAAGGGGTCATGCAAAGTTAAACTCTTTGAGACTGTCTACTCTAATACATCACTTCTACATTACATGCATTGTGTATGCACATAGATTGACTGTGCAGTTATTGTCATTTGCTATTGACAACCCCCTCTCTGTTCATATTCAAACAAATATATTAGATGCAATGAATCTTCCTTTAAGCAATGTTATACGTTCAGCCTTTTCATTTTCATCTCAATGGGAGATGTACTGGGAATGTAAGACGTTAATACGTTCACAGCTGGAACATTGCCAAAGTCATTATGGAAATTTTGTTGTACTGATAGATGATTTGAACTAGAATGACACGTTAGAAGAATGTTATACAATGCAATCTGTATAAATATTTGAAACATGCCCAAAAGCAACCTTGAACAGTGTTTTTAAAATGTCTACTTTTTTGTTGGAAATATGTAACTGCGTCTTAAATGCACCTTACGTCTTTTGAAAAACACTGCAGTTTTAAAATTCAAGTTTGGGTACACTTGGGCCCATTTTTTTTTTTTGTCAGTTCAACTTAGAAAATGTACTTCATGTGGTAACATCTAAAATACTACTGGTTTTGTTGAAATCAAAGAAGTTATTTAAAATGACTGATAAACTGAATTCAACCAACCTGAAAAAAAAAATGGTTTTACTGAAACGTAACTGTCATAAACGTAGAAAGCATCATGAGCTAAGTTGATCGTAGTAGAGACCATTGGTGGCGATGGCTTTACGATACTTAGGCTTACAATGCTTTTGAGAAATGCTGCCCAGTTAGTCATCAAGAAAATTAATTAAATTAAGTTGTGACAATGTTAAATAGTTGCTTTAGCTCATTTTAATTAAACTGAACAAGAGGCAAAAATTGAGTGTATGTTTGTTTTATAATGTCAATTGTGATTTTCTCTTGATGCAACATAATGTGTATAATAACCCCAAATCACAATTTCTCATTGAAGCAAAATTCGCCAAGGAGCAGCTAAACACAAACCTTTTCTTCTTTGTCCTTCAGAGCAGATCCTAGCTGACACGAGTCAGGACTATACAGGCCTTTAGGTGAGGTGCAGAATAGTGCACATGTGTCGAATGTGTCACTCCTGAGCTTTATTGGAAATGAATTGGGTAAGTGCAACTCAATTAAGTTAAAACTGCATTCCCTTGTTTACATAAACCTGATTGAATTAGGTTACAACAACAAAATTAGAATTTAGAGGTAGAATCAGGTAGATACCTCCTTAAAGCAACAACTGCACATGTTCACTTTTTACAGTGACGCTTGTAATGGGCTATATGTTTTAGAACAAGATGTAAAAATACCTCCAAATAGGGCCTAATTTTAGGCTAACCAAAATCTTTTGAATTTTAAAATAATAAACAACTACCTTACCAGAAAGATTAATCATACACGACTAGCCAACAGCAAGATGTGACATGAAACATTTATATTCATGACATTTAAAGGCATTGATTGATTTGATTGATTGATTGATTGATTAGCGCAAGATTGATACCAAAACAAGGAGATGAGGCATTTTATGATCAATGCTGTACAAATCTTGAACGATGATTATGAGCTGGTTCTTTAATGAATCAAACATGCAGCTGCGTGACCAATGCATTCCTATTCCGAATTAATGACTCTAAGTTGGTCCTTTTTAATGAATAAAAACAGCGTGGCCTGTCGATGCAGTCAGATTCCTGAACAAATCACTCTTATGAGCTGTTTTTTTATTTATTTTTATTGTAAATTCACAATTGTAGGTAAGATTCTCATCAAAACACTTTCAATAATCAAACAGACCAAATGGACTCTTTTTTACAGACTGATGATGCAGTTTAAAGGTCATCAGCATCGTAAATCCTGCAACATTTTTTATATTTTAATTTTTTCGAAAAATGTATCTACATTTATAACACTATAGTGTACTATAGCCTATTGTATAATACCTTTGCATCTGTTGTGAGGGTATAGGCCTAATTAACACAGCGGCTGTGGGAGTGACGGTTGACACCTTCTCTCTTTTGACTGCCCTTATCAATCTCTCTCTCTATTTTTCCCTCTTTTTAAAAGTTGTGAAATCACTATTGTGGAGTTTTTCTTTTTCTATTTGACCAAATGGGAACACACACACACATGTTTTTTAATGTATTCTCTCATTCGTCGCTAAAGAGCTTTACTCAACTATGAAGACTTCCGCTTCTGAGAAAAACCCGGAAATTTGAAAAGGGTCAATTAATCAGAAAGACCTCTGGAAAGACTTAATTGACTGAACCACAAGTTCAGTTTCCGTTTCAAAACAAACAAGTGCCGCTGTAATGTTCGTGAGACTTAGCCTAAATCTGGATGTGGCGCGCATGAAATCGTGAAACCTGCCCACAGTTTGCGAACAAACGAGGAGCTGGAGCGCTTGTGAGCGTGGAGACGGACAGCTCGCGCGCTCATGATGAGAACAGCCCGTCCAGTTATCCGTGTGCCCCCTTTGGACACTCCCTTCTCACTTCAGTGCTTACTCAACCACGAAATCCACCGCTGGATTCCAAAATACTGCTCGCATGGAGATTTAAAACTGGACAGAGGCATGATAGTCCAGAAGAGAACACGGAGGGATGCGAGTGTGTTTGCTGCCATGATTAACATCCAGTTTTTGCTAGTGTGCTCCTGAGAACGGCAAGACAAGTCAAGAGGTCCAACACTCAAGACAGCCGATGAGGAAGAAGAGATTTGACAAAGTAGTAAGTGCGAGATGTATGTTTGCATAATTGAATTGTTAATTATGTTGTAAATTTGGCATGATGGTTAACCCATTCACTCCCGAATTATGTTCTAGGGACATCCAAATATGATCACGCTTTAATTCTACTCGAGATGCGACCATAAATGATAATCAGTCAAAATAACTGATTTGGTTCTGAACACTAGTAAAATTCAAATAATTTGACAAAGTTAATGCAAAATCACTGTAGATTCCGTTTTAAAAATAAAATAAAAGTTTTTTTTTTCTGAAATTAAATGATATAGAGTATTAGCTGGAATTCAGTATTACTGAAAGCAGATAAAAGTAAAATAGAACTGTAAACACTACAATACACTTGCTGCAATGGTGATGGCTATTGAAGTGCCTTCCGCAGGGGTTGAACCTTTTACCTTTAGGTGACCAGCTGAAATGATGTATCACAGCGCCACACCACCCACAGCCTTGACATGCTTTTTCCAGATTTGTAGGAGGATTATTACTGAAATCACATTTTGCAGTACAGTATGCCTCTTCTGCTTGCTTGCTTGCTTCATTACAACATCAAAAAATAATATATAAATGTGATCTTTAATGTGATCTAATGACTTGTCGTGCTCATATCAACTATAGCTTTAATGTAAAAGTAAAAATATTATTGATATTCTTTTAAGTTTGGCAGTTGGAGTTTATAAAAATATTAAAAAACGCCAAAGAGAAGTGATTTGAATGGATCTGCATGGGTTAAAGTTTCACATCCTCATAAGTGGACGCATGCATTGCTGGAACCCTCTGGGTCTTCAATAACTAACATACCTTTAATAAGCATTGAGGTCTGTATTATGCACAGCTCTAAATTAGTGCCGAAACTTGTGCTGTCTTGCATAACGTAGTTCCACACGCTGCATACTGGACACTAGTGAGGAGAACATTTCGTCCACTATCACTGGTTTGCTAGAGAGGGTTTTCACACTTGGCTGAAACACTGCAGAAGTCAGCTGAGAAAGAACCAAATTAATATCCTCACAGATGAAGGGCCAGATTCACTTCTACACTGATTTATTTATTTTCAACCCTGAAAATGATTTTTTCGGTTTAATTCAGTCTGTTACTTGCCATTTCTTTGTAATTTATTGTAATTAATTTTTTTCCATTCCTGCGATGAGGCTCTTTTATGAAAATCCTCTTTAAAGTAAATTGTAAATGCTCGTATTAAGAAATAATCAGTCAAATATTTCAACACTGTTATGATAACCCTTTCATAAACACGTTCCCAGGGAACAGAATTTAAAGTGATTTAGATTGAGAATAATAACAATAATAATTTTCTGAACCATAAAATTTATGTCCATAATCTAAATCAAATTCATCGCTGTTTTAAAACCCTGCAGCTGTCTGTGCCTTTCATAGCGGCTATTATTTATTGATGGCTCCATGTAAAAAAAAAAAACATGAATGCGTTTTCGCAAGCAGGATTCTTTAAACTGTAATACAAAATTACTGAAGCCTTAGCAGCAGTTCTTTTTTTGAATTACTGCTGGCTTTTATAACCCCCCCCCCCCTTCTCTCTCTCTCTCTCCTGCTCTCTCCCTTACCTACTCTCTCCCTTTGTTCCCCCCAGTGGCTGCACCTGATCTTTTAGATCCTAAATCAGCCACACACAACACCAAACCACGGCTGTCGTTCTCCTCCAAGCCCATTGTGTTTAACTCGGGTGATGATTGTGATACCATAACCACCGTGATGAAGTGGAAAACAGTGTTGGCGATCTTCCTGCTGGTGGTCCTTTACCTGATCATCGGAGCCACGGTGTTCAAAGCTCTGGAACAGCCCCAGGAGATCTCGCAGAAGTACCTCATCCTGCAGGAGAAAATGATCTTTCTCTCTAGACATGCCTGTGTCAACACCTCTGAGCTGGAGGACCTGGTCAAGGTACAAAATCATTTACCTGTGTGCTTGAAATCGGAATTCAAAATATGTATTTGTATAGGTAAAAATAGCCTTTTTAATTTTGATTCAAAGCATAGTGGTTTTGTGTGAGGTACGTTGGGTGAATAAACTAATCTTTGCCAAAAATCTATACAGACAGCTCTGAAGTTGTCAGAAACAGTGTGCAATCTGATTAATTGGAGACACTGAAAACACTGATAAGCCGAAGACATGCTGGTCTGTTTCTGAAGTGTGATGCAACCATATTTCTTAGAAATAAGAGGGATGGAAAAGATTGCTTGGCTGAAATTATAAACAGTCTGTTCTGTCTTGAATGTATTTATGAAATGTTCTTATGGCTAATAACTGTATACGCTTTATCTGCTCTCTTAAAAGTGGGGTTGCTGCCAGCAATTTCTTTTAAATTATGTTTTATTAACAAAGTTCGGGAGGCGCACGCTCAGATAATTAACACAAGCGGAGAACACTCGGCAATCAACGATAAGAGGTGTATATATATTCAGCAGTCTCACCTCAATTTGTTGACGGTTTAGCAGCATCCCTCCACCACCCCTTCTCCACACTTCTAGCCCTCCTCCGGACAGCACGCCAAATACGCATTAAACTTTACTCCCTCTAATTGTATGTAAGTGTGAACTCATGAAATTGGTTTTAGTGAGTTCAGTTAACATCTTCTCTTGATATTACATCACTAGCTGTGTCTTCTGAAGTCTATGGTATTTACCTTTTGTGCAAAAGTAGATTGCACTTATGAAATGTCACTTTCTATTCAGAGATTAATGTTTGCTGCAATTCTAGGAGCAATGTAACGGTCCTGGATGCTTGTGTGTGTCATTAGCTGGGTTTTCATCCACATATTCTTATGTAAATCTTAGGATATTGCTTTAAAATGCTGGAAAAAAACAGCAAAAAGTTTTTTTTAAATGTGCATAAAATTGTGAACACATGGGATGGGAGTTCTGCTTTTGTTTTATTTAAATAATCATTTTAATAATTTGAGCAATCGTTCTATATTTGATTTCCACACTTTTAGTGTGGTTGGGTTGTTGTGCGCTGTGATGTGTTAAACATCCTACCTATAAATATTCCTGTAGTTCTCTGACAGGCTATAAATCTACATTTTCTGACCCCAGGAGACAACTCGTACACCTCCCCCTTACCTTTTACGATAAATTACATCCCAACACACTGCATTCATCTACTTCCCATCTCTTGATTATTGTTCTGACGCTCACATCCACACACCTCTGAACAAATGTTGATTCCTGCCTAGCTGCTTTGCTGCCAACAGCCCAAACCCAGTAGTGATTGTAGCGGCACTTAGTTGGTGTTCACAAACAGGAAAGCCTCCCCATGGAAAGAATGGCCTCTCGCTTTTGCCTGAGCTCTCCTTCTGCCAGCTGGGAGGAGGCATGGATGAGCAGCTGGGATACACTGAGGGCTCGTCCTGACTCCTGCTATATTTAGGCCTGGAGAAACCTGCACAATGTGCAGATGTTTCTAACAGTGTTTACATTGCTCACTCACTGCTTAGTGAAAGCATGTCCAGTTTTTTTTTTTTGCTCTGGACTTTGAGATGAAGCTCAAGGCTGGTTAATGGACTGCACTGAGGTCCACTGTTTTATCTCAGAGTGGCCCAACACCTGACACAAGCCACTGCAGATTCAAAGAGATAAATGCTTAGTACATGAATGTTTTGCAGTAAACATTGGCCCGGTGTGACATAAATGAAGAAATGATGGGTCTTTTTTGGCCTACCTTCATCACTGTTTGGGGAGGTTCAAGGTCTAGAAACACCTTTTTTTGTTGAACTTTTAAGTTGAACTTATTTTAACTTGAGCACCGCATTTTTAGAACGCTGTGTCATGAGCAAGACGCTGCTAAAGACGCGAGATGCGAGTGCAGCAGTTAAAGATGTCCGTCTAGCGCCTTTACATTGAAAAACAATGGAAAAGTAGAACAGTGGAAAAGTGCATTCTGTATGAACAGCCCCTTCAAATTTAGCGTTTGAAATGCTTTTCTTTGTTATTTTGGCATTAATTGCAGCTCTATTTTTCAGTTTTGTAAACCAATTTTGTGTTATTTTGACATTATTTGCAACGTTATTTTTAATTCCTTTTTTTTTTTTTTGACATTACATTGCATACCAGTAACTGCAACTTTATTTTTCGTCTTTGCAATGCAGTTTTCCATCATTTGGAAATTACATCTCATTAACTGCCACTTTATTAAATTAAAATTTTCATTGTTTTTGAAAAATATTATAATTGCAACTAATTCCATTATTCCATTATTTGGACATATTACAAGATGTTCAAATCTTGTTACTCAAAAAAAAAAAAAAATTGCAATCCAATTGTTCATTATTTTATATTTTTCACTTTATCTTGCAGTTGTGATAAGAGATGGCCATACTACTTTCTTGCCTCGTGTACATGCAATGAGAGAAAGACTGAATGAGATATGAGTTAAGGACCACGGACAGCTCCACCTCTTGCCCTTCACTTCCTTTAGTTTCTGAAGTTTGCATACATATGAAATAAGAACAGAACAACTTCAGCAAAGCTTTGACCTTCCATTCACTCTTTGAGTAATGTGTCCTTTTAAAGTGCTTTTTAACTTGCCTAGTGTAAAAATAGAAAAGCTATTTAAAGAACTACACATTCCCTAAATTTGGAATCAATCCAAGCTTGTAGTAAGTGACTTTAGGTCTTCAAGGAACACACTGATCAGAGAAGCAAAAATATTGATCTCAATAATGCCAAGATCCCTTCTTTAGAAGAGGCACAGTCTGAAAAACAGTACAAGAAGTATAATATCATTCCTGCTGCACAAACAAAGGGCCACACATTTGATAAGGCAGCCATATTATTACAGATTTGACAGTGAATGAAATTACGGGACAAATTCTGTCTTAACTCCCAGCTGACACTGTAATGTGTGACGTAAAATCCAGAGATGCTGTGGAACACTGATAAAGAACAGATCCGTGTCTTTGTTTGAGGGCCTGAATGTAGGCAATTGGAGCCAGCCATCCTGCTCATTCAGAGACAGTCTGCTTCAGATTTAAACGTGTTACATCTCTCCGCACAATAGCAGATGGGGTTATACTTGGAAATAGCTTGGCTGAATATGATTCAACATGGGTAAATTGGAAATATAGCTGTCATTTTCTAAACAACTTTTTCTAATGAAAATTTGCCATCATATTTTTCAACCTTCATGTCATTCTTACCCTGTAATATTCTTTCTTTTGTGGATGGCATAGTATCTACTTTTGTGTTTCACAAAGAAAAAAAAATACAGGTATGAGAAGGGAGTAAATTATGACTTTTCATTTTTGGAGAGTTTTTTTGTGTGTGTGTGTGTGTGTGTGTGTGTTTGCTCTGTTCATTGCTCTCGTTTTTGGTTTGAGTGATTCGTAAAAATTTTGGAGATTATTCCTGAGACCTGTTCTCTCATTCGCAGCAAGTGGTGGTTGCTATCCGGGCCGGGGTCAATCCCTCGGGTCACCCCTCCAATGAGAGCAGCATGTGGGACCTCAGCAGCTCCTTCTTCTTTGCAGGGACTGTCATCACCACTATAGGTAACGGCTGTACTCGGTATCAATCCCCTAATTGATTCTTTAATTGATTAGTGACTTTTTGAACTTCATTATCACTTCATTTAGGTGATGAAAGCAACTTGGGGAAAGGTGCTTGGTAAAATGAGTTTAACTCAGGGACTTAAAAGTCAAATAAATAGACCACAAGTAGGGCTGCACAATTGAAAAAAAAAATATTTTTTATAATTAAAGAACATCTGTGCTGTCGCTGAAACTGTAATGCTGTTGTGTTCTTCGTCCATGGATCATACATCCCTCCACCATATGGAGCCATCACCAGAATTCTAGTTACATTTCCTTTCTCACTAGTTCACTTCCTGTTTGTAGATATTTAAACCAAAGTCACTTAAAGACAAATCTGCCACATTAGCCCGAAAAAAGCGTAATGCCTGCTACCGCTGCGGTACACAGTGAAGGAGACAAGTGGCAGTTTTTTTTAAATGAATTTCAATGGAGGAGTGGCTTCACTATTCAGAATATACTGCTTTTGTGAGGAAATCATCATTTAATGAATCAACAACTCTTCGTCTAATCTTTGTTCTTAAGGTTAACATTTGTTTGTATTGATCTATTTTTAGAGTTTACACTGACAATAATTAGCTGTTTAATAAGAGAAGTCACGGACAGGCGTGACAGGCATGATTCAGTTTACGGCAATTCTAATTCATTTCTATGGTATCCGCAAACAGTGATTGAGCTGTAAAGCTGTGAATCAAGGCACATGCAATCCAAGTTAGCCGTTACTCTTTTTCCAATGGTAGAGCCACGGACCCTCATATCTCCCAATTTCTGGGAGTGTCCAATACCACTTTCATACCAAGTGTTACTATTACTGCTATCTTGTCTCTTGAGCATGACCCTTTCAATGTTCTCTGGGTTATCTTTTTTGGATTTGTTTGCTGTTGGACTGCTTATTTGATTTTTGGATTTCTGCCTGGACATTGATTATGGTTACCTGTTAAACGTTTGGTTTGTATGCTCTGGACTTGTTGATTTGTTTAATAAACTCCAGCAAATGGATTCTAAAACACAGAATACTTTGCTGGACATGAATCCAGCAGGAGTCTCACAGCCACCAGTGGCTTTTACTTTTCAGAGCAAGATGCTAAAGGGCTACCAAGAACAGCTAATTGCACTACTGGCTACTAGTGAACATTTTACTTAGTATATTCAAGCTCTACTGTCAACCAGAACCGAACCGGTAAGGCTGGCTTTAACTGATAAGTTTGTTGGGTCTGCAGATAAATGTCTGGGTTTTTTACATCAATGCTAAGTCTCTTTTTCACATCAACCTGATGCATACCATAGTTAAACAAGTGTGCTTTCGTCATGTCACTTCTCATAGGTGAAGCGCTAGAGTGGGCGTCTGCTGTCTGGGATAATGATTTACATATCCGTAGTTCATTCACATATTTTGTGCAACAAATACGAGATGTGTTTGAATATCCAGCCGGTGGGAAAGATGTTTCATTCCAGTTATTACACCTACGCCAGGGCCAATCCACCGCAGCTGAAAATGCCACTAAATTACGCACATTAGCACCACAGAGCAGATGGAACGGCTTGGCTTTAAAAACAGTTTTCCGTGAGGGATTAAATCCCGTTCTACAAGGGGAACTGGCATGTAAAGATGAATCCTTAATTCTTTCACAGTACAGTTATCTGGCAATCAAGCTTGACAGTTTAATTTGAACCCACCACTGAGCTATCCAGTCATGTTTCCCATGAATCTCCCGAACCTATTCAAATTCGGCGAAGAACGCCAGCGCCAATTACTTAACCATCTACAGTATGTTTCTACTCTGGATAACCTGGTCATCAGTGTGTCTCCTGCCCATTAAAGACAAGGGTGGAACAACCAAAGCGAGCCTAATCTCATGTTCCCTCAATTTCTCACTACCAGTCAAAATATTGAACTAATATCTAATCAGACCTGTTGTGTAACAGCCCTAGTGGATTCTGGAGCTGCAGTAAATTTGATATTTCAGCAACTGGTTCATAAATTCCAACTCCCTACTGTGCAATGCTTTCCACCATACATATCACGGCAGTTGACGACAAACCCTTTGGGAGGGAAAAATCACTCATCAAATGGGTCTGATTAAGCTCCTGACTTTTCATACTGAGGAACTTATCCTGTTTTTCAACCTTAGCTGTCAGTACATGACCCACAGATCTCAGAAGGTTGACCATTGTTATGAGTTCACCTTGCCTCTGTCTCGAACCCCACCATCCAGTTACCATGTCTGACTACCAGTGTAAAAAGCCCCAAACTTAAAAAAAAACTTTCCATATCCCTTAAGAATACCAGGACCTAGCAGAGGTTTTCGGCAGGGACAAATTAAGCTAGATGAAAATCAGAACAGGAACATACAAAAGTCCATGAAAACGAAAAGGAAACGACATTAACGACTAAAATTAACACTTTAATGTAAATTCTATTAATTTAAATATTTAAATTGCAATTAAAATATCAAGGGAAATAATCAACTTGTGATTTTTGTCCCCTAACCACGACAAGAATATTTACATATGATCTGAACACTCAGCATTTTATGGATTCATTTCGGTAACACTTTATTTTACAGTGTCCTTGTTACATATGTTACATGTACTTACCATAGTAATAACAATCAAGTATGCATAATTACATGTAACTAACCCCTTAACCAAAATCTACCCTAACCTTTAGTAAGTACATGCAGTTGCTTAATATTACTCAGTACTTAAATATATAATTACACTGTAACAATGACACCTTAAAATAAAATGTAACCTTCATTTCTTGGCAAATAATCAGCAGCTGCATTTTTCATTTTGACTTCATCACTAAGGATGTGTAGGAAATTGCATTAATGTAATTTAATAAGCTTGATTTAATGAACCTTAACTAATCCTTTCAACAGCTTTGACTGTTCTTGAATACATGTGTAAGACACCTTTGAAACCTGCTGGAACGGAGCCAAGTAGTGGATTAAAGAGCAAGCCCCCCTTCATCAACCCCCCCCCCCCCAGTGTCCCTAGGTTGCGAAGTATAAATTGCAATTAATGAACTGAGCAGGTCTGACAGCTTGACCTTTTATACAGTTGAAAGAGGCCAATTTCTTGGGGCTGCACATCACATCTCCATGTTTTATGTGCATGTTAAAAAGTTTGGGGGTCCTAAAAATGTTTGTTTAATGAAATTAATGCTTTTATTCAGCAAAGATGCATTAAATTTGAACAAAAGTGACAGTAAAGACATATATAATGTTACAAAAGATTTCTATTTTAAATAAATGCTGTCCTCTATTCATCAAAGAATCCTGAAAAAAAATGTCACGTTTCCACAAAAATATTAAGCAGCACGACCGTTTTCAACATTGATAATAATAAGAAATGTTTCTTGAAGTAAATCAGCAAATTAGAATGATTTCTAAAGGATTATGTGACACTGAAGACTGGAGTAATGATGCTGAAAATTCAGCTTTGCCATCAGGAATAATTGATCAAATATATTATTTTCCCATTTTATGGTAAAATAAATGCAGCCTTCATGAGCATGTGTGTACATGTGCGTGAGTTAGATTGTTTTAACAATTCTGTTAAAAACAGGTTGCTTGGAGTTATTTTATTAATGTTGTTGTATTATTTTGCATGTATCAACATCATCCATAATGTGTTTGTGTCACGCAAGGGAATCAATTTATAGGCTTGGCCTTTAAAGCTCCAACTGCTAATTTGTTTAAATAATTATTATTTTTTGACATTTGAACGAAAACCTTTCAACTCCACCTGACCACCTCCATCAGCAAGGATGCACTCATTTTGTAGTGTCCTTATGCGTTCATCTGTTGGTGAGGACATCACATTCGCTAACAGGCATCAGCACATGTGTGCAGAGTATTTGCCAAAGCTAAAGCCCTCAAAAGACACACTTGTGTGCTCATTAAGCTCTTTTTGCGTCAGTCTTCCAGTAAGTAGTGCTTCTTCTCTAATGAGGGTGGCATGACATGGTTTTGTTCCCTGTGTCAAACTGACTTGTGTTGTGCTCTAAGACAGCACATGACATTCATTTCTCATCCGATTCGAGAACAGATATTATCCTGCTTTAACACATTTCAGTCATTTAGGTGTTATGAATGTGTTCATGGTGCTTTTCAATACTGGGACTACAGCTGCTTAATATGTACATTTGTACAATACTTTTAGGTACTTTTCATTTTCATTGTTATCATTATGATTATTATTCAGATGAAAACGTCTCGGTTACGTATGGTAACCCTCGTTCCCTTAGTCCAGGGAACGGAGACGCCTCGTCGGGGGAGTTCCCCTGACGAATTGGGATCACGCCAGGGATCCAGCCACCTTCGAGAGAGTTAACAACGAGCCAATGAAAGAGAAACTGAATTGGCATGCAATATTTGCATTCCGCGGCCCGCCTACCAGCGCGGGTATAAAAGGCGGAAGTAAACATTGCGCAATGCTTTTCGCTGAGGAGCCGAACAGTGTCCAGTCCTCCGCGAAGGTACAGCAACATGGCGACGGGACGAGGCGTCTCCGTTCCCTGGACTCAGGGAACGAGGGTTACCATACGTAACCGAGACGTTCCCTTTCGTCAGCAGGGAACTCCGACGCCTCGTCGGGGGAGTTCCCCTGACGAATTGGGATCCCTACCAAAACGCCATGGTGCTGGCCCCTTCCAGCGCCCAGCTAAGCTACCCTGCAGCAGTTTCCAGAAATTTTGCGGGAGCTAGCTAGGGAATCACACTGCTGTTCCGCAAGACCCAATCAGTGGATATTGGATAACACTGGGAAAGCGTGCCCGTCCCCAAGGAAAATAATAATGGGGGGGGAACGCTGCGATGTACTAACCATGTAGGGTAGTGAAAACATATGGAAATCCTTGAAGGTAGTCCCAGTCCAGAGGAGTGAGGAGCGTACTCAACAGGGATGACAGAATGTGTCTGTCAAGGGGAAGACACGGCTGCAATGCACGTGGCAATAATGGGTCGCCGCAGGGACCACTGGAAAGAACACCCAGTCTACTAGCAACTCCTTACTGAAGGTAGCAGACCTGGTGCCGGGCGGTCCGCAACGCCTGGCACCGGAGGGGTGATGGAGGAACTCACGAGGTTAGCCGTTTGTTGGGTAACCAACGGAGCACAAAGACGCACGTATCCGCTCACGGAATGACGTCGCAAGCCGACACACCTATTCCCTCTAATTACTGGCCGTAGCGAGTACTCGGGAGGAAACCGGTTCCACACGTAGGCTATAAAACCTAGCGAACGTGTTCGGTGTCGCCCAGCCCGCAGCTCTACAAATGTCTGTTAGCGAGGCGCCTTGTGCCAGAGCCCAGGAAGCGGCAACACTCCTAGTGGAGTGAGCCCGCAACCTAGGTGGGCAGGGCTCACCCTGGGACTCATAAGCCCTGGTGATAGCATCCACTAGCCAGTGGGCTAACCTCTGCTTGAAGACAGCCTTCCCCTTCTGCTGGCCTCCGTAACAAACAAAGAGCTGATCTGAGGTCCTAAAGCTTTGCGTTCTGTCTATATAAACCCGGAGGGCCCGGACAGGACAGAGAAAAGCTAGGGCTGGGTCTGCCTCCTCCTGGGGCAGCGCTTGCAGGTTCACTACCTGGTCCGCGAAGGGAGTGGTAGGAACCTTGGGCACATATCCGAGCCTGGGTCTCAATATAACCTGAGAAAGGCCAGGCCCGAACTCTAGGCACGATTCGTCGACCGAAAATGCCTGCAGATCCCCGACCCTCTTGAAGGAAGCCAATGCTAACAGGAGCGCTGTCTTAATGGACAGGATATTAAGCTCGACTGACAGCAAAGGCTCATAAGGAGAACTTTGAAGTGCTTTAAGCACCAGAGTTAAGTCCCAAGAGGGTACAGGGTGCAAGTTGCGAGGTGGATTTAGCCTCCTAGCACCCTTGAGGAATCTGATGACCAGGTCGTGCTTCCCCACGGACTTACCTTCAACTACATCGTGATGTGCGGCTATTGCGGCAACATACACTTTAAGGGTGGAGGGAGACAGCCTTCACTCCAACCCCTGTTGTAGGAAGGAGAGCACGACTCTGATCGGGCAAGTTCGTGGGTTCTCCCCATGGGAAGAACACCAGCCGACAAACAGGTTCCACTTCAGAGCATAGAGGCGCCTCGTAGAGGGGGCTCTAGCTGAAGAGATGGTATCTACCACTGCCTGTGGCAGGCCATCTAGAACCTCCGCGTCCCGTCCAGGGACCAGACATGGAGTTTCCAGAGGTCTGGACGCGGGTGCCACAGAGTGCCCCGTCTCTGAGAAAGAAGGTCCTTCCTCAGAGGAATCGGCCAAGGAGGGGCTGTCGCGAGGAGCATGAGTTCTGGGAACCAAGTCCGGGTTGGCCAATACGGGGCTACCAAAAGGACCTGCTCCTCGTCCTCCCTGACCTTGCACAGTGTCTGTGCAAGAAGGCTCACTGGGGGGAACGCATATTTGCGTAAATCCCGGGGCCAGCTGTGTGCCAGGGCATCCGTGCCGAGAGTTCCCTCGGTCAGGGAGTAATACCACTGGCAATGGGTTGTGTCCGGAGAGGCAAACAGGTCTACCTGTGCGGCTCCGAAGATTCGCCAAATCAGCTGGACCGCCTGGGGATGGAGTCGCCACTCTCCCGGAAGGGGAGGCTGACGTGAAAGCTCGTCGGCCACATAATTGAACTCCCCTGGGACATGAATGGCACGAAGCGACCTCAGATGCTTCTGACTCCATAGGAGGAGGTGGGAGGCGAGTCGCGACATACGACGGGAGCGCAGACCACCTTGTCGGTTGATGTACGCAACGGTCGCAGTGCTGTCCGTACGGACCAGTACATGCTTGTGTCTGAGAAACCCCTTGAGGCGACACAAGGCCAAGCGTACTGCTTGCAACTCTAGGCAACTGATGTGCCAATGCAGCTGGGGCCCCGTCCACAGACCCGAGACTGCATGCCCTTTGTACGTGGCCCCCCAACCCTTGGCAGAAGCATCTGTGAACACCACAGCATGCCTGGAAACCTGGACTAGGGGCACTCCGGCCCGTAGAAACGCAGGATCCGACCAAGGGGAGAAGGTTTGGCGACAGTGCGGGGTGACTTTGACCCGGAACGTGCCGCTCTGCCACGCCCACCTCGGGACTCGGTCGTGAAGCCAGTGCTGGAGCGGTCTCATATGCAACAAGCCGAGCGGCGTTACTGCGGCTGCGGCTGCCATATGCCCCAGGAGCCTCTGAAACTGTTTCAGTGGGACCGCTGTCCTGCCTCGAAAGGACTTGAGACAGATGAGCACTGACTGGACGCGCTCCTCTGTGAGGCGTGCAGTCTGAGCGACTGAGTCCAGTTCCATACCGAGATAAGAGATCCTCTGCACGGGGCAGAGTTTGCTCTTCTCCCAGTTGACCTGAAGCCCCAACTGACTGAGGCGATGGAGCACCATGTCCCTGTGATCGCACAACACATCTCGCGAGTGAGCCAGAATGAGCCAGTCGTCGAGATAGTTGAGAATGCGAACGCCTTGTTCTCTCATGGGAACAATGGCCGCCTCCGCGACTTTCGTGAAGACACGGGGCGACAGGGCCAGCCCGAAGGGTAGGACCTTGTACTGATATGCTCGACCCTCGAAAGCAAACCGAAGAAATGGTCTGTGTCGAGGAAGAATCGAGACATGAAAGTACGCGTCCTTCAGGTCGATCACTGCAAACCAATCCTGGGGACGGATGCACTCGAAAATGCGTTTCTGTGTGAGCATCTTGAACGGGAGCTTGTGCAGGGCCCGATTCAATACTCGCAGATCCAGGATTGGTCGTAACCCACCGCCTTTCTTGGGTACAATGAAGTAAGGGCTGTTAAACCCTGACCTCATATCGGCTGGAGGGACCGGCTCGATCGCGTCCTTCGCCAGCAGGACGTCGATCTCTTTCCGCAAGACCGGAGCATCCACTAGACGCACACGGGTGAAGTGGATGCCCCTGAACTTGGGAGGCCGGCGTGCAAACTGAATTGCATAGCCGAGCCGGATGGTGCGGATGAGCCAGCGCGACGGACTCGGGAGCTCTAACCAGGCTCCGAGAAACCGCCGCAACGAGCCCACCCGCACAACCGGCGTACCCGCGGAGGGGCAGCGAGGTGGAGGGCAGGGACACGGCTCTGGTGGCATCGTAGCGGCCGAGAGCGGGGTCTGGGTGTGTAATTGGACAACACCTACCTGCCTCCACCGGGGGATAGACGGCAGAGAAGACCTGAGAGTGTTCTGCTGCAGGCTGTCGCCTGGCGAGGGAAGGGGAGGAGACGAGGAGCGAGGCCCACGGGCGGCTGCTGGTCTCCGAGCCTTCCCGCCCAGCGGCAGAGAGGAGTGGCGTGACCGAGGTGGCGCCACTGCTATCTGAGAGCTGGGGAGAGGGGACTGAGAGTGGCGAGACCCGAGGGTGGCGCACACTGTCGTCCCACTCTCTAACGGACGAGACCGCTTGTTCAGCAGCCTCATCCGTGAATGACCCAGAGGAGGAAGAAACTGCTCTTTTATTGAAATTGTGGGCGGAACAGAAACAGACACAAACAAAAGATTTTCCACCCGGCCCTCCTCCGGGGGAAGGAGGGGAGCAGAGGCCCCCTCCCGTAGAGCAGTTCCTCTATCCTCTGGGTCGCCCGTCTCAGGAACGCCTCTTTCCTTTCGCCTTCTTGGGGGGTGGAGGCGGCTGAGCGGGCGGGGGAGCCCGCCTACGACCGGCGCCCCGCCTCCTGGAGTTGGACTGCTGTCCAGAAGGAGGAGCAGAGGCGGCCGCAGGAGGGCGCCCTCGGCGACGAGCAGCCCGAGGTTCTTCGGCCACAGGAGACGGACCAGCAGCAGTCCGTTTCCTGGGCAGGACATGCCGAAGCGCCTCAGACTGCTTTTGGGCGGCGGAGAACTCTTGGGCGAAGTCCCCCACCGAGTCGCCGAAAAGGCCCCCTCGGGATATGGGAGCATTCAGAAATCTGGATTTCTCTGAATCCCGCATATCCGCGAGGGTAAGCCAGAGGTGGCGCTCCTGGACCACCAAAGTGGACATCGCCCGTCCCAGAGAACGTGCGGTGACTTTCGTCGCCCGGAGGGCGAAGTCCGTCGCCACACGCAGCTCCTGCAGCACCCCTGGGTCGGGACCACCTTGCTGCATGTCATGAAGCGCCTTGGCCTGGTGGACCTGAAGCAACGCCATGGCATGCAGGGCGGAAGCGGCTTCTCCACACGCCGTGTAGGCATTCTCGGTTAGACCAGAGGAGAACCTACAGGTGCGGGAGGGGAGTGAAGGGGCACCCCGCCAAGTGGAAGCGGCTTTCGGACACAGCTGCATCGCTACTGACCGCTCCACCGGGGGGATTCCCTCGTATCCCTTAACCGCTCCACCATCCAAAGTGGTGAGGGAGGAGGGGTGAGTTGATCTATGTCTGGCAGTCAGGGGTGCCATCCATGACCTCGTCACCTCTTCATGCACCTCCGGGAAGAAAGGGACCGGAGCGGGACGCTGAGAACCAGCGCGGCCCGCCCCGTTACACCAATCATCAAGCCGCGAAGGTTCGGGACACGGTGGGGGGTTCCACACGAGCCCGACATTCGCGGCCGCCCGGGCAAGCATAGCGGCCAGCTCAGGATCCGGCTCGGCCGCAGCCACCACACCCGAAGGGGGTAGACCCGCCGAGTCGTCACCTGAGGATGACTGCTCTCCTGATGACTGCTGAGAACCAGCGCGGCCCGCCCCGTTACACCAATCATCAAGCCGCGAAGGTTCGGGACACGGTGGGGGGTTCCACACGAGCCCGACATTCGCGGCCGCCCGGGCAAGCATAGCGGCCAGCTCAGGATCCGGCTCGGCCGCAGCCACCACACCCGAAGGGGGTAGACCCGCCGAGTCGTCACCTGAGGATGACTGCTCTCCCTCCGATGCAGCGATAGACATCGCATCTTCAGGTGGCGCCCCGAAGGAAACAACCGGAACCGCACGGGGCGGCACCAGTGGCTCCAACGGGGGCACCGATGGCAACGGCGCTACAGAGGAGTGGGAGCCTCGTGAGGATCTTTCACCTGGCGAGGTAGTCCGCACTGTAACCCTCATACGCTCACCAACAGCCACAGCCGAAGTAGTCGCCTGCTGAACTGAACCAGCAGACGAACTAGATCGGGTGTAGACTGAAGGGACACCCTCAGCAACTTTCTGCTGAAGGATTCGAAGTCTCGAGCGGAGCGTCGCCAGAGTCATGTTCCCACAATGAGAACATGACTCGTTCACAAACGCTGCCTCTGCGTGCGCTAAGCCCAAGCACGAGACGCAGTGTCTGTGACCATCACCCTGAGACAGAAGTCTACCGCATCCAGAAACACACGGGCGAGATGACATCTTTGTCACGTAGACAAAGAAGCAGGTCGCCCAAAACTCTTTTAGGAAAGAGAGAGAACCTCTCTTTCAGTGCCGAAGCACTCAGGGACCCACCGCGGCCACACACGGGGAAACTGCAAGCCCGTGTGGGCACTCAAATACCAGCCGTGAAAATGGGTTTTTTTTTTTTTCACAGCTGGCAGAAGCGGCGATCACTGACGAGGCTGTCACACCGGCACCAGAGAGGACTCTTCCCGAAGAGACTCGTTGAAAAAACTTCACTTCTCAGGCGGAAAACAGCAGCACAAAGCAATCTGTTCGGCTCCGAGGCGATAAGCATTGCGCAATGTTTACTTCCGCCTTTTATACCCGCGCTGGTAGGCGGGCCGCGGAATGCAAATATTGCATGCCAATTCAGTTTCTCTTTCATTGGCTCGTTGTTAACTCTCTCGAAGGTGGTTGGATCCCTGGCGTGATCCCAATTCGTCAGGGGAACTCCCCCGACGAGGCGTCGGAGTTCCCTGCTGACGAAAGGGAACTTGGTGTTAAAATAGTCGTAGGTATCCAGTAAAAAATTGTACGGTCCATAGATTTCCTTTAAAAGGATTACCTGGAGAACAAATATGACTTGATGCCCTAAAGTAACATGTTTTGATAAAACATTTTTTATTAAATTTTTCAAAGCTATTGTTTACAAATTCAACAAGTGATCAACAAATGGAAGACTTTGTGACAACTGGTGTGAATACAGACTTAACTTGAATCGATGTTCAGGGCTGAGAATGTATGTTGAACAAAACAAAGTGAGACTGTTTGCATGTGGCAGACAGAACAAACAAGATATATTGGTTAAGCAAAGAGAATAAGAGAATATTCCATTTTTTTATATGAAGGTACTGTTTTCATCATTCATTTCGCTTTCATTGATCAAGACACATATGCTGACAAATGCAATCAATGTTTTCTGACATCTTAAGATTTGTTTGCATCGAAGTAATTTGCATAAATGTATAGATATGACACAATTAATATATTATATGTGCATCGGAACAGAGCTGGTTTATGTTTTGGAAACTTGTTTTTATTAGAGCAGCTATTTTATCCAAATCAATTCAATCATATGGGAGCTAAAAAAAAAAAAAAGATTGGCAGAATGGTTTTGGCCCACTGGTCACCAGTTTGTTCTTATCTAGGTCTATGACAAATTAATTACTCGTTGTTTGTTTCTATTTAAGGTCAGGAAGTATGATGTTATCTATCTGAAGTGTCTGGCCACAAGAGAAAATAGAAATGCTGAAGCCATTAACACGCATTATAAATTTTTATATACTTAAATCCTTATAGTTAATCTGCTGGAACAAGTATGATAATTTATCCAACCATGAACGTATGTGCATAATTCTTCCAAAAGGCTATGTGTAAAGACATTACAGTTATTCGTCTCCATTGTGCCGTGTGTAATTAAGGTTGTCTCGTAGGAAACCATTTTATGTCTCTTTCAAGGTTTTTTGATTTAATTAGATTTAAAAGAGGACAGAGGGCATGAGGAGTGATTGAGCCCAGTTATTGAGTTTCAAGGAAAAAGGAAAGGTAATTGGATGGAGGCTCTTGCGGAAATGCCCCCAACTGATGTGCTTCACTCAGGGTGGGCCTATCCAGTGGCTTAGCTTTTTGCTCTTGTAATTGCTTAAATTCCTGTTGTGGTAGTATTACACACACCACAACCACTGGTATTCTTGCTGTATTCTCACATTTTAATATACAAAATGAGTCAAAAAAATAATACATTTAGTTTTAGTTTTAATAATTTTTTGTTCAAAGCTTGTTTGTTTTTGTATGTCTTTGTAAATGCATAATGTAATGCATTTCAGACTTATTAGGAAATTTCCTAAATGCTACATTCTCTTCATACTCCTAGGGTAAAATCATAATCTGGGTTGTAACCAAGGGATTTGGTAGATTTGGTTTGAACCAGGGCTTAATAGGTGAAAAAATAATCGAATCGGTTCCTTTTCGAGCGAACTTCGCACTGCGTTATTGCGTTGGCGCTATGGAATGTTGTCAGCGTGACCAGAGTCTGAATCATGTGTACACACGCACCAATGTTATTGGCCATGTATGAAGTCAGGTGACACTACGCATTACGTGACTTGTCTATAAAATGTCGTCTGACACGGCATCACCAGCTTCTTTGTGATGAACTAAACAGACAAGCGACTTCTAAACACAGTGTATGTTTTAGAGCAAGAGTTTGACTTAAAACGGAGAATAAAGCCCTATTCGGACGGGACTAGTTTAACATGGAGAGGTGGGGTAAAGTAATAATTACCAGAGCTTCTCTGTGATTTTTAGTCCGTCCAAATGTGCCAGTAATCATTATGGACAATGTCAGTAAAGATTATGGCGACTTTGACCTTCAGTAAAAAGGTCCGGAAAAATGACCTCAGGTAATACTAATCCCGTGCGAATAGACCCGCTGTAAATATGTACGTAAATATTTTGTCATTTCCTTTTTAAAAGTAGTTTTCCACGGTTTTTCCATGCATGCAGACGCTTGAAAAAGCATTCAGTTGCGTTCTAGATGCTGGGACAAGTCTGTGGCAAAACTCTAGTGTTTTCCACATACCCTTCAGATCAGAAAGAAGATCGAAAGCACTTGTTAGAGGCATGAAACATCTTTTAGAGTTAGGTAAGTGCCTATTACCAACACAATCCAATCTGAAGTTAATTGATACATCGTTTAACTAGACATAATAGGTTATGTGTTTGCGCACGTGATATCAGGAAGCAACGTAATACGCACATGACGACAGGAAGGTGGCGACGGTGTGTAAATCGAGTTACTCCTCCCACTTCTGCTAGTTTTACTGAGATCTTATCCTGTGTGAATTGGCCATTCATGTTACAGATGTCCTGTGGTAAAATTACATCACTCCATCCACCCTTGAAAAGTTAATCTTGTCCGAATAGGGCTTAAGTGTAGGATATTTGTTCTGCCATGTCCGATAAATATTTCTGAGGGTGACAGGCAATAATTTTGTGTTGTGTGCATGCTAGGTCAGCTCTTGAGGGAGCATCTCTCAGCAGGACTAACCCCTGCTACCACGAAGGAGTATGTTGCTGCTATTTCGGCTTGCCGCATTCACAATGAAGGGGCTTCTGTAAGTCGCATGTCTTGGTTTCGCGCATCCTACGAGGTGCCAGAAGGCTCAGGTCTGTCTGCAGACCACGGGTTCCTTCATGGGATCTATATTGTTTTAGGGTTGTCGGGAGGAACCTTTTGAGACAGCCTCAGAGAAGCTTCTCTTCTCTTGATACCAGTAACATTTTTTTTTTTAAGAGGGTTGGAGATTTGCAGGCCCTCTCAATTTTCTTAATTATTGATTTGACTCAAGAAAATGGTCAACAAAATATCTTACAAGCTTTAGAAAACAACAAAATGTTTCAGAAAGCACAGTAATACTCCAGCTAATAAAAGTGAGTTCTAAGAACATTTTGTGAACATTCCCATTAAATTATGAAAACGTTGTTTCTGAATGTTCTCAGAACATTCAAAATGGGCAGTTTTTTAAAATGTTTTAAAAATGTTTTTTTTCTTTTTCTTTTCTTGATTCTTGGTGACCGTTAAGGTAATGTATTTTCTAATTTATCACTTTGCAAGTATTATGGGAACGTTACCTTTGAATGTTCTCTGAATTATCTGAAAAAGTAGCGAGTAGTAACATTTAAAAGACATTATCCAACTAAAAAGTTTCAGAAAAACGTTTCATGAATGATGTATAAATAAAATTTTGGTGCTAATGATTTGAGAGCATTATTAAACAACTGATAACTTTGAACAAACATTCTATTAATGTTACTGGAAGCACGTTTGTTCATAACTTACTAGAACGTTAGCCAAAGTTCTGAGAACATTCTCTGTTAGCTGGGACCTGTATGTTTTTGCAGATCATTCCTACACATAATGTCTGGGACTTCTCTTTCTGCAGGGTTTGGAAATGTCTCTCCACACACAAAAGGTGGCAGGATCTTTTGCATTATCTACGCACTACTGGGGATCCCACTCTTTGGGTTCCTCTTGGCAGGAGTGGGCGATCAGCTGGGAACAATATTTGGCAAAGGAATCGCCAAAGTGGAAAAGATGTTTGTGGTGAGATAAAATTAAGCTAAAATCATGAACATAAAACTAGCTAAACCATTACCATTAATTCACATTATAATCTATTATTATAATCATTTTACTTGTGCAGCAGTTTCTAGAATCATACATCTATGCTAACTTGTTTCCAGAAATGTTGACCTGAACAATCTAGCTATTCAAGTTAAAACAACAGATTAGACCAATTCTGTGAAATATCTATAAAAACTTAATGTGTAATAACCACCATGGCAAGTCAAAAGATTACATCTAAACAATATTATATGATTTAGAAAAAAAGGCTTTGCACCTCAAATCCCTTCAATCAGAAATGCACTTTATTGTCTTCGCTCCATAAATCCCCTTCAGCTATAAAATACTGATTGTTTTGAAGAAATGCTTGCTTGCTACTAATAGCCTTGTTTGGTGCTGCAGAACATTCGGCCACTTTAATGATTCGCTGTAATAACTTAAGTGCCTCTGGTGGCCATCTTGTTTGCACTCGTTGCACATACACCAACATTCTTTTCTGCTGAGCTTTTGTGTTTTGGCACAGGAACAATTTGAAACATTGGCGTGTACAATGAAGAGCGCAATACAGTATTTTTTGTCAGAAGTCAATAGAGCATAGTGAATTATTTATTGCTGGTGCACTCATTCTTTTGTGTACCACATAATAAACACAATGAGGCTGAAGGCTGAAAGAAAAAATATATCATTTTCTAAGGGCAAGTGTTTATTGCACAAACTCTAATCAATAAATTTGCTTGTCCAGTGCAGCTTTCTGTCCTGTGATGACATATTTCCACATTTTATTGCCTTGAGTTACATCAAGAATCATCATTCATGATGCTGGTTGGTTGCAGCGTTTGATTGGACAAAACTCTGATTTGAGCAGCACGAGTCATCAGTTTCCTTCATCCATTCTTTATGATCTATATTTTGGTCCTGTTCCTATTTTTGCACATTTTAAATGTGTATATCTGCTAAAAATTTAAACATTTTGTAGTACCCTACCATCTAGGTGTACTCAAAGCTAACACAAATTGACTAAAGGCCATAAAGCTCTCATTTTGAGGGGGTCTTTAAACTAGTGATTGGCCAGTATTTTAGCCAGGCTGATCATTCGTCCTACAGTATATTTGGCTTGATTATCAGCATTAGGCAATAACTGTACAGGCTTGGCTAATTAATGTATATTAATGCTTTCTATTAATAAAGCCTGATATAAGTATTAATAGCGCTTAATACTTTCTAAACATTTTTGTGTGAATTGAGTAAATGTGTAAAACAAAAATGTTAATTTAATTCAGTATGATTCAACTGCACTTTTTTTTATCAGAAAATAGACATCATTATGACATTACACAAGATCAGTTATCTAGATGAAGTATTTTACAGATGAACAATTCTAAAAATGTATATTCACAATAATTTATTTTAAGATTGGATTACATTTTAAAATTGCCTGATATTTCCAGGTTTTCCATGAGTGTGGGAGTATCAAATGACAGGTAACAGTGTGAAATGTCATTGGAAGTTGATTTATTATTTTCATAACTTTCACTAAATTTCAGATCTATTTGTTTGTGATTTTTATTTATTAATTTACTTTATTTTCTTTGTATGTACACTACCGTTGAAAAGTCTGGGGTTTGTATGTTTTAGTTTAGTTTTTTTAAAGAAATTACGTTTTTTATTTAACAAGGATGCATTAAATTGATCAAAAGTAATGGTAAAGATATTTACATTTGTTACAAAAGATTTTATATTTTAATATTAAGCAACTGATCATTGATAAGTACCAAATCAGCATATGATTTTTGAAGGATCATTTGACACTGAAGAGTAATGATGATAAAAAAAATCAGCAATAAATTACATTTTCAAATATATAACAAATAGAAAACAGTCATAATTCTTCACAATATTACCGTCTATACTGTGTTTTTAGTCATATAAATGCATCCTTGGTGAGCAAAAGAGACTTTTAAAAAACATTATAAAATCTTATTGATCCCAAACCTTTGAATGGTAGTGTTCTTCTCTATGTCTCATGTGTGACAGTGTATACTAAATGCCAGACATTGCATAAGAATGTTTTCCGACGGTTTCTGGTTAAGTATAGTGAACGTCTGTCAATAGTGATTATAATAAGCTTAATTGTGTCTTCCACCCGTCATTCTCAACCTCCCTTCGCATCTGTTTCTCCTTACAGAAATGGAACGTGAGCCAAACTAAAATCCGTGTGACATCCACAGTCCTGTTCATCCTGTTTGGGTGCCTGCTGTTTGTGGCTCTCCCCGCTCTCATCTTCCAACACATTGAAGGCTGGAGCGCTCTGGAGGCCATTTACTTTGTCGTCATCACTTTAACCACTATTGGATTTGGAGACTTTGTGGCAGGTGAATGAAGTCACTATTTTGCTCCTTCAATCAATTTCAAGCACTTGTGTTAGTTTCTGACAGCAAACAAATACCCTGAAAACAACTCAAACTAAAGTGGTCGAGTGTATTCATGAGTTCGGTGGGTTGATGTGGGTTCATTTATCTCATTCAGGAGGCTCTGAGATCGAGTATCTGGACTATTATAAGCCCTTGGTGTGGTTCTGGATCCTGGTGGGTCTTGCCTACTTCGCTGCAGTTCTCAGCATGATTGGAGACTGGCTCCGGGTCATCTCCAAGAAAACCAAAGAGGAGGTATGTGCTTATTGATATGGTTTCAGGCAACCCCACGGTGAGAGCGGCACATCTGTTCCACGCTTTTTAAGCAAAAATCTGAATTTCAGAATTTTAGCTCCCTCTCAGTTCCAGTGTGAATTGGTTATGAACCACAGCATGTTGAATTGGGATATATATTAGAAAGAAAAATTGACTGTATTGCACTTCAATACAGACACACAGCAGAAGAGTTTTATTTGTCTGGGCTAGAACAGATGGTGTTATTTAAAATCTCTACCATGTAAGCCTGTTAAGTATGGACATATAGTATAAATATCAATACTTTTGATAGTGATGGTGTATTGGGAGGATCAGTATCTCATACAAATATTGACTCTAAGTGTTGGTTAAACTAGTCATTTTACTATTATTTACTCTTAGTTAATAATTATTAACTATATTATACAATAGTTGTTGAGAACAAAAAAAAAAAAATAGAAATCTGATAATCTGCAGTTTTAGCCTAAACTGGTGTTAAAACTGATGGCTTCTAAAACATAATGGCTATATTTACCCATTTTATCATCAGAAATTATGTTTTCATGTATGGTATCAATTTCAGTGATATTAATATTATATTATAACCTTTTTTGGAAATGCATATGCTGAGTGCATGAAAACATGTTTAGCTATAAACTACTGTTCAAATGTTTGGAGGTCTGTAGGGTTTTTCAACTCTACAGGGTTGGGTTTCTTTGGGGTTCTTTAGGGTTTTTAAAGAAAATAATACTTGTATTCAAAAGTGACAGTTAAGACATTTTATAATGTTTCAAATAACTTCTATTTTAAATAAATGCAGTTCTTTTGAACCATCTAAGAATCCTCATTTTAAGCAGTACAACCTTTTTCCAACATTGATGATAATAAGAAATATTTCTTGAGCACCAAACCAGGATATTTTAATCAAATAAATGCAGCCTTGGTTAGTAAGCATAAGAAATTTCAGTAACACTTTTATGATGCATTATACATAAAGGTATTTTTAATGCAGTAATTGTCTTGTAATGTACCTTATAATGCATTGTATAGTCTCATGAATAATTGTAACCACAGTTATAATAGTTATTTAATCATTGAACACACCTTTAGAAAGTTAAATCGTATTGCAAACAATCAATTTCAGAATCTGCAAATATTATAATGCACTTTTAAATTTGGTTACAATTATTTATGAAAAGATATAATGCATTATACATAAGGGCTTTAGGTAAAGTGTTGCTGAAACTTCTTTCAATTATGCATTCTATTTTCAACCTAAATTCCAGTTCAGAAATGAAATGTGGATGAGGGCATTCCCAGTTCAAACATAAACACTGAATGACACACAACCCTTGACTGTACTTATTAATATTTGCCGAGTAGTTACATCACAAAGTTTTCCATCACAACTGTACCCTGCAAAATTCTGTACAGTTGATTTAATGTCTACTGAGCTGTATTCTCCACAATATGAAAGAGGCATTTGACTTTATTGCTTGTATAGCATTTCTATAAAGATTATGTGTTTTATGAGGCCTGTGTGAAATCTTCAAGGTCATGTCGAGGAGTTCATTGTGTGTTATCGTGGCTTTGTTTGCTATATAGTTCACAGCAGAAAGTTCCAATGGAAGTAGAGGTCGACCGATTCATCGGTCGGCCGATTAATCGGCCGATTTTTTGCATTTTTAACATAATCGGCATCGGCCAATATCCAAGTGTATCAAGCCGATTATTAGGCAGGCGCATCTGTGGGCAGCCTAGTGTTGTTGTTGTTGTTGTGGAACACGCGTTCGACGCACGCTGTGCCTAGAGTCATTCTCCAGCAGAGTGAGCAGACCTCATCCAGTGCTTAAGGAAGGAGCTAAGTTCCTTGGAGAAAACTCCTTTATATTTAATTAAAAACTTTTGATATGTTACTGCCAACTTAGAGAAAAAACATGAATAGGCGACATGACGTTCGGCTACTTTGAAATTGATAGCGTAGTTGAGGTTGCATTAGCACAGCAGAAGGGTTGCTATGATGTCACAATATAAGTAAGCAAGAATTTACAGACAGTGAATCAGAGACTTTTATTTGTTCTGTTTGTGTGTCTTATATTTGAGAGGGTTGTCACTCAATGCAAAGAAATAAGTAATAAAAAAAGAGACCAACTATATGCTAGTGAAGGACTGGCTTTGCTTTGCTAGCGTCGTTGTCGCTAGGGTTGGGTACGTTAGCTACAGACAGACCCGGTGCTAATACGGCACTGGTGTCTTAACGACCGTTATTTACCGGACCGAATATCAACGCGCATTTCTGTGCTTCATTTCAGTGCTACTGTTATGTCTGTGCTTCTCTTGGATGCTCTGAAAACGGACGTTAGAATAACAGAAACATCGCTTCGCTGCACTTGACACTAGTCAGCAGTTAACTTTAGCATTCCGTTAGCTAGTAGCTGGATTAAACACGGTTAAAATGCTGGCCAAACAGTAGTGTAATGTGTGACTGTATTTCACTGTAGATTATGGGTGGAACCAGAGCCGGATTAACGCAAAGGCAAACTAGGCACGTGCCTAGGGCCCGATTGGCGGGATGGGGCCCAGACAGAGGGACAAAAAAAAAAAAAAAAAAAGTACAAATGTCCTATCTACAATTTATTTCAATATTTATTAATTCACTATAAATAGTGACGATGTTTATCTTAACCATAGACTGTTACATTACTGCAGTTAAACCAATTAATGTGTGCCGGCTTCTGAAAGTATGTGTAACGAACGCATCCATCAGATGCTGCGAGGCTAAAGCCTAATAAGCACACAAAGAAGCACAGCTCATAATGCAGGTGTGAGAGTTGTCGTCATCTATTTTGGAGTGATTGCAATGTATTCTAAATATAAACTTGTACTGTAGATCAGCGTCATTTCTGGAAAAATCATTCACCGCTTTATTACGAGTTTAAAAGAGCGCGAGCGTCATTAACGTGCCCAGACGCGACGCTTTGAATTTGCGCGTACAATGAATAACATCGCGTCGGGAGCTGACTAGTAAAAAAGCTACAAAATTAAAAGACAAGACGTCTGTATTCTAAGTTAAAAAGCCAACACACTACAACATTTTTAAATGTTTCAAATAGTCTAAAGGATCTCATATCTATGGGTCTATCTTCTAAATTCTGCTGATGATTAGATTCCTGACATTACGCCAATAATTTCACTTTATATATTTTTTTCTGCTCAGTATAGCGATCGTGTCTTTCTCTTCCACTTGATTTGTGTATAGCATATTTAAGGTAGCAATGCAATATAAAAGCACTTATGCTCATCTACTGAAGTGGGATTCTGGAACTGTGAATAAATTGAATAAAACAGCAAAATAACAACAACAACAATAACATCTTCATTAAACAAAAAAGAGATTACCGTAGATAAAGTTTGATTAATATGTACAGTACCGGTAAAAGTCTGGACCCATTACTATTTTTAATGTTTTTGAAAGAAGTTTATTATTATGCTCTACAAGCCTGCATTTATTTGATCAAAAATACAGAAAAAAATATATATGTGTTAAATATATAAAAAGTGATAGTGAAGACTTTTTTAAAACAACTCTTTAATAATCAAAAATCCTGAAAAAAAGTATCACAGGTTATAAAATAAATATTAAGCACCATTTCTAACATTTGATAATAAATCAGAATGATCACGTGGCACTAAATTCAGCTTTGCATCACAGAAATATAAAGTATAGTAAAATAGAAAACCATTATTTTAAATTTTAATAATATTTCACTTTATTATTTTTCTGTTTTTTTTTTATCAAATAAATCCAGGCTTGATGAGCATAAGAGACTTCTTTCAAAAACATTAAAAATAGTAATGTGTCCAAACTTATGTACTGTGTAAGTAAAAATATACTGCTTTTAAAATTAAATGTTGTATAAATAAAAAGGTTAGGAATCATATTTGTTTCAAGTGTTTTTTTTATTGGGGGTGGGGGGCCTCCAACATGAATTTTGCCTAGGGCCTCCTAATGTCTAGAACCGGCTCTGGGTGGAACGGTACATGTATTCGTATTGAACCGAAACGGTACAGGCGTCACGGTTCGGTGTATACATTTCCACGGAGAATACACGCTATAAAAATAAATAAAACTCGCGTGCAAAGTAATGCGGAACTACTGTTAGATACGCGGGTTCTTTAGGGACACCTAATCTGGGGTGCGTTTCCCGAAAGCATCGTTGGCCAACTATGGTCGCAAGTTCATCGCAATGTCCATTGAACTCTATTGGTAACGACGGAACTTGCGACCATAGTTGGCCAACGATGCTTTCGGGAAACGCACCCCTGTAGCTCCGCTTTAGCTCCGGCTGCGATGTAAAGATTGCAATGCTGGAATATGTTGTGTGTGTGTGTGTGAGAGAGAGAGAGAGAGAGGCGCGGGCGCGATCGAGATCGAAAAGTCGCGTGCGTTTAAAGTCGCAAAGTGTTTACTTATATTTGTGTGCAAACGCGCGCGTGTGTGTGAGGCGCGGGCGCGATTGAACAGTGGAAACATAAAAACATAGTCCGTCATTTTGTTTATCAGGACATCATTCAAACTGCGAAGTGTTTAAGTTACTGTTAATTAAAATGTTAAGGAAAACAAATATATTAATCTGAAATGTAGCAAATTAATTTTCAATTCATTCAGGTACAATTACCAAACATATCTCAAGGTCTTTTTGTCTTTTGTACAAGTGCAGATTGGTAAAGTGTTCAATAAATGTTTTCGTTGAGAAATTTTGTCTATCTTAAGTAATTATTTGTGTTACATTTTATCTTTCAAATAGAGGTTACAAACAAGCACATAATCGGCCAAAATAAATCGGCAGCATTTATCGGCCATCGGCCGACCCGGATTTCAAAAGATCGGCATCGGCCTGAAAAAACCCATATCGGTCGACCTCTAAATGGAAGGCCAATCACAGATCAGCGCTGTGTTTAGATTTCATTTACTCTAGTGTATAAAACGAATGAGCTTCAGCCTGGAGAATTATGTGCTTGCATTAGCCGGAACAGAAGGTTTGCTCGGTCTGAAACGCATAATGAGACATTTTCTCTTATGGTGAGATGATAAAAGTGCAGTTTTCTGACAGTATACTCTATAGCATCACAAAAGACATAATTAGTTTTATGTATAGGAGCTGGGATTCGTCCTTTACAAGAACATGTATGGAAAGTCTCACAAAAAGCATAATGTAGGCCTCAGTATTATTCAGCCCTGTGTGAGGCAGCAGAAAACTGTAAATCTGAACCTGAAAATGTATATACTGAAGTCCATTATCACATCTTACTGGAAATCAAGGAGAAGGCAAATGCAGTGCAGGATTAATGTGAATGAAAGGTCTGAATGACCCAGTTCCCTGATTCTCATCCATAATACATCACCTGTCAGGGTTCCTTAAGTGCTGTAAAGGTGTTGTGTAGCACACACAATCTTCTTTTCTTCTGAACAATCATCTCAAATTAGAACTTTTCAAGAGTCCTGTGACCAACTTACCATCTAATGACCTCATTAGAGAGGAAAGCAAATGTTCCTGGTTTAATTGTATCAGATTTTCTCAGTGGTGTTTTCTTCCTACTACAACTTCTACTACAAGGCGACCCATGCAATTTGTCTTGACATTGTCTTGGCTTATAGTGAACTATTTCTTCCTGAATAAATTAAAGTGGTAAGTTATAATATATTTTAAGGGGCTTTCTGGTAATAGTGCATCCAGAGAATCTCAAGCACAAGGCTGAGAACATTAGAGACTATGGTCTTACACTGTAATTTTTGTGTAACTGTACTATGTTTTAGAGGTTTGGTAGGTAGGAACTGATTGATCCTAAATTTGGAGTGCATTAACACAGCCAGACAGTTACACTGTAAGATGCTTTAAATTGATCCAAAAATACTGTAAAGACATATATATATATATATATATATATATATATATATATATATATATATATATATATATATATATATATATATATAATGTAACACATGACTATTCTTAAAAAATGCTATATTTATTTAAACGCTCTGTCCGTGTGCAGAATTGGCAGCTTATGCAGCTTATTGGCAGCGGTTTCCCACAGTGCAATACTTTCAAAATATCTTAGTGTTTTTCCATTTTTAAAACCAATATTTGACTTGAAAGTGTACAGCGACCTGCAAATAATTCAGCAATTGAAAAAGACACTGTACTGTTTCCACACTTTATCAGGCAGCAAAATCATTTTCAACTGTGATAATAATAATCATAATATTAATACTATTATGGGTTATGTAAGTACCAAATCAGCACAGTATATGATTTCTTATATAACAGGGTTTTCTTGTAGATTCACTATGACTGGAATATTGGCTGATGAAAATGGGACTTCATTCATCACAGTTTTCTTGTATTTTGAAATATTACCCTTTAAAATAATGTTTCATGTTTTCTATTTTAAATATATTTTAAATTCAATAGTTTATATTTGTATTCCTGTTATGTCACAGCTGAATTCACACCATCTTTGCTCCAGTCTTGATCTTTCAGATATCATTCTAATATGCTGATTTGCTGCTCAAGAAACCTTTTCAGTAGTAGTAACATTGTATTGTTGTAAATGTTTGAAAGAGTTGTGCTGCTTAGTATTTTTGTGGAAACTTTGATTTAAAAAAGAATAAGGATTCTTTGATGAATAGAAAGACATAGAATTTAGTCTTACAGTCTTTTTTGCTGAATCTGATGCTTCCTTTCTGTATATAAGTATTAGTTTCTGTTACAACAATATGCATGGTATACATTACAGTAAATACACCAATATTGGAAAGAGTAATCACAAAAATAGTAAAAATTGTATTATAGTTTGACCAACATGCCAATCTATTGTTACACCAGATCTGGCCCGACACTGTTGCGGTCTGGAATAAATTGCTCAAATGTTTTTAAGTATCACATGATAAGCCCAATAACAGCTATGGATTGGGATGAGGGGGTCCTAAAAATCTATGCACACTGTGGTTGAGTTGTACAGTCTTATAGCACCAGGCCCGAATTACTTTCTTTAACACTCCCAGCTGCACTGAGGCTGAGTCAGCCCACATGCCTCTCATTCCCTCGAGCTGAAACATTTTCACAGAAAACAGATTTTCGAAGTTCTGATTTACACCTCTTAAATGCTTCTAAACACACATGACAGTTGACTGCGTTTGGTCCCAGTGACAATTCCTTGTGTTCCAGGTGGGAGAGTTCCGCGCTCACGCTGCAGAATGGACGGCTAATGTGTCGGCGGAATTCAAAGAGACGCGGCGCCGCCTGAGCGTGGAAGTTTACGACAAGTTTCAGCGGGCGGCGTATATCAAGCGCAAGCTGTCGTCGGAGCTGGGACAAAATCCGGGTCAGGACATGCCATGCAGGAGGACCCTGTCCGTGAACTACACAGATGAACTAGAGAAAGAAGGTCTCCCGACCCTGACCAAAAATGGCAGTCTGTACCTAAACGGTCTTACCCCGGACGGCCACGATCACGGCGAGATCTCCATCATTGAACATCTCAAATGCTAAAACACTGATGATGAAGAACAGGAAGATACATTTGTGTCTACATCTTTCCTGGATGTATATGGATGTGCTTTTATCACAGTTTTCAATGTACTGGAATGAGAAGGGGATTTTATGCCTTGTGCCAGTGAAATTATCCTGTGGAATGAAGATGAACTGTGTGTTCTTGAGCAGAACAGGACAACAGCTTTTACTTTCCAATTAATCATATTTGTGCCTTATAGACTTCCCAGAAGCTGCTACTCTGATATAGTACGTACAGTTGAAATGTATTATTTTAGATGATGAACCACCAATCTTGTCCAAACACTGACAAATTTATTTGTTTTATTGATGCGTATCGCAAACCCAGCATGTGTAAGCATTTTGTTAATAAACTATTACAGGATATCAGGCAAGAGTGGTTGAGCATTTATGATACTGACAGATGTGATTGGTGGCTCACCAGTTGTTTATATCTTGATTTTTAAAAAATCTACATTCACATTCTGTTTAAGAGCAATTGTGACCGAAAATACATGAAACAGTGTCAGGGTCGAAGCATCTCACATTGTTTTATTGTATAATTTTTGATGTGATGTGCACCAATAGCATGATGCTGTAAGCAAATACAAATTTTCTGATAGAACCGGTTTTAAGTGGACATCAATAATCATTTGTTGACTGCTGAATGAAGTTGTGTGGAAATGCAATGTATTAATATATTTCTAGCAATGTAACATGGCATTATATTTTCCTTTAGCCTGCACATGATTTAAAGTGATAGTTCACCAAAAAATGACAATTCTATCATTTACTCACCGTCATGTCGTTCCCAACCTGTATGGTTTTAAGTGTAACTTAAAAGGGGACATTTTAAAGAATGTTGGAAATTCACTGAAAATCATAGTGTGATTTATGAATAAATCATTCATTTGAGTTGGATCTTAGTAAATCAGTTTAAGATTCTATCACAAAAGTCTGGAACTGCATGAGGGTGATTAAATGATTGGTTTTTTTAGGTGAGACATTTTCCTTTAAACTCGTATAATTTAAAGCCAAATGTAACGACTGTGGAAACCAGTAAACAGAGGAATGGCCAAAGAGAAATGTGTTTTTAGAAAAAAAGCTATGACTTTTCAGACTGTTCAGTTTTAATCTATTTTGTCATAAGCAACTATTTTTTCATATGTTTTTAATGATCGCATTCATTCGCCAAAATGTGCAGTTTTGAGGTCTAAATGTACAGCATGACCATGAATGTTCTGTCAAATCCATGTAGGCTTTGTGTCAATGCTGAGTGGATAATGTACCATAATGATAGAAAAGCATAAGACAACCTACAGTAGACTGACTGAGAGAAAAGCAAACTCATCAGGTTTTTATTGTAAAAGTTTTGGTTTTTTTTGACACTGGCATCAACTGAAACATACAATAGCCTGTGGCATTTCCTCATAGTGTATTGTGAGGTTAGCAGTGATGGGTATGAATGAAAATATTTTCAGCACCAGCTAAACATCCAATTCATTACACTTTTTCAATGTGAAAATGAGGTTTATTCAAACAAGATAATATGCATTTCAGTGTGATGATATTTTCTGGTTTAAGAACACTGAGACACTGGAAAATCACACATATTTTTCACAATCTTCTTGCCTAGATTTTAACACTTGTCAGATGATTGTCAAAAGAACAGTGCCATATAACTGTAGTAACAGTATGTTTATCTTGCCTTTGCTCTGTCTTCAACATTTAAACTGAAAACTGCTAGAAGTCATGGTTGTTAAGCTTGGATCTTTCTTATGCTAATAGCATTGTATTTTTTTTTTTCAATAGCATTTTTATGAGCATTAATTGTGGTGTTTCTACACAGTTTTACATCTCGGTGCTTTGCTTTTAAATAAGCAGAATAAACAAACCGATATTCTTATTCTTCAGGAGATTGAGTTTTTTTTTATGTCTAATAGAATTGCAACTTGCCATATTGTTTTTAGAAAATTCTATTGTTCCCGAATTGAAGACCTTTTAATCAGGCCTTTGTGGGAAACTAGGCCCTTAGATCGAGTCCTTGTGGGAAAGGGCGATGCTACCGTAAACATGTGCCACATATACACTGATTGATAGGCTCTCAGTCTTCTCCCATAACTCTGCCGCTGATACAGTCGGAAGCTGACGGTAAATCTTGCCGTCATCAAGAGCCAATCAGGACTGTGCACTTCAAGCATGAGCAGATGTTATGTAAGCATGTCTGAGCATCCAAAGAAAACAAGAGCCGCTGTGTGAAAGAACATTTCCACTCATTAAATCCTCCTGCTAGTCTCATCAGGGTCAATCGGCAGAGGACATCCCGAACAAAAACAACACCAGACTTTATATCTGTAAACACAACCTGTGTGAACTCAAACTCAACTGAGGCTTACTGATCTATCTATCTATCTATATATCTATCTATCTATCTATCTATCTATCTATCTATCTATCTATCTATCTATCTATCTATCTATCTATCTATCTATCTATCTATCTATCTATCTATCTCACATAATTTTACTTCTGGGTTTATTTGAACAATATCATATCGTGTCACAGGGAAAAATATATTTGATGAAGACTGAAGATTGAGAGAAATTTGTTGCTAAATATCAAACTGAACATGTGTTTGTTCTCATTTATAATTCAGCATGGGAAGTAGCCTAAATGTCATAATATATTATGTAATAAACACTGGCTGTTCCCATAGGAATTTTTTTATTTTTTAAAATGCACACTTACATAAGGCTAGTAAAATCATATCTGTTCATAACGTCTTCACCCCCAATATTTTATATTATTTATAAAGTATTTTATTTTATTTCAATTGATACATCTCTGATTGGCCAGTGGAGACTCATTGTGATTTACATTCCTTTTTTGGATCTGGAAGTTAGCATACTACATCGTAAATTTTAATTGCTGGCTTCTTACACAACGTTGTTCTTTGTACCTTCTACCTTTTGTTAACTGGTCTGTTCTGCTTCTATTGTACTGCTCTATTTTTAACTGTTACCATGGTGAATTTGCTGACAAAAAAAGAGCAGTCTTGGGTCATGTCATGAGGTTGGGAGAACTTTTATTTACAGTATTGTAATAAGATGCAAGATTTTACATGTTTGATTTTCCCAGCACACTGCACACTGGAAAAAGCCTCTTGAGTTTAAAGTGTGGATATTTCTATGCAGGATCAGTGGGACGCCACCGAGGACTTCTCTAGTGTCCAGGTCTTTCAAAAAACTGCTAGTTTTTAATTTGATATTTCCCTGATATTTTCAATCTGATGTCAGACTTGACAAACGTTATTAATAGTCGCATATCATCTGACTTCAGCAATATTGTAAGCTATTAAGATTCAGAAACCCTTTACACATACAGTTTTGATCGATAAAACACACACAGACACACAAAATCCAATATTACTTTTCCCTCTATAGTGAGCGGTTCCCTTAATGAGAGCCCAGAGAATGCTGAGTTCCGGCAGTTCCCACTAGTCGATCTGTTCATTAAACGTTTGGTTCTCAAGGGAGCTGATGCCCACTGAGGCAGACAGCCTGTACAGTAGCTTCCCATGATGCAGCAAACCTCCGCTGTCAGTTAATCCACAGTCTGAGTGACAGCCAAGCGACACACTTACTCACACACACAGCTCACTTTCCCAAAGGTGATGTCTGGTGAGAAAGCAAAACATTCACACACTGGCTTCATGAGGAGAGCCATTGTGACAATAGACCTGCAAATAGATCTTTTTTCCCTTTAAATACTTTATGATTTCATTGTTGTTATTATTATAAAATATTCATATTTTGTTATATTAATTTAGTGTGTTAATATATTGTAATATATATATATATAAATAAATTATTATTGATAAAAAAGTTTTATTTAATACTTTTTCTTTTTTTTCTTTTTCTTTTATATATATATATATATAGACTTTTTTAAATAAGATGAAATAACTGTTTGGATAAGCATGAATTGCTAGGTTAGTGTTGGTTAGGTGCTGGTTGAGTATCATGTTAACCAGTAAAATCTTAGCTGGTTAAATTTACACAAGCAGTCTTTCAATTGAGACCGGTTGACTGAGAAAGTCTAAGCTATAATCTCTAATAATCGAATCATTCATCAATGTGACTAAAAATAGTAGCCGCCTCGGTAATAAACTTCCCGATTATTGATTATACTGTTGTTAAACATAGCACTTTAATCTGCAATCAATGTGTTTTTTAAAACGGTGTGCCTATTCAGCAGGATGACTACATTTTGTAAAAGATCCTGACTGTAACCCAGTTAACATCGATTACACGGTGACATGACTGGGAGAAACCCGTCTGTCCCGGTCCGGCAGCACTTTCTGACCGGGTTCTGTTTGTGCGGCTCAACCCACTGATGCTGCTTAGAAAAGAGCAGCTCATGCATAGTGTACGGATCCAGAAGGGCTGTTCACACCCGTCAGAACAGTGAGAATATACTCATCATCTTTATCATGCTCTACTTATCACTGGCACTAATTTCCTTTTTGAAACAAGAAGTGCATTAGTGCTCCTCTCTAAGCAGGCTTTTAGAAACATAACTGCATATCTTATTGTGGTCATTAATTTAGTATTATATTGAATAGATAATAATTTTATTTATAGCCTGATTCAGTATCATCAACTAGCATATTGCATAAAGATGAAATGCTTTTAATTAAATATGACTTAAGCACATGTTGAGGACTGTTTCAATTGCTTGTAATCTTGCTGTAAGCTTTTGCACCCCATGGTTCGTCTTCAAACAACACGTCTAACCTCCTATAACTTCAAGTAAGCAAAACTGCCCAAAATAAACTAAAAAGTCAGTTAGACACTGACTTAAGTTGGTTACAGTGGGTAAGCTCTTTTATTTGACCTCAAGTGCTAAGGTTTACTGGTTTAAATAAAAATAGCATTATATAACAGTATATTAAAGTAACACTTTCATAATTTTTGGAAGGCTCTTGGTGTAAAATAGACTCATGTTTTCCATGTCATTCCTTGCAACTGTGTTTATTTTGTCATTGTTTGTCACATTACTTTGCTGTATTAGGCTTTACAAAAAATCAAGTGTTCATGGTTAATCTCAACTATGAGATTATCCTTTAAATTTTTGCAAACATAAATTACTGTTTATATAAAGTGCAGCTGATGACAAAATGTATTCTAGATATGCCGCTGTGTAGCATAAATACATTTACTAGACACTACATCAGCAATGTCGGCATTGACCTTTGACCTGATGCCCCTACGACCTACTAACAACAGCCGTTGGTTAATAAACAAATAGAATATAACTATAAGGGAAAGCTTGGTTGCTAAAGCACTGGATTAGCAGGATTAGCATAAAACTGTTTGTAATGTTTGTGAAGACACAATAGCGTTTTGGCTGATCTGGCAGTGGGAAAGAACAGATGGTACCGAAAGAAATGCATGAAACAGGCACAGCTGTTATGAAATGGAAACCCGTCCACACAAAACACACTTGTGAGATTTACATATATGGATAAGAGGAAAGCTTTATATAATCATGAATGTAACTAACTATCTTTTCAAACCTGTGAAAAACAACCGTATCTAATGTTTATTCTGAAAATGGAGCAGATAGGCTATGATAGAGATGTAAAGACTTACATCATGTGTTTAAGAAAGAGCACACACTCCTAAGGACCCCTGTCCTCTACAGAGATCAATGATGAACTAGGCAGATGATATACAATGAGAAGAAATATTCAATGAACATTAGATTTACCTTGCAGTATGACTGACTGCGGGGAAGGCAGGTATTGATTTTTTTTTCTATAAACTAGGTTTATGCACTTTGAGTTGATCAACAACAAGTGAATCGATGAATTAACTAACTCTAAGAGGACTTTTATGATTGGTGTGTGTGTGTGTGTGTGTATGTGTGTGTGTGTGTGTGTGTGTGTGTGTGTGTGTGTGTGTCTACAAGCCAAGGTGATCCTTTGAAGGAAACCACTGCTGTGTTTTGCTGGCTCAGACACATCATGGCTCTCCCAGTTCAACTGATAAAGAAAGAAAATCCATAACCTGCAGCAGGTTTGATTTCTCTTTCAAACTTAGGCTAGTTTGCTCAAAGACAAGGAAGTAGATGTAGATAGATAGATAGATAGATAGATAGATAGATAGATAGATAGATAGATAGATAGATAGATAGATAGATAGATAGATAGATAGATAGATAGATAGATAGATAGATAGATAGATAGATAGATAGATAGATAGATAGATAGATAGATAGATAGATAGATAGATAGAGTTTAGGGGGGGAAATAACCAACGCGAAAAACTAAACTTTCAACAAAGGGAAAACTGGCTTTCATTGTAGTAGGCCACTTTGTCGCAGCATTAAAAACGGTAGGAACGCCATCGTGTGGCCAAACTGTGTGAAACATTTCTGTGTCTCATTTACAGTAAACCTACCACTATATTTTTTGTATCCCTCTCTAACAATAATACCCATTATTGTTATGCATTGTGACGGTGAGTGAGTTTCACTGTACCATTGTAGTTGCGTACCATCTTGTGGCCAAATTGTGCAAAACTTGAATTAATGTCACTGAAGGACCATGACGTGTTGTCTGACCGAACTGTAATGCATCTACTGCACATACCGGTGTGAATATGTGTTGTGCGATATACGGAAAAACAAACAAACATTGATTTTTTTAAAAAACAGTAATGGGCATGGCCATGTCTGCAGCAGAACTGTAAGAAACATTTGCTCAATACACACTTTTAAACGCAAGAAATAAATCAGACTCATTCTGCTGATGTACTGTGTTTATATTCTCGAAAAGCTACGATAAGAAATAGCCCTTACCTATAGTATACACGGGATATTTGCTAATAGGATCTTCCCAGTAACGGATAAGATACTGCACATAAGAGGTGGTGCATGCGGAGGAATTGCACGTTGTGAATGCAGTGTCAGCGACTCTACGTGGCGACGATGGATGCCGGAGGAAGGCGGATTGGCGGAACGTGGAGAGCTCGAGGAGGAGCTGATTTTATCCGGGACACGACACGTCCACGGAATCCACGTGTAGCCCGTCACTGGTGCAAACACACGGGGCTGTGCTGCTCTCCTCAGATTCTGCCGGGTGGGTTTCATCATGGAGCGACCGCTAACAGCCGCTGCGAAAGGTACTAACGTTACAGTCGCATTTCACTTCTAGCATCGCTAGTCATTTATTTATTATACTAGCATTTAGTACAGTGCATAAAATAAAATAGAAAGGCAAGAGAAGAACAGACTTCATTGTTGCAGTGTAAGATGTTGGGTCAACAGTCATATTCTTCATATCCGTGTTTGATTCAAACAGTAACGTTACTGTTTAAATTGCTGTATCATTCTTGAACGAACGATTCCTGTAAAGGGCGTTTTTGCTTTCTTTAATGATTCATGGGTCGTTTCTTTGACCGTCTGGACTGATTGTGGTGACAGGTGTGCCAAAGCGATCCAGTGGAGCAGTTAATATGACCACAACACGACTTCTGTTCTTGCTCATCCTCCCTTCACTGAGTCTGTGTGCTCCACAAGCCCAGAAAACACGCAGGTAGGCCGCAGTAACGCCATGCTTGTGTACTGTTCTGTATTATGACTGTACTATACAGAATTCCCCCAAACTCACCCACATAATTTTGATTAGGATAGATTATCCAATTGTAAAACATGTCAAGGTTCAGAATCTTGGCATTAAGATGGTGTGAAACATTTGTACATATTTTTTCTTGACATTGGAAATAAATAATAAACATGGCCCATTTTTCTTCTGATGTTTATGCTTTGTTCAGTTTTTCTAGCGACGGCATCATTGCACCAGACCTGGCTAATCCTTTTGGGTCCAGCGAAGAAAACCGCAGGTTATCTCTTTTGAATACATCTAACTTTACAGTCTGTAAACCTACCTGATCAAACAAGGTAGCACAGTTGCCCCAAGGTTCAGAGTCCATTTTCACATCAGAGATAATGCTGAGATATCCACAGCTGACACATGCTGAACAAGCAATAGCTATAAAAAAAGTGATAAAAAACAAAATTCTTTATTGTGCTTTCCTGTTTATTTAAAAAATGTCGTAACATATTTTAGAGAAAAGCTATGCAGTTTTCTATACAGTGCATTTTTAGCACAATTATGCCCATATTTATTTTTAAAGTGTAAATTTTAATGTCTCAACATGGAAAAATACTGAATGGATTCAGACCCATGCTCATTTCCCTATATAAATACTGTAATCATATAAGGCAGAACTAAAGTGGGCAATGATCTTTGATTCTTTATGACAGGCTCCTGCAAAGCTACATCAAGAGCAGCCTAAAGGAAGGACAGAGCAGTCCAGAGCTGAACACCAGGGAACAAGGTTAATAGTTCATTTTGAACATGATCTCTCAAAGAACTGCTTTTATTTCACTCCTTTGTGCTTTTGCATAGATTTTCTATTTTCTATTAAGCTAATTCCACTCCCTAGTTCCAGATTCCTGATGTTGAATGTCAACACATTTCAAGGACTGTGATCTTAAACAGTTACAGTTTCATTAAAAATACTTATGTACAGTACATTTATTTTCCTAGAAGCGTAGCAGATGATCTATGTATGTAATGGCATTCATTTATACATAACAGGCACAAAGCACTCTCTCTCTTTATATATATATATATATATATATATATATATATATATATATATATATATATATATATATATATATATATATATATATATATATATAGTATAGTATAGTATAGTAGTCAACATTTGAAGTGGACCAAAACCTTTCATCAAAGTTATACATGAATTTCGAACAATCCCCGTTCTTGTCTTAGGACAACTTTAATTCACTTTTTTGATCCACTTCAAATGTTGACTACTGTATATGCCTTGCTGTGAAACGTATAAATGTATATAGAAAATAAATAATAATTGTGTGCATGTGTGTATATCTCTTAGGTTTTAACAAGCTTATTAATGATTTGTTCTCTTGTCGCAGAAGTGTTCTTCCTTTTCTCCATGTATGACTATGATAGAAGTGGGCAGATGGATGGCCTTGAACTGATGCAACTTCTGACAGATTTCCTGACTTATCATGAAGTTATGCCAAAGTCAACAGATTCTGTGAGTGTTAAGTTTTGTCATAACATTGAAAGTAATCTCTCGAGTTCTTTTACGACTTAAACTCATTTACATTTTAGGTTGTATCTTTGGTGGATTACCTGCTACAAGCTCAGGATCTGAACCAGGATGGACTCCTGGCTCCTTCAGAGCTGTTATCATCATCAACGATTGACCATCATCAAGAAAACAATATTGTTCTCCCTGATCCACCAGCTGACGAGGCCTTAAAACAAGAGCAAACACATACGAAATCAGAGGATGGAGATGCAGAAGTCAACCAAGAGTCTGAACATGACAATGAGACCCAAGACCCAGCTAAAGAAGAACACACACAGGAAGAGAAGCCTGTAGATCATAACCAGATACCTGAAATGCTGCCTTTAGAAGAGCAGGAGCCGCAAGATGATCATCAGGAGCAGAAGAACATGCCAGTCCATCAGGAGCAACCAGAGATGTAATGCCAAATTAAGCATGAAGTGCAACATTTGACTGATTTTCTTTTAAAGACACCTCTCAAACAGATACAAATCAGCCATTCATTCATTCAAACCCCTCACCTGCTGCATATACAGTACTGTGACTGACACATCATTTATTGCTGGATACTAAAAGTTTTGAAAGTCTAAAAACATGTTAATGATATTTGCATCATTGTATGGTTTGTGAAACCACTAAACTGTACAGAAATTTCCAATTTTGTGGAATTCAGACACAACCATCGGTTCATCTTTTTTTGTGCCGTTTAAACTATGCAAACTCAGAAGGTAAACCTTTAATTTACTGAAAATTTGATGCAAAAAAAAAAAATCTAGTCACAGCCAAGATCTAATAACCATTATTATTAGGGTTTGTGCCCAACTCTTGGCATATTTCTATACTGCACTTTTTTGGGAGGTTAAGTACCTTTGAATTAAACAGTTCAAAATTGAGCTGCTTTCATTTTTCTGCCTCAGTGCAAAAGAGGATTTGGATGGACCAGAATAGATTGTTTAAGTGAACAATTTAACAGTGCTTTACCACTTAAATTAAAAAAAAATAAAAATTAAGCTTAAGTTACACAGTGAAGTGCTGTATTGCACTTCCAGAGAGACAAAGGCTTCACTCATGCCCAATTTCCAGTAGAGATTTCTCAGAACTATCAAGCCTCAGCATTGAGAATTTCTATACAATGTGAGAAACCAAAATTTGTGTCCGATACTTTTTACACTTTCTACCTAGGTGGAAAGAAAACCATTTAAGGACAAAGATGTTGCAATTACAACTGAAAAGCAGTCATGACAAACAGTTTGGTTTTAATATTTATTACACTTTAGACAAAATGCATTAAAACACAATCAAGTAAAAATCATTCAACCTAAAAAGCAACTTAAAAGTCAAACATTCTGAAAATGTGGCTGAGGCATCAAGATGTGCTAAAACTTTATAGACAGTGGTCTAAAACTGACTCCAATTACCTGGACTACACATTTTGTGGTGCATAAAAAGTCACTCCCCAATTCGAAATAAACACCAGAACATAATCGATTGGGGGTCCCCGTCTAAAAAGACTCTTAATAAAGCTCAATCATTGATTAACAATGCTTATTGTACCATGGCCATGGAAGATGGCAGCCAGCTTAAGTTGAAGACATTTAATGTCTACGTTCTGAACGGTGTGCTCATGTCAGCTCTTGCCATTTTGTGGTTACATTGGGATTCCAGCAACAATTTCAGATTCAATGCCACAGTGGTCCTCGCCTCGGAGAATCTTGAAAAATCCTGAAGTGGCGACAAAAGAAAGTGCAAATGAAGCAAATGCCTGCACGTAGTGTAAAATCAGCTGGGTTACAAACTGCAGACAATAAAGTTTAATAAATGACCCTCACCATTATCACCCCAGTCAGTGTTCCAGGAGTTAGCAGCAAGCCAGTAGGGGACACTTTTCTCCTCTCCCCAGCCCAGGATCTTAATAGCATGACCACCTACTGCAGATCCAGTCATGTGCTGATATACACCTATTTAAAAGAAAAAGTAATTTTAACTGTCCCATGCTGCATTAGTACTCTAGACAGACACATGAATAGACTGAAACCAACCAGATTTATACAGCAGGAAGTCCTCATACACCGTGAAGGCTGCCTCAACTGGGCCGTTCTTAAAGAGTTCTTGCATAATGGCATTCTGATTAGCTGGGACACTATAGGACGTCTTTCCTAGAATGACAAAAAACAAGAACAGCTCAATTCATGAATTCACATCTTGCAGCATTCAAAACATCCCAACTAAACCATCCCATTTAACCAGGAGGCAGAGGCCCACTAGAGCGGCTCAACAAACCTCCAAGGGGGCCTCAAGATGGCCCCCTTAATTCAAAATTTACTTAAGTGAATATGAACGTCTATAATAATGAGGTTGAAATGTGACCTAAACCAATTTGTTTCCCTGAGTTCTTACCAAAGTGTTTGTCCTCTTTGTAAGAAGGGCTGTAGCCAGGTTCACAGGACATCTCGCAGTTAGGAGTGTCACCACCCTCTCCGGTACAAGGAGGGCGACTGCCATTCACATGATGCTCACAGGGTTCAATGGTGTATGGACGACAGCCTAAAAATAACTCTTGTTAATACACAGTTGAAGCTCAACGCTTAAAATGCTCACCAAAAAAAAAAAAGGTAGATACTAACCAACATGGGAGTTATAGAGTCCACCGGTGACCAGACCCTCTGTGCTCCAGTAGTCCCAAGCAGCAGAGGGGTATCCACCATTACATCTGAGATCAAATTATACAAGATGCTAAATCAGTGTTTTATCTAAAAACAGCACAAAACGCAAACATCAAGGCTGGAATACACTACAACCTCTGAAAGACGGTTTGCCCCAATTTGCTGTCTGGACAAATTAATCCAATTTTAGAACAAATTCTTTTGTCATGAGTTTTTGTAACCAGAAAGTCTGGCAGTGTGTAATTTAGTGTATGATACCCAGCTTTTCCTCTGTAACCATTAGCAAAGTCAGTAAGCATATGATGCCAAAACATGTTTTGAGAAATTTAAAACATGCAGTGCATTCCAGACTTTATTCAAGAAATGGTATCAACTAAACCGATCTCAGTCACTGCAGGATGAAATCAAACAAATGGTTTGTTAAGTCTTGTTCTTGTCAAATAGATTGGCACTAGCCCACTCTAACTTACCCCATGCCACAGCTGTCACAGCATGTAAGCAGGTCCTGAGAAGAGATCTCCACACTCACTTTGGCATTGCTATGGATACATACTCTGTCAGAAATGGCTTCAGCAGCCCCAAATGCCTGTGTAAAACAATGGAACCATGAGTAAAAACATGAAACGAACACAAATTGCAATTCAAACTCATACTGTGTGCACCAGAGAGAAGACCTCACCCAGCATGAACCACAAGAACCCTGGTCTCGGATCTCTTTAAGAGTGGGGCAGTTGGGCCACTGCACTCTGGCGTCAAAGTTAGTGGGGAGCCTGAGTTTACCCGCATACTGTGCCCTGGTTAAAAACAAAGCAAACTCTGTTATATACTAGACCTAAAAGGCAGAACTGAAAAAAAAAAATAGGTATGATGAAACCTACGTAAAGCACAAAAATCACATGACAAAGTAGTCATATGTACAACATGACTGCCAAGATAACAAGTTGCACTTCCTTTATGAAACTCCCCAATCATTTTTCCTCACACCACATTCAATTGCACTCACATGACAGGGAGTTTGGGTCCTTTCAGAAAAGTCCCACACAACCTCTTCGCATAGCTGTAGTCAACATCCCGGAAGTTGTGTCCAGCCTACAGGGGAGAACACCAGACTCTTGCATTCAATTTTAAATTAAGAAGAGCAATCAAGAAGCAAATAAGAAAACAGCATTACAAATGGTTTCTCAATACCAGCTCAGTCATCCTCGCTAGAATGCAATTTACAGCATCAGAGTAGAGCACCATCTTACCGTCCAAGTAGTGTTTGCTTTATTGATGAAATTGACCATCTCATGGGACAGGGGAGCGAGGCGAGGTCGAGCCCAGCTAACTGAAAGGGCCGAGAGCACACACAGGAAAGCCAGTCGCCACATTCTGAAAACAAGAAAACTCAATCAATCCCACTTGAAATCAGACAAGGTTTAAGCCTAGACCAAGACTAAAATGCATGTTTGATATATACTGATATATCTTAATATATGTCAATGCCATTGTTTTGTCTCAAGATGTACACCAGTAATGTTTTTTTTTTTCTAAGGCACTCTTATAAAAGCTACTTAAACGTCCTAATTGAGCCAAGGCCTTATTCTGGCTTAATCTAAGCCCTGTCTGTGAAACCAGGACATAGTCTGAAACACCAAAGAGAGTCATGTGGCACATCAAGGTCACTTCAATCTTCAGGTGAAACGGCTCACTGACTGCCTACAGTAGTATCATCTTTAGGCTGCAGTCATGCAAAAGTGAAAGCTCTAGACATTTAAGATGTACTTAACGGTTATGGAACAAGACAAACAAGCCTTGATCAACTAGGCTACTCAGGTATGAGGTTTAGGTTTTAGGAATCTTATTTATAAAAGGGGCATCCACCTCAGTGGTTTAGCAATAGTTAAGGAACTAATTTTATTTTAAAACATCACCAAATTATTAAGACGCAATTTTGAAAAATCTGTAGATGCAATAAGAGTCTTAGCGAAAAGTGATGACAAATATCCTAATGTTGGGTTGCACTTCCTCTAATAGGCATATGATGCATGACATCAAGTGTGCGTGAGTCAGCGCAATTTACAGGAACAACTTGCTGATTAATGGAAACCCAACCTACTTCGACCCCAAACCCGGGGTAACCTGGACGATTACTAGTAACGTTAGTCAAAAACGAGAGATACGAACACCGTCAGAAGCCAACAATGTAGTGAAGAATGCAAATATGAAATATTGTTCGCTGCATTTGGGGGTTGCCATTTAAGATAAGTGCAAGACCATTGACTGCCTGAAACTGTTCGTGCTTGAAACATTATAGTGTATCTGTAAGTAAACTGGTAGTGTAATGTCAACTTGAGCTACAGAAGCATTCCCATGCGTTTAAAGACGAGCTCTGGTTTCTATTCCTCATACTTTCGTTTGTAACTGCAGGCCTTGTTTACATAAACCAACAGTTAGTCCATATTTTAAGGTCAAATGAAGAAGCCTGTAAGCTTTTGAGCTTACATTTGATAGCAGGAAGCGCCGTTGCACGGATAAAGATGAAGTCATTCCTTGATAAATGTTGTTTTGAACAATAATTTTCGATTCGAAGTTATCAAACGCTGATATCACCATGACCTTTTTGAATATCTCTTTGGTATTCAAATTAAAGAAAAATGATCGACAGTCTCGTGATTTAAATTCAGATTTGAGCAATATAGCAGTCTTACCTGTCGATTGTCTGCTGACAGTTGTGCTGTTAGAAAGTGTGTCTCGCTCCCCAAAACTTCCACTGGGCGGAAATAAACAATAAGCGAAGAACACGCCGATGGCTTTATAAAGCAACGACAGATCACGTGATGATAAGTCATGTGCTCGTGGGTCTGCTGACTCTGACGTGATCAAATCAGTTTACATCACAGTACTGTTTGTTAGTTTCATATGTAAATGTGATGAATAGTATGGAAACCAATTTCCACCACATAAGAAGAAAATCATGCTTGGTAAATTATGATATAAAAAGTCATATTTATATCATAAAAGTCCTAACAGGTTCGATTTTTTTTCTGTCATAATTTTGACAAATCTCATAATGTCACAAATATGACTTTGATATCATAATTTCAAAATTTTCTGTCATAAATTCGTGCCACTTTGATCTAATAATAATTGTCTTTCTCTCATTATTTTAAAGTCATACATGGAAGCTTGTTTCCGACACAGGATAAAAAATAAAAAAGGTAATTGCGACTTTTTGTCTCACAATTCTGACTTTTTTTTCTCGCAATTATGAGTATACATCTTGCAATTCTGACTTTTTATCTCAGAGTTGCGTGATATAAACTTGCATTTGCAAGTTATAAAGTCAGAATTGTGAGATAAACTCGCAATACTGAGAAAAAAAAAAGAGAAGAAAAGAAAATTCCCCAGAATTGGACATAACTTGCAATTGCGAGTTTGTAAACATCTCACAATTCGGAGAAAAAAAAAGTCAGAATTACGAGATATAAATTCACAATTGCGAGAAAAAACATCAGAATTGTGTAGATTCTCGCTATTCTGCCTTTTTTCTCGCAATTCTGAAGGTTTCTCGCAATTGCGAGTTTATATCTTGCAATTCTGACTTCTTTTCTCAGAATTGTGAGATATAAACTGTGAGAAATAAACTGACTTTATAACTTGCAATTGCAAGTTTATAACACTATATGTAATATAGCAATTGCGTGTTATAAAGTGCGAGTTAAAGTCAGAATTGTGAGATATAAACTGTGAGAAATAAACTGACTTTATAACTTGCAATTGCAAGTTTAAATCACACAATTCTGACTTTAACTCACGACTTTATAACACGCAATTGCTATATTACACAATTCTGAATTAATGTGAACTCTCAATTGCAAGAAAAAAAGTCATAATTGTGAGATAGTCACAATTACTTTTTATTTTATGGTGAATATAAGCTACCATAAATAGGCCTGCATGTGTCTAAATATTAATGAAACCTTTTTGAGAATTAGATTATTTGTCATGAAAGAGTTTTTTTATGTCTGATATTTTTCCAGTTGTGTTTTACAATTTAGTGTATCAAGTAGTATTTTGTGTTAATTACATGAACGAAGCTGTTTTGAACATTTATTATGTCTATGGTTTTTGAACTATTTCATATTTGTTCGGTGGGTGACGTCACATTGAGCGGCAGCCTCCAAAAACTGACCAGAAAGACTCGACTCACACAAGAATCACACAAAGCGCACCCCATTCAGCGCAGAAGAGTCCTTAAATAACGGAATACCACAAACTTTGAAAAAAGACAGTAGTGCAACGATGCAGAATCGAAAGGGAAGTGCAGTCACATGGAGTCACGTATGTCTCTACTCTTTTTCAGGAGTCATTGTTTTATTGGAGAAAGCGGCACGTAAGTTATTTTCTATATGTTGAATCATTCCTTCCCAAACCGCTATCTGTGTATACTAAACATATTTGGCAGCTGCTTCGGCATGTGGATGTGGGTTCTGCCAGTTCGGACTTGTTTTATTATGAGTTCAGTTTTTTTTCTGCACATTATTTCTACAATGCTGCTATGGTTTCCTCACTGCATGATTTGGGCGCCTTTTTCATGAATGGCGAGCAGGGGGCGTGTTCTGTCACACAGCTGCTTCATATCAGAGACAGAGCCCGAGAAGAGGAGAAAGAGGGCTCCAACAAATCAACATCAAAATGGACTCTGTTTTTTTGACTTTTTTTGTCGTTTCTGTCATCAGTTGTACTGTGCTTCACACACTACCTCTGGATGGGAGAAGAGCTGCTGGCCTGGTTAACACTGGGTCTGTGCTTGCCTTCTGTCACTGCTGTGCAGCTGCTCAGTCTGAGGTGGTACATCACTGATGAGGAAGAAAGATCCAAGCCCTCACTCATCCTTGTGCACTGCCTTCATCTGGGCATCTATCACAGGTCAAAACACTATATCGTTTAGATTCATTCAACTGCAGTAATTCAATTATAAAGAGTAAGGTGGAAAACTGTAGTAAATTACTGTACAAAACTGTATAATATACTCTATAATCTGGTGAATTCATAAAAAAAATGTATAGGTTGTACTTTGCATAAATAAAATGAAGCCTATTTTTAGGACCATAAAAAAAAAAATATATATATATATATTTTATTTTTTTTGCATTGTGACAATATGCTTTGTGACACTTAAAAGCGATAATTCACCCAAAAAAAATTATTCTGTCATTAATTACTCACACTCATGTCGTTTCAAACCTGTAAGACTCTTGTTCATCTTTGGAACACAAATGACGATATTTTTGATGAAATCTGAGGGATTTCTGTCCCTCCATTGACAGTCCACACAACTACCACCTTGACTATTCAAAAAGTTCATAAAGAGATCATAAAAAGTAATCCATATGAATTGAGGGGTTTTTGGTCGAAATTTTCTGAAGAGACTCGATCGCTTTATATGATGAACAGATTTAGTTTAGGCTTTTATTTCCCCCCACATCCTCAAATTGTTTAGTTTAGATTTTTTTTTAAATTAACTTTGCTTTTCCTCACCGTAATACAGTATGTTTGTACTATATTACATTAATACAATGATATTTTAAGTTATGTAAGCATAAATAGAACTTTTTTGACCTATTCATCAAAGAATCTTGGAAAAAAATGTATCATGGTTTCCACAAAAATGTTAAACAGCACAACTGGTTTCAACATTGATAATGATAACAAATATTTCTTTAGCATCAAATCGTTATGATTTCTGAAGAATCATTGAAGACTGGAGTAATGATGCTGAAAACTCAGCTTTATCATCACAGGATTACCATTTTTAAATAAAATAGAAAACAGTTATTATAAACTGTAATAATAATCTCAAAATATTGTACAGTTATGTAATTTCAGTTACACTTTATTTTAAGGTGTCATTGTTACAGTGTAATTATATATTTAAGTATTGAGTAATATTAAGCAACTACATGTCCTTACTATAGGATTAGGGTTTGGTTGAGGGTTAGTTGCATGTAATTATGCATAATTTACTGTTATTACTATGGTAAGTGCATGTAACATATGTAACAAGGACACTGTAAAATAAAGTGTTACCTTAATTTCTTATTCCTTTCTTTTAATTTTGTGAAATATGACTTTTGCGTGTTCATGACAGGTGGATTCACCCAATAATATTATTACACAAAAGGCTGCTGTTGATTTCTAAGATGTGTGTATATGTTTTATATTTGCAGGTTATGGCGCTGCATGAAGTCTCAAGGTGGGCAGCTGAAGTTTGTTGCATTACTAATGCAGCAGGCTGATGTTTCTGCTCTGTGTCTGATCGAGGCCCTGACGCTCAGCCTGCCTCAAAGTCTACTGCAGACCTACAGTTTATTCACCCTTCACCCCGGCTTTCTGTCACCAGGTATGTGACTTCCCTTTTGGCACGAACAGAACTAGCTTCACATCAACAGTTTTCAGTGGAAGTAATGAAATAAATCAGTTTACTGAAATGAAGCAGTCTCAATGACGTATGCAGCCAACAAATGTGACCTCCGGAGGACGCAGCCTTTGAAATGAGACACAGCATTAATCATTTTTGCTGTGCACACTACCAAAAAAGAAAATTATACATTTAGTCCTAGTTCGCTTAGCATTCACACTGTCATTTCTAACAAAGAACCTAAAGATACGAAACAAAAGGGATAAGGTCACAACCTGATTGGACATCTTCTATGACTACACATATTTGAGATGGAACATATCAAACATCTAAAACAGTGCTGTGCTTGTTGTATGTGCGTATATATGTGTAGTCAAAACAGTGCCAGGAATTCCTCTATTGCACACAAACAAAACCTGCTGCAAGTAGACGTGGTTCTGACGCCTGGACCAAACTGTAATGATAACATAGCGCATGTCGAGAAGAACATGTAAAAAATTATTTGTTATCACAACATTTTTTCATTTGTCAAATCAGCTTAGATAATTTATGTGGTTCAGGTAACATATTTTGAGTTTCTGTTGATTAAACCAATCCCCTTCATTGTATTAACTCAATTTTTTAATTTCAATGAACTTAAAACTTTATGGCAACCAGGTTTCTTTTTTTTCTAAGCTAAACCAACAATAATTTTTTACAGTGCAGGTATCCTTGAGCTTTCTGTCCTTTTAGGGTCGCATCTTCTCATCCTTTTTTTTGGTTCGTTAGGTGTCTGGTCCGTGTTGCATTCATATTTCAATCGAACCTTGGTTATTTTTGTAAACGAAAACTGAAACAAAGACTAAAACGCTTGATCAAAAAAACATTTTCGTAACCTGAAATAAAATAAAAGAATTCAAATAAATGAAAAAATAAAACTAAACTAACAACAGTTACTGAAAAAACGAACTAAAATAAAATAATAATTATCAAAAATAAATAATCTGAAAAATATGAGCTGTGTGGCTGTTCAGGGAAACACCTGTAGATGGCGCATATCATCGTCATATTTGGGAATACGGGACTAATCGATACTTCACTTGAAGTGGAGAGGGATATTTACCCACCTGACATGCGCATCACCACAGTATCACCGCATCACATGCACAGTTATTCAAATCCGCACTAACAGAGCAATCGCACCAGAGTTCGTTTTAATCGAATCAAACCTGCCAAGTGTGAACATAAACTGTTTATTCCCTGAATTTCTTTCTACAGTGGTCTTATGTGTTGGGCTGAGCCTACTGAATGTGTCCTGGTTTCTGGTCCTGTTCAGCCGTTCATGCTTTCTGCTTCGTCCTGGTCACCTGCACATGACTCCTGCTGCAATGCTGTGCCAGCTCGTATGGAGAGGGGGCATGTTGGGTGCCAGGGTGGCCAGCCTCATGTTCTTCTGCAGCACGTTTCACTGGTGGTTCTCTGGAGTCGTGGGTGAGTCAAGCCTTGTGTCAACACACATAAAAGACAAACACATTGTTTTACACATAAAAGTCTTCACAGTTAGTTTGCGTGACAGTCTTGAGGGCTTTAAGGTAATTTGTCATTGCTCAACTCTTACCTGGAAACGGATGATTTGTTAATAAATGGCTGCTTTGTGATTGTCTGCTCAGGTTTCCACTGGCTCATTATGACATTCTGGCAAGTGTCCCAGCAGACAGACATCTGCATTAACCGGAGTTCCTGGCGTCTCTTCAACTTCATCTTAGGCGCACTGCACATTTTCCTGTTTTTTAACGTTAAAGACGGTCCCTCGCGGTACCGCATGACTGGCTTCTATTTGGTAGGTTTCTCTGCACAGCAGTGTTATTTTACACTTACACTTTACTGCATTAGTCGTATAATATTTAGTAAATATAATTTGAATTAGATTTTATCGTAATATATTCAGTTTGGATTTTAATTTTAGTAATTTTATGTGCTTTTGTAAAAAAAAAAATTTGGCACATTTTTATTTCTATTTAGCTTTAATTCATTTTATTTTTTAGTTTTAGTTTGTCATTTTAGAACTTTTGATTAGGTTTTTCATCTAATATATAATAATTTATTTCATTTCATTCATATTTTTGTTCAATTGAAAAAATTTTATAAAAAAAGGATATTAAAAATAAAAATAAAAAATCATTTTTAATTAATACATTTTGAATAGTTTTAATTTTAGTAACAAAAAAACACTGCTTCTCTGTCAGTAATAAATGTGAATGGGGAAATCAGCAGAATATTGTAACATTGTGCAAAATATTTGAAAAACTGTCTGGACTGTTTGTCTCTCAAGAATAATAGCTTTGTTAACATCTTTGTTTGGTTTTTTATTGTTTATTGATTGATTTTACAGTTAATGTTGCTGGAGAACACGTTCCTTCTGCTTCTGGCGTCAGACTCGCTCAGAGGGCCTTCATGGGACAGCATGAGTATTCCTGTGGCTGTCTTATGCAGCTTCTTTATCGGTAAACATTATGGATTCACTGATATTAAAAAATCCTGATATTGATAATTATTTTCATATTATGGCCAGTAACCTTTAAATGGCCATTATTCAAATGTTATACTATTTTGTCTAATTAAATAAAAAATAACAATCAGTTGTTTAAAATGCCCCAAGTGAATTGAGGCATCAGAACCATATAATGTAAAGTATGAAAAAAGATTTACTAAAGATTATATTTAACATTGTTATTAAATTATTAATGTTTTTAAAGATTGCCGTTAGATGACAGCAAGGTGATCTGGATAGAAAAATAGGGGAAATGAGCATGTAAAATTAAATATCCAGATACTGGTAAAGGGGTCATATTATGCTTCTTTTTTACTTTTGCCACTTTCTTTAGTGTATTTTGCATTCCTAGAAATCACTTTTTCTTATAAAAACATAAAAAGCTCACATAGTGTAATGTAACATGTTGCAAATTATAAAGTTCTCTGGTCTCTATTTTTCTAGGTGTCATTTTTGTGGTTCTTTACTACCGATTTCTTCATCCAAAATCCACTGAGATCCTCCAGAGTCTGAGACTCCAAATGAGCTTGACAACTATTGACCGAACAACGGATGGACACTGCAAAGACACAACAGTTGAATCGTCCACACACAATCATGGCACTTTCTCAGTGACCGATTTTGCTCCTGTGAAGGATGCAGGAGGCTGTTCTGTTCAGCCTCTAGAGGGCGGTTGGCACCATCATTGTATGTTAATACACCTGGCTCTCAAAACTGGAAACACAGACAAGATCAACTGCCTGTATGGAGACAGAGGGCTTTCATTCTTCCTGGGGAATGATGATGCACCCGACACAGATGCTGAAGGGAACCCTTGTAACCAGCCATCAGTGGAAGCAGGTGAACGATCTGAAAGCTGTCCGGTTGAAAACAGAGAGGGATTTTCTGGTGCTGAAGTCGGACAGCAGTCTCCAGAGAAGGGTGCGATGTATAACACCTGTCCCGCAGACTGCAGTAGTACTGTTTACTTTAGTGCGGAACCCCACTCCTCCTATAGTGTCAGCGATTCTACCTTAGACAAAGAGTATATGGCTGTGATCAGTCCCATTATGAATGGAGCTGAACTGATATTGACTGCTAAACAGCTGTTGAACAGGAACCCATGTTATACCTCAACTCCAATGCAAGACCTCAAAACAATGCACAGTACAAGTCCTCGATTAGCAGGGGCTCGAAGACAGGTACAGTTTTAATATTAAAACTGGCATACCATAAAAATATGTGAATTATTTGGGATAAAGATAGTAAACATCTGTTTATTATTAGCACATATTAACCACTAGCTGCAGATTATCTTTATCTTCAGTTTGTTACCATTAGTTATAAGCTTAGTGAATTAAAATCAGTTTACATTTATTACTATTAAGTTACATGGACAAATTTTACTTGCTGCTCTTTTTTGTCTGTTGTACCATAATGTATGATACATTTCTATGTTTTTTTTACCATCTAATTTTATATTTCATATATATATTATATTTTGTCTCATTTCTATATCTATATATTATCAGGTATAATATAGATTGTTGTTTTTTTGGTAAATCTGTAGAGATAAAAAGATATAATTTTATAGTTCAGTGTCAAAATAAGTATTTATAAAATTGGTTAAAGGTACTCTATATGTAACTTTTTTGTTTTGTTCAAGATTAACATTTAAATAATGAGTCAGTACATTATCAATCCTTCTTTCAAAACATGTTTTGTCTCAGCCTGATTGTATGGTAAGGCATTTAATATAAATGTTTAATTATTTGACCTGACGGGATGGTTTTCGCGGGAAACTTCTTGCGTGTATGGTGTGGGAGTGGCATAGGTTCACAACGAGCGAGAAAAAGCTTGACATGGACAAAGTCCTTTTAGGCAAGTCGTGCCACTCGGCCGCCATTTTGGCAACGCCTCCGGGCAGCTATTTCGGACTAACAAGACCAGGCTCCTATCTAAATGAATGGCCAGAGAGTCAGAACTGCACTTTCACTGGTCACTGGGACATAAAAACTGCATGTATAGAAACAGCAGTAAAATACGATAAAAATCGCTGAAAAAGTTTGATGACTTTGCCCCAAAATAAGGTTTAAAACGCCTTTTCCCCCACAGGTTATACTTTTACTACGCATGCGCAAGGGTTCACAACACCAACTTCATTTACGTCTCTATCCAGAATGCCGGTGTTGTGTATATTCAATGTCAATATTGTTCTCCTTTATTTAAATACAAGCAGGTTTGCACTTTATCAGTAATAACAATGTATTGTAGCCTATAGATCAGTTGTTTTAACTATTCATTAAAATGAATCGGTTCAAATGAATCATTAGTTCGCGAATTGGACGTGTCATGCGGTTGTGTGATTATCCCAGTTAGGACATGGACATCCCACAAGGTTAGTGTCAACACAGAAAACATTACATCATTGGATAGGTTTTTTCGTTTATTTAGAGAGTAATTTTATGTCAGCTGAATGTGCGGAACGCATTTCTGAGAAGATAAGGCAACGTATTTTAGCACAATTCACACCCAGCGGTAATTCAGGGGAAAAAAATCTCCGAATGCTCCAACATGAAACTTTGGTCTTCCGACCTTTTACCATCATGTCGTTTTGTTTTGATTAATATGCGTGCGGAGACGGTGAAGTTTTGTTTACACTTTCGCCTGGCTTCGGAAAGAGAGAAAGAGTGCGCGCGCGCGGCCGGGGCTCTCCCTCTCTGCTTGTCCTTGGTTCTTTCAGTTAAATATGCGCTCTGTCACTGATCTTGCACACACAACAACTCGCTGTCCCCAAATCGTCTCCGCTGCCGCAAAACCTCACCTGTGCGCATGCGTCAGTGGAACCAGACGATAGGTTTAAATGTTTCGCGGCTTGACTGTTAAAAGCAGATGATTGGCTTTCCAGCGGGAGGGGCGGGACATGTTTATACAACCGCCATCTTTGCTGTTACGGGTTTTCCTTATATAGTTCTATTGAGGATTGAGGAAGTGGCATGTCTCTTATATAAATTGTCTCTGACATGGAACACGCTAAATCTCGAACTTCCGGGAATCACCCGTTTAAATTAAACGCAGAACACAGGAGAGTCTTCTGGCAAATAGATAACGCAATCTGAGGGACAGTAGTAATTAAAAAAAGATTTTTTGGCTTGCGAGAATTAACTGAGGGATTTGAAATGTTCTAAAGGCAATGATGACAAAGATGGCGTTTTTGTTACTCAACAGGTAAGGTATGTTATTGAACAGATGTATTGCCATTTAGCTCTCTAACAGAGTTCAAGCATTATCTATTGTGAGGGGTCATTTTATTATGGTTGTATCATGGCTGTGGCTGGAATTTTATTTTCAAGGTAAGTTATCATGTCTATTAATAGGTATAGCTATACAGATCGTTTCCATCTTAAGCCAAGTAGGCTAGTGAATGTTTTGTGAACAGTAGGATAACCATATTCATCCGCACAGTCACAGAGCAAGAACCATAGGCCAAAACAATGTTCTTCCGCAAAATGTCATTAAAATGTTATTTTAACCGCTAGAGGGCCAAAAGTTAGGTACAGGCCTACCTTTTAAAACAACTACACATTTGCCTTTTGCTTTTCAGAACTTCCTATCTTGTTTTCATTTGTACTAGTATAAATTATGATACCATTAAATGCTACTTCATAGATTTCCATATTGTTTCTTTGTTCAGTCATCTAAACAGTTAATATTATAAAAGGTTATTTAGGTGCCTACTCTTTCTTCGTTCTTTTTGTCCGTCTACACATTTACATGGCCTAATATTGGAATAAAAATCTTTCAACTGTATATTGGATTCTGTCATAACACCTGTTCTCATCAGACAACAGAGGGCACTGATACATTCAGTAAAAGTTTGTGCAAAGAGACATTCATAGTGTGGTTACAGAAGTATTGGCATGAACAAATCGCTTTAAAAGCTTCGTTTTTTTTATTTTATGGAAAGATGTATTGACTTGATCCACAGACAAACTTTTGGCACATTACTCCCCCTCAAACACATTAAAAACAATCATGTATAAAAAAAAAAAAAAAAAGACAACCAGATGCAAATTCCTCACAAAATCATTTTCTAATAGGCCTAAATCCATATATTTCTATGAAATGAAAATATTTTTGAAACACTTATACTAAATCGGTGTGGAATGAGACGGTGGAAGCATGTGAGCCTCTTCTTTGTTACATTATTATTAAAATGCTGCATGTGTTGAACACCAAAGGGTGAAATAAGGACAGGGACATATTTGAGGACATATCTGACCTTTCTGGACCATAGTTGGATTGCTCAACTGTGCTCATGCATGGATGGATTTGAACTATAGCACCATGTTGAAAATTCATACTATCCTGATTCCTGTGAAAAATATATAGTACAAATAGAGGTGATTGTCTTCCATGCATAATTAATACTTGCTTGAAAAAGCCCTACACTGTAAAAAAGAAGAGATTATGTTAGATGTCTGTAAATCCTCCACCTTAATATCTTTTTACTTTTACAGCTAATTTTTCGAAAATGAAGGCACAGACAATCATTTTGTTTTGTCAGTTTACAAAATATCTCACAAATGAGAAGAAATCCTTCACAGAGGTCATGAAAACCCTGAGCTCCAAGACAAAGCTTTTGTATAATAAAAGTGTTTGTAACAGAAAGTCATTTTGCTTAAATAAAAAAATGATATTACAGGCAACTAAAGTTTAAGATATTAATAAAATTAGGTGTCTGAATTGTCCAATATTCATGTGACTAAAACTAATTTCAGACAAAATTCATTCCAATTAAAAACACAATATTTCAAGGCAAGCATAGTCAAAGCTCAAGCATATTATTTTTCCTCCACCTGTTTTATATCTCATGGTGAATTCTTCATTAAAACAAGTTTTCATTAAAGGTGCACTCAGTAATTTTACTCATTATGAAATTAATAGCTGTTTAATTTTTCTTGGAGCTGGGCAAAATGTAGATTTGTTGAAGTTGCTCCAAGTGTGTGGCATTTAAAAAAAGAAAAATCTTTAAGCAGCTGTCTTAATTACTTGATTAACCTTTTTTTTTTTTTTTTTTTTTTTCAATGCATGTTGCTTGGATTTATATAACTGTTTTTATAATGCCTGTTTGTTATTTGAAGAGTTTTAAAATAATATCACCAGATCATTATTTGAATACTTCAAACCATAAATGGGTAATTACCAATTTCTCCAACTGGTGGACATTTCTACATTGTCATCAGTAACTAAAAACATTACTTTTTCATCCACGCCACTAGGCGTCAGTAAAAGTGTCAGTATCACATGGTCAGTATATCAGCGCAACATAAACCAAAAATATACTGAGTGCACCTTTAATACACGAGTGTCAGTGCCACCAGAAGAGATGTTCCTAGACATCTAGTAAATGTTGGCGACGCTCATGTCTCAGTCCCTTACTGTATCCCCCCAAAAGTGTAATAGCTATTATACAGTTCAATATTTCCTCAAACCGACAACGACTTCAATAGTAGCGGTTCAGGCTGCGTGTGCCCGGCATGTCCGGCTGTCCGTTCATCCAGATCTCCCGTATAATCCGCTCGCGTTCTTCCAATCGCTGCGCGCGCTCCAGCTCTTCGGCGGAGGTAAACACGTTACCGAGCGTCCGTTCAAAGCGTCGGTGGCGGCGTGCTGACAGGTCGGAGGCATTGTCCCAGTCTGAATCGCTGTCGCTCGTGTCACTGGTGCTCTCCGCAGTCTTTCCTGTTTTCCTGGGCGCTTGCTGCCTTTTGCAGTCGGTTCGACAGGAGATCTGCACCACTAACGCGATGAGAGTAAGAACCAGTCCCAAACACACTCCACACACAAAATACAGTGCCGCCCGTTCCGGCTGATCTGCAGAAAAGTTCAGAAGGTTAGAAACGTTTGCAATGCATTCGTTTGGTGTAACGGATTGTGTCCGGATAAATTAAAGTAAAAAATATCTAAAATGCAGTTTATGCTTCTGGTGATGTGCTTCATTTCAAAAACATTTTTTATATATTTTAAAACATGTCAGTGCGTTTCATCTGTTTTACACCCCATATGCATAGGAAAGCATTTCAACTAATAAATGCAGAACTTTTTATGCATTTTGGCGTTCATTTACACGACTATTTTGGGGGGCATGAGAACACACTTTTGAAAATGTGTTTTAAAATGCAAGTTTTTGAAAACGAAACCGTTGTCTCGTGTAAAATACACAAACGCATTATTTTCTGTGTGTGTGTGTGTGAAAACGGATATGTAAGTTGCATGCGTGCGTATCATGGACTGTAAAAAAATAGGTAAGTCCCGCCCCTTCCGCTAACCCCACTGGACCTCTAGGTTGAAAAATCGTCAATGCAAGTGAATGTGAGAAAATAATTATTATCTGGTCCCGTTTGAATTTTGCCATGAATGTGAACATATGTTGTCTGTGAATTTTTAATATAAGAATTTAGCGGGTAGAAGTTTGATACGGTTAGACTTTGTGTGAGAGCACTTTGGACTACAACTCTTCGCTGCATTCGACGCGTTTCTGAAGAAAGAACAGCCGATTTGGTTTGAATGGTGACATTTGGGTACAAAACACACAGGCATCTCGATCTGTCTCCATAGATTATCGCAGCATTAGCACCGTTATTTGACAAGTGGAGGGAAAATGTGTTATGGGGTGACGTCACATAGGCGACATGTAGTCTTTCTCGTTATGTCTTTTCCACAACTGCTAGCCGAAGAATCATACAAATGATACAATATACTGTCAAACTCGTAACATGAAAAATTATCTAAAAAATTCACAGACAACATATGTTCACATTCATGGCACAATTCAAACGGGACCAGAAAATAATTATTTTCTCACATTCACTTGCATTGACGATTTTTCAACCTAGAGGTCCACTTGGAGTTTTACGGATGGGCGGGACTTATCAGCTCTATAGAGTGGTTCAGGTATGACATCACTCTGTAGGCCAAAATGAGGAAGCGAGTTAACATTTTAGCGGTTCCATCGTCCCGAAGTCAATGGGTGTTTTGTATGGGGTTTTGGTCAAATGTCTGAAATAAGGTCTGCGGTTTACACAAGCTCAAGACATTTTCACATTTTATTCTACAACATAAAATTCATCAATATTATCCCACTCGTGACTTTTTTGAAGTTGTTAATTGTCTTGAAAAAGGCGGTTGCTAACAAGTGGCTAAATGGGACTACAGACAGAGGCTGTCGGAGACATTAAACGTTATCATCTTTAGATAAAAACTAAAGAGTTGTCGGAAGGTGACGTTGAAGTCCTGCGACTGTGGTGTAGTTTGTTTATACTCTACCGACTGCAGTTAGGCTTCAAAATTCATAAAGGTTGTGTTCATCTGTGATAATTATCTTAATGGACAGAACGTGCAAGTATCATAAACTTTTGTTGATCACAGACCTTGTTTTTAGCAATAATCCAAAAGCCTATGGGAAAATCCGATTGTGATGCTAACTTCCGGTTGGCCTACAAAGTGACGTCATACCTGCACCACTCTATTACAGGTGTGTAGTGTTTCTTCACAAAGTGACATCAACTACTGGCCTGGCTGCATAATACAGCGGTTTTAGATTATTTAACACCATTACTCACTGACTTTGGAAACATCATGCAGTAATTAAACTCATTTTTTAACAGTTGAACTTTAAATATAATTGAACAGCAATTTAAAATGGGTGAAAAATTAAATAAAATAGACAATAAACAATATAATACATACAATTTGAATAATAAATGAAAAGAAATTAGATTTAAATACTTAAGAACTATAAATTGTTATATTGCACTTCCTTAGTCCTTGATCTAGCTTATTTTGGTTTAATTAATTTTTATATATAGAATGAATTATTAGCAGTTTTCATTGAAAAGTATTAAACGTATTCAAATATTTTTGGCATATAAAGTATATAAAAATCCATTTAGGGAGGGGCAACTTGCCTCTGTAAAGGAAAGGGTGTATTTATAACAAGACAAAAGCTGGAGTTCCATTGCAAAAATTTCAATTATGCACATGATTATCTTGTGTTCACAATCGTTTGAAACCAAAATTGTAATTGAAAATAGAATAAAAATGAATCGGCCAGTTTTTGTACAGGGTATAGTGGGGATGTAAGGGTAGTAGTGTACCAAACTTGTTTTTACCTGCTATGAAGGAGTAAGCAGCCAGTGCATTGCTCACTAAAGCCATCTCCTTGGTAGTGGCTTGCCTTTCATTGAGGAAAGCTGTGACCATTTCACGAACACTCTATGGATCAGTTATTTTGTGGTACTGAAAGAGAGAAAAAGAGAGGGAGATACCGCAAGTTAAAACCAGTCTGAACCCACCTTCATTTTTTAAAATCCCTATAAAGGGAAGCACTGAACCATAGCTTATAATGATGTTGTTTTAAAGAGTGTAATTATATTGGGATTTCTCCCTACATTTAGGCTGTACCATAACCTCATGTGCTGAGAAAACTATTTTTACAGACAGGCTGGAAATTTCCGAACACCAGAATCATGCTATATTACTGTGCAACCACAGACATTGTAACAACCTAAAATTTAATTTCTCCTCATCAAACTGTCACACGAGATCAGACAAAAAAGACATTCTGATCCAACATATGCATTATTGTTCACTGACAAGGTGATTGATGACTGCATTTGAGACAATCATAATAGAAATTATAACCTTTCACAAAGAAAGATTTATTTATAGTATGCCATCCTACCCCTGACATTCTCTCATTCTCTCTCGTAAAACCATTTCTAGGCATCTGGGAAGATTTACCCGTAAATTGTTGCCAAATTGCCAGGACATATTGACTGGTTTTTGTCTTTCATCCCAAAAAGAAGAAACCAAATGTAATGAAACAAAGGTGGTTGAACACAAACAACACCGAGTCAGTGTGGCAGGATGGTTGGACAGAAAGCTTGGGTTAGTAAATGTTTTTCAGTATAGTCTGGGGCTGGGCTGAAGGTAGTAGACGGCACTCAGAGCCAGTCATTCACGTGGGTGTAATGGAATGTAGAGTCTCGGTCTGTCTCACTTAGAGGAAGACAGGCTGCTCTTTCAGACTGTTGACACTTGACACAGATATAGGTGCACGTTATCCTTAAAATTGTGATTTTGCCCCGCCTCAGAGTTCTTGACCTTCTTGACTGCATCCATATTAAACCAAGGCCCTTTCACACCAAGGACGATAACTATAACGATAAAGATATAGTTCTAAAAAATCTTTCTTAATATAAAAGAATAGCAGAGTCCACACCCCAACTATAATGATAACGGCACAGAGAAACGATATTATTGGAATCACTTTCAGAGCGATAATTTTTTCCAGCTGATGAACGATAGAAACATTGACAGCCAATCAGAATCCATCTTGCTTTATAGAGCTCGAGCATTTAAAGCGGCAGACGACAAAACTGCAGCGCATGCTTAGAATAAACATATTGTGTATTGGTTGTGGACACTAATATAGTTATCTTTATAGATGTCTTTATACTTGTTCTTGGTGTGAACAGGCATTTACATGACAACAGTGTCATCATTTTTATTTAATATGGTGAGATTCAAAAGTTTAGGATCAGTAAGATTTCTAGCCTCTCTATTCACCAAGGCTTTATTTATTTGATCAAAAACAGAAATATGATTAAATGTTATCACATTTTAAAATAATTTATCTTAAAATTTGATAATTCCTGTGATAGCAAAACTGAATTTTCAGCTCATTATTCCAGTCTTCAGTGTCACATGATTCTTCAGAAATGTATTCATACATTATAAAAACAATGTATGAAACAATTAACATACTTCTTTACTATATAGAAAGTGCAGAAGAACAGCATTTATTTCAAATTTAAATCTCTAACATCATAAATGACTTCACTGTCACTTTTAATGAATTGAATGCGCCTTTCGGAATAAAAGTATTAACTTATTTCAAAACAAAAATCTTGATTCTAAACTTTTAAATGGTGTAGTGTACATATTTAAATTTTCTAAATTTTTAAAAAATGTATTGCTAGAAAATTACAAAAACAATAGTTACTTATACTTAGTAAAATATACTTATACTCATACTTAGTAAAATAAAATACAATTAATACACAATAAAACAGCTTGTATAAAAGTCAGTTTAACTTCTTGGGAATTTCATTTTTAACTGCATGTTTTTAAAGCCCTAATTGGTACCATTTACATGGAAAGTACTTGTTAAAATTACCCAGCACTCCTAAGCAAATGTAACTGTTGAGTCTTTCAGTCTGTGCAGTCTGATGAGGCTCTTCATTCACCCTCATTACTATCTTATAATTATGAATATCTCCCAGGCTCTGCACCATAATTTGGATGTTTAAACAGTATTTTCAGGTGTAAATAGTCAAATGCTGTGTGAAGCCTCCATGCAAGACAATCACATAACCTTTTGCAAAGTGCCACTGTCTGTGATGCTTGTACTTTTGCAAAAATTACAGCAACACAAATGAATTACTGTTATTAATACTCAGATGCTCAAGTCTTACTTGATCTGCTGATGTTATTGTTCTGTTTGTTATTCGACATGTTTGTGGTTCTTTTTACCTGTTTAACACAGGATAGCACGAGAAGTTTAATATTGCAGAGTCTTACCTGGAGTGTGTCGATACATAGTGGTCCATCTATGCGAACTTTAAGGTCACACTGTAAAGAACAGAGAACAAAAGAAAGCAAGACACAATGAGAAAGAAACTTCAGCATCCTCCCTTTGGCTCTTCAAAACTGATGGACAAAGCAAAAGAAAAAAATGTAAGGCTACTGTATGAGTCACAGTGATCTATGTAACAGAGCAGCCCCCTCAGTGCTATGATAAGACCTTCAGTGGAAAAACGCTCTTTTCCCAAACTTAGAGTTCATACATCACATAGTACACTGTGAGTCCTTTTCCTGTACACACACTCCTCCATTCAACCACAGTGATTAGTCAGGACCAAAACCCTCCCTAACTAGACAAAAAAAATAATAATAATGCGTGTTGAAGTTGTACAAAGTTCGCTTGGGACAGGCCAATTATCTTACTATTTGAAAGCCACAATGAGTAAAACCAAAAATTCTGCTTACTGAATTATGACATGATTTTTTAAGAATGAAACTTGGTCACAATGCGAATATCAGAGCAATTTATAGAGAGATGACATACAGTAGGTGGTAAATGACTAATCAGTGATCATACCTTTCTAATTTTGCATGTAACAGAGTAAAAAATTATTATCTGTTTAGTGTTTTCATATTTGTACTTTGGAAAACAGTAAATTGTTGTTCTTGTAATGTTTTTGGAAAACTTCACTTGATTTTTCCCATGCAGGACAAGTCCTTCTTTCCCACAGAAATCTCATGGGTTTTAACCGGTCATCGTATTAAAATAGATCTAAATTGCTTAGCTTCTTCCAATGTCAATACAAGGTTAAAAGAGGCCAGTAATTTAATCTTAAAGCTTGAAAAGGATGATTACATCAGCTTATTTAAATGAATTCAATAGTGAAGTTTTTTTCATTAAAAAATCATATATGGGACAAAATAATGAGAGATCACAGAAAAGAAATTTAATCCCATCATTCATCAAGGCAATATACACAAACTACACATTGTCTAAAGTATTAAATTTGTTATTATTATAAATAATAATAAATATTATTAAACTAGTTCACCCAAAAATTAAAATTTTGTCATTGATTACTCACCCTCATGTCGTTCCAAACCTGTAAGACTTTCGTTCACCTTTGGAACACAAATGAAGATCTTTTTAATCTGAGCGATTTCTGTTCCTCCATTGACAGCTACGCAATGGAGCTTCAAAAAGTTCCCTAAAGAGATCGTAAAACTAATTCATATGAATTGAGTGCTTTAGGATTCATTTTACGATCTCTTGCCTCACCAAAGTGGTAGTTGCGTAGCTGTCAATGGAGAGTACAGAAGTGGCTCAGAATTTATTAAAAATATCTTCATTTTTGTTCCGAAGATGAACGAAAGTTTCACGGGTTTGGAACGACACGAAGGTGAGTAATTAATGACAGAATTTAAATTTTTTGGGTGAACTAATCCTTTAAATAATTAAAAAGTTATGACTGAAATAACTTACCTTAGCCTATCCTGTGACAGGCAGGTTTGATTTAAATATGTTCAGATTCAAAGAAAACAAAAACATTTATATGACGTCCTTCAAAATTCAAAACTCTGACGTAAAGTTTTTTTTAAGTTTAAGTTAAGCACAGCATATCATTTTATGAAAATATTAGACAAAATAATGAGAAATGTAATTCTATCATGCTATAATAACAATGAAATGCATTAGCCTACTAAGGCAAACTACACATTGTCAAATGTGTTGTTGTAAATACATTCACAAGAACACCGATTTGTCACAAGGCCCATAACATTCTTGAATGAATTATGCTTACTATGTTCCCTGGAATTGTCTATTACAAATATTTTGAGAAAGCTTTTAGCGTTGTCCTCTAAATGGAACCACTGTTATGCACCGCAATCAAGAGAGGAAAGCGGCAGCTCATTTTTGGCAGGACTTTATTGAAGCCAGAAGCCTGTAGTATTTGAAGGCCCGGACCAACGGAGCCTGGCTTTAATCAGACACCGAGCCAAACTAAGCCCAAACCTGAGCTTCAAAGCTGGCACAAGCCAATACCCTTTCATTTGACTTCACAAATAGAAGTACAGCAAACGAGTAACTCTAAAATGATGTTGTTCCTCATTGAGTAAGTTAAGCAGCATGGCTGTTCTCCCGTTTTAAGCGCATAGTCACAAATAACAAACTTATATAGTGTTTCAAGGATCTAATCATTTTAACAGGAATTCAAGCACCTGTTTCTCAACTATAACATGATATTTAAGTTGAGACAATAATGGGTGGACATCTGCTGTCATTAGTATTCACAGCCAGGGTTAAAATGAGTCAATGTCAACTAGACCTCCCACAAGCATCCCAACCAGCCTGCATTGTTGACCAAGAAGGTCACTTTTAGCTGGTCAGGATTTTTCTGTGCCATCTATGTAAGTTCCTCAAGAACAAACAAACAGGTGGAATGGTAAACAGGTGCTTTTTTGAATGTCAAAAAAGGATGTTTTTTTGATGTCATTGGAAATCTGAATGTTTTCCTCGGAAGAAGATATTTTGTAGAATGCTTCCTATGTTTTTGTCCAGACAATGAAAGTCAATAGGTCCGAAACAACATTGGACCCCATTGACTTCCACTGAACAAAAAAACATTTTGCAGTTTACTATAAGAACATTGACGGTTTACAAAAACCTTCTTAGCCCATGTTGACTGCTAAAAGGAATGAACTGCCTCCCTTTCCTACGAACATTTCTTCCAAGCATCAAAATAAGAACGAGAACGGGCCACATTTTGTGGGGGTGAAAAAACATTACGTAAACTTTTTCGTCAGAGGATTGGGATACAAGCACAAAACCATTTAAGTCGTTAAATATCAGAGGGAGCCTGATACTGCAAGTGGCCTTATGAAAATATGTCTTTTCACAGGGGTCTGTTTATCGTGAACTCATGAGATTAAGAAGAGAAACGAAAGAGCAGAGGGAATGATTCAGACTTCATCAATGTTTTCATAAGAGAGAGAGAGAGATTATACTAGACATCACAGAAAAAGATTCATTGGGGAGTTTCAGATTTCTATTTTTAGAAGAAATGTTTAAAAATAGAGGACTGCACGCAGTTTTCCAGCAGCTGTCTCTGATCAGAAGGAATGGCAAAATGGAAGTCTGGTCAAAGAACATTAAGAGAAAGATAAGGAAGGTGCATGACAATACAGAATATAAGACGGAGCGAGTGTAAAACAATGGAATCCCTCAACTAGTCATGTCTTTGCTATATAATCAAACCCCTCAAATATAAACAGATTTAAATGAGCGTTTGAATTGAACTGAATTCCCTCTACTTATGACTGTTTTATTTTTGTATCATGCGATTTTCATTCCATCCAGAGTTGGTTGTAACCACAAACCACTCCATCTCCTCACACCTCATAAAGGAAGATTAGGAGAGACGGCATGATGAATGCTCAAGATGTCTATGTCTGATCACATAATCCCACATACACATTTGACTTCTTCTAATAATCCATTTTGGTTAATTCAACATGAGCCTCCATGGTTTATAGACATAGGCTACTGAGTGAGTTCACATTTACAGAAACACTTTCATTAACAAAGAACAGAATGAGAAGCTTTTAAAGGGTTAGTTCACCCAAAAAGGAAAATTCTGTCAGTAATTACTCACCCTCATGTTGTTCCAACCCCGTAAGACTTTCGTTCACCTTCGGAACACAAATTAAGATATTTTTGATGAAATCTGAGAGCTGGATCACTCCACCTGTAGGCTTATGGACACCTTAACTTGCTGGCCCAGAAAATGTATTAAAGACATTGTTAATATAGTCCAAGTGACTCCAGTGGCTCAATCTTAAGTTTATAAAGCGACGAGAATACTTTTTGTGCGCAAAAACAAACAAAAATAACGACTTTATTCCACTTTTCATTTCCTTCTCTCTGGGCCTCGAGTCTTTTTACGTAGTGTTTAAGCGTAGCGCGTCTGTGTTGCACGTCACCACGTAGGCTCACTATTGGGCGACTCTGGTCATGTGTGATACGTGGTGACGTGAAACACAGACGCGCTACGCTATTACACTACGTAAAAAAACTCGAGGTCCAGAGAGAAGGAAATGAAAAGTGGAATAAAGTCGTTATTTTTCAGATTTCATCAAAAATATCTTAATTTGTGTTCCGAAGATGAACGAAGGTCTTACGGGGTTGGAACAACATGAGGGTGAGTAATTACTGACAGAATTTTCATTTTTGGGTGAACTAACCCTTTAACATATATACTGTGAGATGGATGGATGGATGGATGGATGGATGGATGGATGGATGGATTGATTGATTGATTGCACGGGAGATGCTAGATTATTGAACAATGAATTTTTCATTAATATTTTTTTGGCATAATATTTTTTTTTTGTTTAAATTGTAAATTTATAAATGAATTCCCTGTGATATTTTATGGTTTATGGGAGGGACATTGTCATTCAAGCATGAAGGGGGAGTGGATATACCTGTGAGTGCAAGATGAGTCATCAGTGTCCATTTTAGAAGAGAAAGACAGTACATTTTAAATGTGTATACAAAAGCATTTGTCAACTTTCAGGAGTACACTAATATTAAAAACCCAAAGACTACAAATACTTAACTCCAGTTATGATTTCACAGGATCTAACAGATATTATCTTGCATCACTGAGTATTTCATGTTAGAGCCTGAGATCCTAAATACAGCCATGATTTATTTGACTCTCATTTGCCTGCACCACACCGCTTCACCCTCATTATAATCACAAAACATGACTTTGGGCAGATTCATTTGCCAACCTTAATGCTACACTTCCTCTCTGCCTTGTGGTTTTTTTTTTTTTTCTTCCTTTTTTCTTTCTCCCCTGCTTTTTTCTTCTCTAATATTAGGTTTCAGAATGCAGGGCCAGTCTCGGCTCTCTCCAACTCAGTGAGAGTTAGCTCAGTGAAGCAGAACAGTGGAGCTGGAGGACTTAAATGTACTTAACCCCACACAGATGGGGAAACTAAAGCTTTTCCATACCTCAGCTGCCTCAAGACGAGAGACCACTATTATTTAACGTCACTATAGGCATTTTTTTATTTTTCAGAAATGTTTTTATAATACCACATTTAACCATTTACTGTCACGATGAGAGATTTACTTGGATGAAAAACAAAGGGCTGTTGAAGGATGTTGCCCTTTTGTACTGATTTAGCACCAGTTTCTTTGACCCCTAACCACCATGAGAGAAAAGAGGCTTGGATGCTTACGAAAACCATGTTTAACATGCTGCTGGTTTTTGCTGTAACGGCAAGAAAAACATGATGAGTTTATTTAGGTCTGGCTTCTTGGAAACAGAACGAAGCTTTCAGCTAAAGAATGTTTTAGTAGAATCACCTTTTTTGAGCGCCTTAGTGGAGAACTATGTTCAAACGGATGTCCCAAGGGATGTCAATGTTAGTGTTCTAACAGAGTGTAACTGGCTGGCATAGCATTCCCATTTGAATCCTATTCTCCATTGAACATTTCTTTAAATTTGGGGTCATGGGTAATTATCCTTGGAATGTACAACTCAGGCAGAAACATATATCCAGAGGCTCTTGAGCTATATTTTACTTTTTAAAAACAGTGATGCTTGCCTTAAAAAAGATTAATACTCACACTGAAGTAATAATGTGTACCTTGTAAAATTCGTGCCATTCCACTGTCCTTCACAAAGGTCCTGTCTCTCAGAACACAGACCTAGCTTTACCACGTAAGCAAGCCGGAGGCCAGATTATGCTCTTACTGACAGATCACACTAACACACATGGAAGCACACACACACATTCAGAGCAGACCCCACAGGATAAACAAACAAGAATTCAGCCAGGCCTCTTGCCTTTCGTAACGCACATGGTACACAGTATCATCTTTGATCGGGTACCTGAGAGGCCCATTTGACTATTCTGAAGAACACTTGATCATTTATTTCATTTTCATTTCTGTCTTACAAAGCATCATACACTTCACATTTGAGTTGCTTCCAAAAAATATTGATTAACCTTTAAGACCCAACAAATCAAAACAGCTGGTCGAAGTCACTTGCTACATGGGTGTAAAATAATCTCAACAAAAAAAAAGGAAGCCATTGTGTAATGGCAATGGTTACATGCCTGCAACAGCTGAAACGTTGCCTTCTCAGTTGATCTGCTTGAGGCCACGAACACCTGGCTCAGAATTAAACAGTTAGCAACTCCATAATTATAGGCCAAAGAGTCAACTCTATTAACATAAGACATTAACTGATCTGCAGTATAATAGTTTATTTGAGAAAGAAAGAGACCGTCTGTGTGGACAGATGCTAATTATTCCCATATTTATGCGAGATCAAGCTTCTAATGCAGATTAGAATTTATGACTGCCACAGAACTGTTAAAAGTATTTTGGGCTTATTATGCTGAACTTGTTCACCACACCAGCTCATGAAAGGCATATAAAGGTTTAGTTAATCCAAAAATTCTTTCATTTACTCACACTTATGTTGTTCCAAACCTGTAAACATTTCTTTCTTCCATGGAACATAGAACTATCAAATGGCTTCAGAAGACTTGTAATATATTTGCATATAAGCACCGCGTCATGTTGTGTTGTGTTAAAAACTGTCTGATGTCCACACTAGATGCATCACTTTATCATGCATTGAGTAGCTAACAGTAAATGGATGCTCCTTTCTATTTGTGAGGTATTCCCTGTGTTTGTGCCAATTCTGGCAACAGGACAAATTGATTTGGAATGTTTGCTGTAATGCATCCAGTGTTGTTGTTTTGTGGTGTACTAGTTATAGTCCCTTTGTGTCCTTTTTGAGATGCAGGGCAGTGGAATAAAAAAAAAAAAAAGCAAGGTCTCCATTGTTTTTTTTAAAGGAACCTCTTTTAAAGGGATAGTTCATCCAAAAATGAAAATTACCCCATGATTTATTCACCCTCAAGCCATTCTATCTGTACATGACTTTCTTCTTTCAGACTAATACAATCAGAATTATATTAAAAAAAGTTCCTGGCTCTTCCAAGCTTTATAATGGCAGTGAATGGAATATGAGATTTTGAAGCCCTAAAAAAGTGCATCCATCCACCATAAACGTACTCCACACGGCTACAGGGGGTTAATAAAGGCCTTCTGAAGCGAAGCGATGCTTTTGAGTAAGAAAAATATCCATATTTAACACTTCCGACAGACGGCCTTTATTAACCCCCCGGAGCAGTGTGGATTATTTGGAGTGTATGCACTTTTTTGGGCTTAAAATCTCATCCTCCATTCATTGCCATTATAAAGCTTGGAAGAGCCAGGACATTTTTTGATATATCTCAGATTGTGTTCGTCTAAAATATTAAAGTCACGTACACCTAGGATGGCTTGAAGATGAGTAAAACATGTGGTAATTTTCATTTTTTGAGTGAACTATCCCTTTAACATGACTCTACATTCTAAATATGACATGAGATGTGCAACTACATCCATCTAGAGTGTTTTGCATTAAAAAAAAACAATGGAAAAGCAGTGCAGTAGAATGCAAAAACTTGTTTTTAGTTTAAAAATGCAAGATGAAGGGCAGTGGAATTGAAAAAACTGCGAGGTTCAAAAAAAGTTCATGTTTACAATGCAAAAACGAATGCAAAACGTGTTCTGTGTGAATGGCCGCTTATTACCATTATAGAGTATGACTTTAAATTTGAAAATTGTAAATATTGCAGTTTTGTGGCAGGCTTGCTTTAAAATGACATAACCCTAAAACAGACAACACAACGGCCCATTGTTTTTAGTTTGTTTCCTTGCGTTTTTCTTTTTAACCATAGCCACTTGTTCTCTTTTTAATTGCTTAACTGCACCCCATTGGCAGTGCTGATATATGCTGAATCATGAAAGCATGTGATAGGCTGGCCGTAATGCTGCACAAAACACATATCTCATACAAAACATAGGCAAATCCCAGAGTATAATGGCACAGGGGCTCATAAAATACCACATGCTCCCTGCCAGGGTCCTGTGTATTTTTGAGCTTGATTCATACTGACAGAAGGCTTTTTTCCACTTTGTGGAATTACATTATAACAGTGCATTGTGACTTCAACCAGCCAAACCAACTGGGAAAATATTAAATTAAGTTTGGAGAACAACTGGAGAAAAAAAAACGAAGAAAAAAAAAAAAAACGTGAGGGAGCATAATGAACAACAGCAGGGTCATCAGATTTCAGGAAATATGTAAATACATGTGCTGATGATAAAATGTTATCATTAGTTATTGTATGCTTCCAATGAGTGGAAAAAAGCAACGAGAACATTCTTCTAAATATCTGCTTTTTGTGTTGTGTGTCCACAGGAGAAAGAAAACTCATACAGGTTTGGAACAACATGGCCATTCAGTTTGAAGTCTCTGGCCACTACACTTACTTCAACTAAGACCTGTTTGAATCCTGTGTGTTCAGCCTGTCTCACTGAACAATGCCGCCCTGTGTGTGTTCAGGGCCATCGGCCCCACCGTTACTGCTCTAGGAGCGGGAACCGGGACAGGAGCTGACACAAAGCAGCTGTCGAAGACCACTAGAGTTGCAGGAAGTCCTGCCAACATCTGGTCCTTCTATTAGAGACCTTCGAGAACCAGAGCAGGCGACAGCAGGCTCTAAAAGTGAGACAGACTCTAAAGGTGAGGGAAAGTATTGTTTCTAGTCATGAGGTCTATGGCCACAAGGATATCACACTCTAACAATTGGCTAGGTAGCTATTAGCTAATAGTTCAATTATGGTCTAGACATTGAGGTCTTTGTGTATTTGAGGGTGGACGTATAAAATAAGAGGTATGACTAAAGGGCACTTCCTCCTCACTCAGCACAGAGAAACTCCTGTTAATGATGCTATTAGATAAGAATATAATGCTAAGAAACCTGATTGAGGTATCTGGGGCCTGAAATTGTGCGTGCACTACTAAGTAACAAAAAGTGTTAACACTTTACAGCTGGGTTCAGTATGTCAAGTTTAGTTACTGCATTAGCTAACATGAAATTGCAATAACTTTACAGCATTTAATCTAGCTTAATGTTAATTTTTACATATACTAATAAATCCTTAACATTTGAAGTTGTGTAAATCAACATTGGTTAATATATTATGAACAATCATGAATTACAATGAACAATATTTTATTTGTATATTGACCTGGATTAATAAGAAATAAAAAAATTGTTTATTGTTAATGCATGATACCTAATGCATTAACTGATAACAAACCGAACCTTATTGTTAATCTTAAACTTGCTGCAAACAGCCATAATCAACATTTAGGTTTAGTTTCTGGGCTCAGCGGGTGTCTGGTTGTGCTTGAGGGATGATGTTGACCCTGTTTGGCCCTCCTGAGCAGAGAAAAGACATCAATCTAATGTGAAGTGTTAAAGGAAATCCTGCGAGGGTGCTGTTGTTCAAACAGAGTCCAGAACCCCTGCGAGTCATTCAACAGCTTTTATTTAACACAGAGAGCAAAGGTGTTCCCTTTTTTTTTTGGAAGGGGTGGATAAACTAGTTGCATAGTCATAGTCATTTCAATTGCAATGACGCGTCGTGTTATTATGTCTTCCTTAAAGTGAGCTCTGAACCACATTATGCAAACCTTCATAATTCATAGCTTTAGCAGAGTATATTAATTCAGCAGATAAAAGGATATAGATCATATCTGTATATATGGCCATAGACATGGGAAATATGACCTCAGTTTATATATCCATGTTACAGTTATAGTCAATAGTTGACATTTCACTTAAAACATTAAATAAAAACATTCAAGTAAAAGGGCAGTGAAACCTATAAATAAGCCCATATTACATTATCTGATATAATAAAATATATTATTTACTTTAATTGTAAAACATTATAAAATAGAAAATATTTTATATTTAATATCTTAAATATAATATTAATTGTAAAACTAAAAAAATAATAATTGAATATATTAAATAAGTATATGTATTATTTTTTATTATTAAATCAAATTATTAAATACTTAAATTATTATGAATTATTTAACTATTTAATAAGCATTAAATAAGTGTGACATTTAATTTAGTTTAAACAGTAACTGCCAAACCCACAATTGCAACATGATCATCATACAGTTCCACTCAAACTCACCCATTGTATTCAGTCCATGCACACATCTCCGCTGAAGCCGTAAAAGACTGTTTCATTTGAGTATTCCACTGTGCATAAGTGAGCTTTCTGTATAAATGAGAATCCATACAAGTCCAAAAGGTCTCAAAAAGTGGGAAGGTAAACTCTCCTGGAGAGTCTGTTTGCCTATTCAAAACAATTCAAAAACTTCACTGGTGGCAAAAGGTGGTCATAGCGCCGAGTGCAGATGCATACTAGAGCTGTGCTTCTCTTTATAACCCATGTCAGGAGGACGCTGTGCCCTAGAAGCTGGAATGTGACACGGAGAAGGCAGGAGGCAGAAATATTCACCACTGACAGACACAGACCAGTCAGAATGAAACTCTGGAGAGCAGTGAGTATGAAAGAAAGGGGAAGAGGGAGGTCTGGGAGACTGAGTGAGTGAGAGAGAGAGAGAGAGAGAGAAAGAGAGTGAGAGAGAGAGAGAGAGAGAGTCTGGAAAAGAAGGAGAAGGAGGGGGATGGTTGGACGACTAGTAGAGAACAGGACATGACATGGGAATTTCATTCAGCCTGTACTTGGAATTTGCCTGTTAACTTTTGCTGGGAATTCTGCTGCGAGGCTCTCTGGGGGGGGAAAAGCATTTTTGTACACGTGTGTGTGTGTGCACAGGAGTGAAATTCATAAAAAATGCATGTTCTTTAAAATGCATGACCATCAAACAGCCTTGACAAATAGTGGTCAGAGAATATATTTGGTAACGCAAGTCACTTAATAATGTATACATTTCTTTGCAATATATATGTAACAAAATATAATACAAAGTGCCCTTTATTTTAAAGACGGACAGCACACGCATACACTTCTGAAGCAAAACATTTTACAAAAACTGGTTTTAATAACAAACCAATAGATATACTTTTCAAAACTCGAAATATTCTGACATTTTCCGGTAGTCAGATGTTAGTGGATCATGTTCATAGGTAATGTGCTAAACTAAATATGTAGTTACCTGTAGGACATCTGTGTGAAAAGGAACAGTTTTCAACATTGATAATAATAAGAAATGTTTCTTGATGTTAGTATGATTTCTGAAGGATCATGTGACACTGAAGACTGGAGTAATGATGCTGAATATTCAGCTTTGCCATCACAGGAATGAATGACGTTTCAAAATATATAAAAAAACAACAAAAAAAAACAGTTATTTTAAATAGTAACAATATTTCATAATATTACTGTTTCTCCTGTATTTTTGATCAAATAAATGCAGCCTTGCTGAGCATAACAGACTTTAGAACCAGAAAAAAAGCAGTAAAAGGTGAAGTTAGTTCTAGCATGAAATATTGTTATGGAACGCAATGAAATTCATACATTTTAAGTGCGGCTTAATGCTTTTGGCTTGTATTTGACAAAAGATCCAAAAAACAACAACGAAAAAAAAAACCCAGGTTTAATGCGTTTAACCTTAGTTTGTCCATATAAACAACGAGCATTCCCATGACCTTTGTGCACACTCATTAAGCTGAGTTTCTGTGGCTTTTATAGACCATAAAAGCCTTAGATAGTCTTTGACCTGCCCACCCAATGTGGCCATCTTCCTCTAATCTGATAGGAACCACTATAGCTGTCTGTCTGTGACTGAGACCTGAGCTTTTGATCGCTCAGCCTGATCTTCTAACAACTCCATCATCACCATCCATGAAATGATCAAAGTTAGTTAAATGTGACCGGAAGGAACTGTGGTTAAAAATCAAGCAAATCGCTAACGAACAGTGTTTTAATATATGAAATCTGATCTAAATCAATGAAAAGATAAGGAATGGACTAAAAAGTGGGTTAGATTTGCTGCAGCTTACATTATTTTCATTCTAAACAATGAAGTGCCATATTAGTAGTTGCACAAATAGTCCATATTGCATGAGAGTGCATGATCAAAGAGTAGCCGAGCGTTGACATGCCTCATGTAACCTTACTAGATAATGGCTGGTAATAAAAGCTGTTTGAGCAGAGACAGCCCGCGATAAACAAACAGTGGAAAACAATGAGCTCTGTACATTTGCCGTCTTGTCTGTCTTCTATTTTCAATTCTCAAATGGCTGAAAAACACTGTCACTAACCAGATAAACGTAATGGGGCTGTCATGATTAAGAAAACCTCTTTTCCCAGGGAAGGTAATTAAGCATTTAATGGGCATGTTAATAGTTCACCAAAAGCACACGAGACCACATGAGCGAATACAAGCAGAGAGACAGAGCCGTGCTCTGCCAGATGAGATCCACAGATTCTGAAGGCACATTATGTAGCAGATTGCAGAGCTACTGAAGTCCAAACTCACTCATGGAGATGATTAGATTAGCGTGATTGTTCAAAAGCTTTACGTAACGTCGGAGCATCTCTGGGGAAAAAAATAATGAGGAAATCTTTTCCTGGCCAAAGATTACATCTACAGCAAAAACCATATTGATGATGCACACAAAGTGAACAACAATGCATTCAACTAAACTATGTATTAACAGGTACAACATTAAGGCCTGGTTTCACAGACAGGGCTTAGATTAAACCAGGATTAGGCTTAAGTTCAAATAGGACATTTAATAGCTGTTAAAGAAAAAAAGAAAAACTCTACCGGGGTGCATCTTGAGACAAAACAATCATATTAAGATACGTCAGTGCAAGTTGCTTACAGTTGAAACTTACCAGCTTTGCGATTCAAAATGTTACTGCTTTAATTTTGATAATCTGGATCCAGAACTTTTCAATGGATATAAGCATAAACCACATCCTTAACAACACCCCGTCCCTCATTTGTGTTCCTGTTGAACAGGCATAAGGGTCTGCTGAAACAGCACAATTCAGCATCAGCCTTTCAGCTGCCCCATGTGCTGGCCTTTACTGCCCTGCTGCCCAGAGTCAACACATTTCACACAGAGCCCCTGATGGGTCAGCACTGGAAAAATGACGGTATGAAACTATATCAAAAACATTGACACATCGCATACACTTTAGGACATTCAACAGTATTCAGTTCAAAGTGTGTGGATTATTTTAATTCTTCCGAGATTTTGTCTATTTGATGCAAAACAAACATAAATGATGTTACATTCTTATATTTCAAGTATAAAATACACTCTTGGGCAAAAAAACAAAAAAAAAGAGCCCAAAATGGCTATAATATGTAAGGGTTAATGCCCAACGAGGTGTCCATTGTCAGGTATTAATGGACGACGGCAAGGCGTGAACCGTCCGACACACAGCGAAGTTTGCTGCGACTTCGTTGCCTCCGCTGACGTCCATTAATACCTGACAATGGACACCTCGAAGGGCATTAACCCGCTTATACCATGGTCACTTGCCAAATAACACATTTTTAAAACAATAGTTTATATTTTAATTAGTTTTACAATCGAAATCTAAAGTTTTTACAAACAATAACTTGGTTTCCCTAGTTACGCCTGATGGTTTATTTAGCAACCAGAGATATTTATAGTCCGCTCGATTTATAGTCCGTATAGATGCTTTGACTGCCTGTTGCTATGGTTACTCACAGCTGATGTAGCCAGCGCATTTATTTATTAATTTCGAACAGTAAACAGTCAGTTTCACCAGAACTCCTTTACTAGGTGTCCTCTATCACTTTTTAATGGACACCCTGCACCCAATCAGAATTGAGTGTTCACCCAGACCATGGTATAATGATTTAAAAACTATTGTATTGCTTCCGCTAAAGAAAATAGTCCGTTCCGTCTCTACAGTTAGAATCCTACGTCCATAGCAACGCTCTGTTTTTCATGGCAACGGTGTGTTATACTTAGCAGCGGTCTGTTATCAAGAAATAACAGACCGCATTCTACATTAGAATTCCATCAAGCCATGTAATAAATATATATATATTATAGCCATTTTAGGCTCTTTTTTTCTTGCCCAAATTAATTTTGTCAAATTATTGATTAATTTGGTAGGTAGCCATGTAATAACCCTTCAGGCTGATTTGAGGTTGTATTCGCTGTAACAACCGCCTCGCTCTACATTATCCCTTACATATATAATATTATATTTATATAATATTATATAAACACAACTTTTATTTTAGAATCAATTAATCGATTTGACAGCAGTGGCACTAATTATTAATAATAACAAATATCAGTATTCAGTACCAATACTGATTAATAATAATAATAATCATAAATAAAATAATTATAATAATAAATTACAAAAAAATGCTGCTAACGGAGTACATGGAGATGATGCTATTCTGGTCTCCTGACAAGCTGTCTGAACAATGCCCACCCAAGCATTTATATGCCCTAGTTCCTACTTATCCTGCTGGCTATGTCTGCTTTCACATGAAATGTTTTGATAACGGTCGTCTTTTATGATATTACATTAGCTGAACATCTTAAAAAATAAATCTCTCACTTTTAGAGACCACAGAATAAATTCTTAATGAGGAATAAAAATGTGTAAGTGTACATGTATTTTATTGAAATGTATTTTATCACATTTTATTGAAATCTGTGAATACAAATAAAAGATGGATTAGCATCATTTACTTGAAATAAAACAATATATTTATATTTATATATATATAGCTAATCAAAACCAACAGATTAGAAATCAGAACATGGCCGCAGCATTAGACGTGGTTAAATCTAGAGTTACTTTAACAGTGCTTGACATTTGGAGTCCTGCTCTTGTTGCCTCCAGATAGTGTGTGTTAGCCTGGATTTGACAGTACAGTTAGAGTGCATTAGACCTGAGTGCCCTTAACTCTCTCGTGTCTAACAGCCTCCCTACGAGACACAATTAATCATGTCCTTTTGTGCCTGACACAAAAATATGGACTCCGTGAAGCTAGCAGACAAATATTACCTCAGTGTACAGTGGAGTTCAGAAGACACACTGAAGAGCTGGGATTCAGAATCTATTTTAAACCTGCAAATAAACAGAACGTTGAAGGGTTTTAAATATTGAAAACAAAAGAAGTGTTATGATGCTCTTTGGAACATAGTAAATGCTTTAATTAAACGGTTTACTCCTAATAAAAATGCTAAATCATTTTTATGTGTGTACTAAAATATCTTTGTTGATTCGTTTTACTCGTAAATGTCCTGTTTATTGTGACATGCTTATTGGATTCTTTGTGAGTCATCTTCAGAACTGACGCAAAAGGCTCTCGCTGTGTGCGTAGAAACTGTAGAAAGGGGGCTGACGATATAATTCTACCTTGTGACTCTTAAGATGGAGAAATCTGATAGGAAAGCAAAAGTTCAGGATGAGGCAAAATAAATGTATTCAGCAACTCCCATTCAAATGTTCGGCCTTTGTTTTCACAGAAGTTGAACGGTGTCTGTTTAAGTCATTTAGAAGGATTACCACCCCCTCCTGACCGAGACCGGAGAAATTGAATCCTCATCAAACTCTACCCCTGGGATAACCTCTGTAGGTATTTTGTGTAACCAAAAAGACATGAATGAATCAAGAAAGACACAACAAGGATTGAATGCCTCTGCCTGAGGGAAGGCAAAAGGAAAAGAATATTGTAGTTTTATGAGACCCCCATCTAACAGAATACTTAATTCAATCTGAGAATGCAAGCCAAATCCTTTGCCCCAAATCTGCTTTTCATGAGATTTTTAGACCATTTGACCATTTAGACTTGTACTTGTAGTGTATCCATAGTTGGCATATAACATTCATGCCACTGCAAATCCTGGATCAGAGCTTTTGCCAACCTAAACTTCAGAGAAAAGATCTTTGAGGCAAGTACAATTCAGGGCCATTTTAGGTGAGTTCATTTACAGAGAAACTTTAGATTCTACAAGATTTCTTGATGAGCAGTTTTCTTTTCTGTCTTCATGTACTTCCTATTGAGCATTGTAAATTCTTTAGAAAAAATAAAATAAAAAAAATTACTCATCCAAAACCTTTGAATGGTAGTGTGTATAATAACAAATAGCTTGCTATTGCTAGTTCAAGGAGTGTGGTTTTGGGGGGCGGGATATTTTCACTCTAGAGAGAATTTGATTGGACAAAATGAGCAGTGCAGGATGAGTCATCAATATATTTTTTAATGTGAACTAAAAGCTGCATAACTCAAAATGTGAAGTTGCAGTCTACAAGTATAGTTGATTTGATATCGGAGCATATAGTGAGATCTGAGACCATCAGATGAACTCCAGGGGCATCATTTATAAAATGTTGCGTATAAACCGCCATTTGACCTTACTATCATTTGCGTACTTTTGATTCAGAGAATGAATGTACGCACAGAAAACGTGCGTACAACTCTTCCTGATGTGAAATTTATAAATTACAAATGATCTTGAAATTGTGCGCAGCTGAATGTTGTCAGATCTCGGCTTTGTAAACGCCCCCTAATTAATATCATTAAGTCAAGTCAAGTCAAGTCAAGTTTATTTATATAGCGCTTTTCACAACACAGGTTGTATCAAAGCAGCTTCACAGTAATAAATTAGAACAATACATCAATGTTTGTTTCTAGTGGAACGTCTACGTTTGGTAATGCTGATCAATAGTATCGTTGATTGATTAATTCAATTAAATATCCCCAAATATCCCCAACTGAGCAAGCCAAAGGCAACAGTGGCAAGGAACCGAAAAACTCCATCAGGTGACCTAATGGAGAAAAAAAAACCTTGGGAGAACCCGGGCTCAGTCGGGGGCCAGTTCTCCTCTGGCGTTTATGAACTAGAGGTCGGATTTAACTGTAGGATTAAAAGTATTATATGAATGCCTGGCTGAAGAGATGCGTCTTTAATCTAGTTTTAAACTTTTATTTTATATTAAATTATATTAACATATAAAAGAGCACCAGTCAGCGTCTAAATGCTTTACTTGAGAACGGCGAGTGGAAATAATCGCTTTGATTTCCAAATACCTGCTTTACTCCGACTCTGCCACAAGGAAAAGTGCGTACGTCTGCTTAGATCCTGACGTGGCGTTAAACACTTTTCCACGTCAAAGACAATTTTTTATAAAAGTGAACGTTGGCATGGATATTAGTGTGTGCACACTCGAAGTTAAAATCTGTGCATACACGTTTTATAAATAAGGCCCCAGAATTTCAACTGATAAGGTTAAGATAGAAGACAACAAACAAAACCCCTGTCTATCTGTATAAAACAATTGAGATCTCATCTGTCATGTGGCTGGTGTATAGAGCTCACGTGATGTGAACCTCATACAGCATGATGACACACTTCCATTTATCTAGAACTCCTGATCATATTGATTCTGCAATATTAAATGTGAATCAGCACTTCAAAGATTTGAAATTAAAAACTTCTGATATATCGCATGACTCTGATCACTTTGAACAGACAACTCAGAGCACTATTAAATAAAACAAATTATTTTAGCCTTTTGTCACACACCAATTCCACTGTTTCCCAGGCCCATGGAACACATCCATCCTGACAGCAAAACCTGATTATAATGATATCCAGCCTGATTTGAAAATGTTACAAAGAGCATCTTGTGTTGTTACTGAATGCTTGGTTTTGTTGTACCTTTTGTTTATTTCCAGGGCTAAATGAAACTTTAAATTCCCAGATTTTCAGTGAGGATTTCTTATCCCTACTGTAGTTCTGTTCCTACATCTATTCCTCCTTTAGCAGTGCTTTCCTGCAAGGTTTTTAATCCTATTGTTAAGTTTGCAAAGCCCCACTTCAGGGGTCAAAGGATAGAACAGTAAATATTTCACAGCATAACAAATCCTCGGACAAAATACACTTTCTCAAGAGGCTTCTGGTTGACATAGCAACAATAATGAAACCATTTCACGAAATATCTCAACATAGAAGAATCAAAGAGAAATAGCTAAATTAAAACAAACCTCAACGCAATGACGGACTCGTCAAGAGAATGTTCTGTGACAAATGCTGAAGATCTCAATCACGACACATAAACGATTTAAGGGGCAGCTACGTTCTTGTCATGTGCGTCTACTTCAACTGGTCTGATAGAAAGGCATTCTGGAAATGCAAGTTGTCTCTGAGGATCCATTCAATAAAATGCCATTGTTTGGTTTAGCGGTAATGATGTCATCCTCATAAATCGAAACATGCACAGGGGAAAACAAGCCACAACAAAACAATAAACCTATTTATTGAGTCTCTTCAGTCTCTACTGAGACATAAAAAAAACCCCTATAAAATATAACCAGGCTTATATATTTTCTGGATGCTTGCCCTTGCAAAACTCGCAGCATCAATGCCAGTGTGTTATCAATTTGTTAAAAGTCGGTATGAAATGGAAGACGCTACCTCATCGTCTTCCATTTAGGGAGTGGCGATAGTCTTTTCTTCCCTATTGTGACCGAGTCAAACGGCTTCCCCAACAAGAAAAATGTAAAAATGATATAGCACCACTAATAATTACATCACTGAAACATGGATCTTTGTACAGATGCAAATAAAGTGGTGGAAAAAAAGGTTTGCAATTGGGGAAACATCAGTTGGATAGCTTCTCAGATTCAAACATCTGCAAGATTATTTTCTTGGAAGGCTGAGTTACTTCACAACAGGAAATCTTCTAAAAAGAATCATATTCATGGAACCTAAATCACCGTTCATGGTGACTCTGAATGGTACGTCTTTGACTAAGCCAGTAATGTTAGATCCAACACTACTTAAAGTCCAGGAAAAAGCTCTTTTGGGATATACATGTACAATGAGTATCATATATCATTTCATAAAAATATATTGTGGAATAGTAAAAACTAAAATATTTCAGTATTTTGACAGAAGTAAATGACAGTTCCAACCAAGGTAAGGAAAATCAAACCCATGTGGACCAAAATAAAACATTTTATTCACTATACATACACATATCAAACTGACTTTTCAAATTAAAAACATATAAAACCTTCTGCAGACACAAGATGGCTGCTACTGGAGAGCTTTTAACAGATCCTCACAATGATATTTTTCTGTTATTGTCCTAATACTGTCATGTGCCTTTATGTTCTTAAGGACAAACAGCACATCAGATAAAAGTGCTCTGGAAAAAAAAAGAAAAAGAAAAATAGAATTAGATCTATTATATAATATAAATAATAGACTGCAGTGCACACACACTACTGTACAATACATACCGCGTGTTGCTGGAGTCATTGTTGTCCCTGAATATCGCATGAGCGGTCTGAAGAAGATGTTTGCTGAAGTTCTGCAGCTGAGGAAGTGACGATCCAGCGTTCACATCAATAAACCATGAGTTTGGAAAAACATCTGCAATCTTTTTAGAAAGATAAAAGTTAGTTTTATAACTACCCTAGTAGTAACCATGAGATTAGATTGACACTGTAAATGTATGCACCTTTTTGCATTTCTGGATGGTGTGTTTCGGATCAGATATGTTAAGAATGGTTATCATCAAGTAACGGCCAAGAAGTTTATCCAACATTAGCTCTTTAAGAACATGTTCAGGAATCAAACCATCCCATAACGCCATGTTACCAAGCAACTGAAAAAAATAAAAATAAAAAAGATTTAATCTACAAACAAACAGCATGTCACAAAGAAACAATTTACTCTAAATATTAGTTTAATTAACATGAACAGATACTCTACCATTCAAAAGTTTGGGGTCAATAAGAAAAAAGAAAGAAAGAAATTAATATTCAGCAAGGACACATTCAAGATCAAAAGTGATGTATAGCAGTTTGCTCTAGTTTAGGGCTGCACGATTATTCGAAAAAATAAAAAAAATCACGATCTCGATTCAAACATAAATGCGATCTTTTTTCTTAATAATGGCGATTCACTTCCGTGTATTTCCCTGCATTCAGATCATGCTGCATTCACGCGTTATTGGCCACACTCACACAATAACAAAATATATGATAATAATAATAATATTCGTGTTCAGTGCTGTTCGCGAGTGTCACGAGTCACCACAGCAATCCACTAACCAATACGTTTCTGTAGTAAGTTGCAACCTACAGCTCCTGCACTGGATTCAAGCAGCTTGTTTAAGGTAATGGCGAAAACCATTTTAGAACAGCAGCGAAAATGTAAAAGTGGGCTATATAAACTTTAATATATCCTTTTATTGAAACGGGTGCTTTGCTGTCCTTTTACTTACACTTTTGCGCAGAGACAATTTTATGTCCTATACATAGGCTATGTGTCGTATTTTTGACAATCCGCGCATATTTCAGTTGACGATTATGTTTAAAGTTATTAATAACAAACATGAATGAGAAAGAAAAGAGCAGGATGTGCTTTATATTGAAAAGAAATATTAAAAGCGTGATAAGTCGCGAATGAGAACTGAATTATGCTGACAGGATGCTGTGCACGCGCTCCGAGCGAAACACGGACAAGCAGAGTAGTTTTTGTCTTCGGTTGTGCACCTAAACGGCCAAATACACACAGAAATATTTCAAAATGCCAAGTCGAGTATTCCCGTAAACACAGTAGATGTAAGTACTATGTACATGCTGTGCCAATTGGAGCAAAAAGCACAGGTTCTATTTAGTTATTTTTATGTATTATTGTATGTTAATGTTCTCTTATGTTCAACAACATAAAGCTTTAAAATTATTCACTTTAAGGGGTCTAAAATAAAGAAAAGAGACCATTTTTGTTACTCCTGCACTTTATTATACTGAATGTCCTTTGTTTTGTTTTTGTTTTGTTTTTTTGTACTTGAGCAATAAATTTTGGTTGAAAAAATGAGAATCGTGTAAGAGAATCGTGATCTCAATTCCCATGGAGAAAAATAGTGATTCACATTTTAGCAAGAATCGTGCAGCCCTACTCTAGTTTTCAAACTTTTAAGTATTGTTCTAACAGACATAACTATAAATACATTCAGTAAATACACTGAATTAGTTATACAGTTTTTAATTTAAATAGATCCTGTTCTTTTATCAAAGGATCCTTAAAAATGTCATATGTTTACATGCAGCTCAACTATTTTCAGCATTATTGACAATAAGAAATGTTTCTTGAGCACCAAATCATCATATTAGAATGATTTCTGAAGGAGTAATGTTGCTGAAAATCATCTTTGCCATAATAGAAATAAATTTCATTTTAAAATTGAAATAGAAAACAGTTATTTTAAATTGCAATATTTTTCACAATATTACTGTTTTGATGTATTTTTGATTTTAAAAAATGTCGGCTTGGTGAGCATAAGAGACTTCTTCCAAAAACATTTAAAAAAAATCTTACCTGCCCCAAACATTTGAACGGTAGTGTACATTAATGTACAGAAAGATATGAACAGTCACAACATGACCAGAAGTGAAATGTCACACCTTCACTGCTGACCAAAACTGTTTGTTCTGAAACTGGAACTGTGGTGACCTCTTATCCTCTAAAAACCTTACACAAAAACACAATGTCTTTCACACACAAACATAATGTAATCTTACAAAACACATCAACCTTTTAAATTATGATCAAATAAAATATTCAAAACAAATAAATCAAGATAAAACTTACTTTTTTGGGTACAGTGGGACAAAGACGTCATTATCAACTGAACTCCTTAACCTCTGAATAACTGCTTCAACAAAGGACTGCAGGATGAAATCACAGGTTCATTATACTTACTGACATTATATCCATAAAGTTACATTTGTTTTGATCCACACAGAGTTTTAATGCATCATAGGTCAATACCTTGACAGGTTTGCTTTGTTCACCATCAAATACAGAATAATCATCCTGTATTCTCTTGCACAGTGTTGTGAGGGTTTGAGACTGCTGCGTAGACAGAGGGTCCCAGACCAGCTCCACGAAACCTGCCCAAAACAACAAGCAACAGTTTAATTAATTAGATAATTAATTCTGATCTTCTGAACGAATCCTACAGTGAAAGCAAGACATTCTAATCTACTTAAAGTGCAACTTCATGTTTATTTGTCAGCAAGCCTGCCGTACGCAGGACTTTCATGAAAACTACAGATTATACTTTCGCATTTTTGTATCCCCGCCACGGACAGTCGGATAGACAGAGCATTATTAACAGAACAGTTAATCTAAGGGTAGGTTTATCATTAAAAAAAAAATGATATCATTCTATGTCTACTCTTTAAACAGCATTATAGTAAAAATGGAAAACTAAGGCAACAGCTTGCTTTCTTGTACGTAACAGCGTTTTGCTTTTACAACACTGTTCATGTAGTCATTTGAAATGTTGACTACAAAAATTTAGTTTTTTGTTTTTTCCAGATTTTCTGTTGCAGCATTCTCTTTGCAGCATTTAGCCACTGCTTACAACACTGGATCCTTCACTGGAAACCGAAAGTAACTCACTCCCGCTAAACGTTTACTCTTTGAATTCTTGACCCGGGAACAATACAAGATGACACCATGACTAAATGTTTGCTAAGAAGCGTTTCCTACTAAAGCAAGGTAGTATTTGATTCTGGTAAGCGCATCCATAGCAGACTAGTGGGACAACATGCCCAGTGCATTATGGGTGTTTAAGTTTTCCAATCTATATGGCAAAAATAAAGGCAACAGCCTTTTTTCTGATTTCTCTAGTCGGGTAGCAACGATTTAAATTTTTCCCAGCCTTTCTACTGTATTGGCAGCCAAGTTTTTGCCAGTGGTGAAGTACCCCTTTAATTGTAAATTACAACCAAAAGCGTGATATTAAAATATTCTCTGAAATATTCTGTTCCCAAACTCAATGTAAATTGTAGCAGACTGCTGGGCATTATAAAAATGTTGGCGTAAATATGTGCAAATGACTCACCTTGAACTTTAGAGAGGATCGTCTTCTCAATTATGGTGGGCAGTGTCGTCTTATCCATGTTCTCAGATTCCTCAAAACCCAGACCGTGACAGAATTTCTCAACAGCAGAATACCACGGCAATGCCTCAAAGTCATCACCTTCTGCCTACATTACAAAAATAAATAAATAAATAATTTAATATAATATAATATTATATATATATATATATATATGTTAGTAAATCCATTACGTATAACATGAGTGGCAAGACGTCGATGACAGACAGATATAAAAATAGTGAACATTTAAAGGTCATTAAAAGGAAACGGACTGATGCTGGTGCAATACCACCATCTGCTATATTGGATTGTCAGTGTGGTAGATTTCTTTTAAACGTACCTGACCTAAGTCTACCTCGGTCTCGTCTACAATCGACGTCCCCGAACGTCTACAGTTGACGTTAGTTTCTCTGGGTCCCCGAACGTCTACAGTCGAGGTTAGTTTCTCTGGGTCCCCGAACGTCTAAAGTCGACGTTAGTTTCTCTGGGTCCCCGAACGTCAAAGTCGACGTTAGTTTCTCTGGGTCCCCGAACGTCAAAGTCGACGTTAGTTTCTCTGGGTCCCCGAACGTCAAAGTCGACGTTAGTTTCTCTGGGTCCCCGAACGTCTAAAGTCGACGTTAGTTTCTCTGGGTCCCCGAACGTCTACAGTCGAGGTTAGTTTCTCTGGGTCCCCGAACGTCTACAGTCGACGTTAGTTTCTCTGGGTCCCCGAACGTCTACAGTCGACGTTAGTTTCTCTGGGTCCCCGAACGTCTACAGTCGACGTTAGTTTCTCTGGGTCCCCGAACGTCTACAGTCGAGGTTAGTTTCTCTGGGTCCCCGAACGTCTACAGTTGACGTTAGTTTCTCTGGGTCCCCGAACGTCTAAAGTCGACGTTAGTTTCTCTGGGTCCCCGAACGTCTAAAGTCGACGTTAGTTTCTCTGGGTCCCCGAACGTCTAAAGTCGACGTTAGTTTCTCTGGGTCCCCGAACGTCTACAGTTGACGTTAGTTTCTCTGGGTCCCCGAACGTCTACAGTCGACGTTAGTTTATCTGGGTCTCGTCTACAATCAACGTCCCCGTTCAATAATATTTATACTCTAGCGTGTCTCCTCATTGACATCGGCCGAGTCCCCTGACCATAATTTGCTGCGCAGCAATAATTGAGCATGGCGAAAATTACATGAGACATTACATAATTTCCCAACAATTTGATTGGTTCTTCATAGGCAAACCCTTCTGTTACTAGTTTCTTCTGTTACTCAAACTCTGTTTTCTTGATTACTTCATTGTTAGTCACAAGTTTTCAAACCTAGACATCTGTCCAGTTTAATTTCCCCTATTTGTTATTTATACACTCACACACTCAAAGTCACGAGTTTTAAACCAAAGGTTTTGGAAACATTTAAGATTCAAAAGCATATGAATGTTGTTCCTGCAAGAAAAATAAATGTTAGTTATGATTAATTAAAAAATCCATCACATCAGTTAGTTACTAGTGCTGGATTATTTACAATATTATTGTATATGTACAGTAGTATTAACACAATATCAGTACTTCTTTTTTTACTATCATGGTTATCGTCAATACCAGTATAATTGGTGACTCAGCTTTTAGTGTTGACACTGCACAGCACTGCAGTTCTAATTATCTGTAATGTAATTATGTTTGCTAACATAATAAACTAGTAATTTAGTGAAGAAATATGTAGGTTCTTTTGTAGAAAATATAGAACAAAATCAGTTTAAATTTTATTCAGTACAGTAATTTAATTTGTCTGACGCATAAGTTGCTGAATACACACCTTCAAATCTACAATGCAGTCTGAGAAATCTGGCTTTTAAAATAACTAAAGATACGCAGCAGACGTGTGTGATATGCGCTGTACTTAAGCTGTAAAAATGCAATATTTGTGATATTTGACAATAAGGTTACTTAATTACTACTCATAATTACTGTCAAATGCTGAGTTTGTCCTGATCCACAGATCCTTATGGATGGAAAACGGGGTGTTTCAGGTCCAAACACAGCACATTTTGGTCATTTCCAGCTGATTTGAATATAGTACAAAATAATCAGATGGAACATCCAAATAACCATAGATCACCTGAAGAGGATTCCAGCCAATGAGCTGGTGTCGGATCAGGGGTGCCAGGAGCTTAGGGAGGCACAGGCCAATGTAGGCATTACTGTAAGACTCTTGGAAGGAGACACGCCACTCATTAAATCTGGAAAGGATTTTCTTCACGTCCCAGAACTCTGTCTGAACATCTGCAAACACTTCCTGTGCCTTTTTCAGTAGATCATCTGAAATTGAATCCAAGTTATAGATGCTGTACATATTCCACATGGACTTTAAACAAGTGTTGGATGCAATGTTTGTATTCTCAAAGTATTTATAGGCTCTGACGCCACTGTTTAAAGTCAGCATGAAATGGATAGTCTTTACTCCTGTGTTGGGGGGAGTAGGTGGGGTGAATTAGCTATTTTGAAAAAAGATTACAAGTGCATGGATATATCATTTATAATAAATACTGCAATATAAAAAAATAATAATCCATTCTCATTTCATAGTGACTAAAAATTATTTTTTTTGTGCTTCAATAAAGCTTCTCCCACCTCTTTTACTTTGTAGCTCCGCCTCCTGCTCTACTGTTGGTTCCCAGTCACAAGGTACGCACCCAATGTCTTCATAGGACAAGCTTAGACATGAAAACACATAGAGAACAGAAAACCCAATGATAAATGACTTTGCCAACTGTAATTTAAAGATTATAAGCATCTCAGAAAGCCTCCAAAGGCTGTAATCTATAAAGACTCAAAATGTCAGGCTAAGTGTATCCAGTATTTACAGCAATAACATTCAGTAATGGTGAAAGTGCATACATTATAATCCATCTCACCTCTGCCGAGTTGGGCTAGAGCCTCCGGTTGCGTCACCATTGCTGTGTGAATCAGTGTTATCTACGAGACATCCACAATACACAATATTATATGAATGAATGTGCATTCAGTCCTGTGATTGATGGAAGTTATGATTATTATAATCATATGTGAGGGCATAAGATGTGAGGCCTCCTCTACAAAATAATTTTGCAATGAAACTAAAAGGCAGTACATAGTTGTAGTCTTACAGGTTAATTTTTGAATCTGTGAGGATTCCTCCAGTAGTGCTTCTCTTCTCTGACTCAACAGCGCCTCAGCCTGGTCAATATAGAGACTGTGCATGTCCAGCTCAACAGAGTTTATTAAAGCCATCTGAAAAATAAAACAATCTACTTAAAGGCTGTGACACACCAAGTCGTCGTCAAAGAACTAGAGGTGACGAAAGCCAATTGTGTTGTCGCCTTGCGTTGGCTGCGTCTGGGCCAAAAAGCTGTGCTTTTACACACCTCAAAGACTACAGCTGACTGCCAACTAGCATGTGCGTTCTTGCGCCTGTGTGTAAGAAAATAACTCTATATTTTAGCAGGTATTCGTCATTCAAAAAGGGAAACCGAAACTAGGATTGCAGCTATACAAACCATAAATAAAGCATTTGTTTACCACTTTGAATATCAATCATGCAGATCACTTTATTCATTCCAGGTGGCTCATGTTAATATGAAAATATTCATGTATTCAGGTAATGCTCAGGTAGGATGACGTAAAATTAGAACAGCTTTCTTTGACTTCTTTGCTTGCTTTCACCATTTTTGCTTTTATTCTCGTGCACACCCGCTCCCTAAACTAACCAGCCAATCAGAGTTCTCTCTCTCACCGACAGCCCTGACGCAGAGTCAATACGTTGAATTGGGCGAACTCCCGCCGACGTGAGCCCGACTACAACCGTCGTGTGGAACACACCGCAAAAACTAGCCCGACAGACGCTCATCAATGGCCCAACGTTGGCCGAACGTCGTCTAAATCGTATATAATTATTCTGTATTACCTGCATACTTCATTTAGTAAAGATTAACTTTGCCTACCTTCTCAGACAGGCATTCCAGTAGGTTCTGTGAGAACGCGTTCATGGTACGGTAGAATCGGAGCTGCTCATCTGCGGGGTGGTTTTCAAGGCTCTCTAAAGAGCTCTTGGCCATTTCCACGTCCAGCTGCATCCTCCTCAGCTCTGCCTCCCGTGCCCTGTGCACCTGTTTCAGCGAATCCAACCTGGAGTGAGATTTTTTTAAATATAAATTATATACACTGCCATTCAAGTTAGTAAGATTAGTATTATTATTTTTTTTTATGTTCTAGAGGCTGCATTTAATCAATTAAAAATACTGAAACAAATTAATATTGTGAAATTGTCTTACAATAAAAAAAAAACTTTTCTATTTAAAAATATTTTATAATGTAATTTATTCCTGTGATGGCAAAGCTGAATTTTCAGCATCATTCCTCCAGGCTTCAGTGTCACATGATACTTCAGAAATCATTCTAATATGCTGATTTGCTACTCAAGAAACATTTCTTAGTATAAATCAATGTTAAAAATAGTTGTACTGCTTAATTTCTTCTGGAAACCATGATACATTTTTTCCCCCTAAGATTTTACAAAAGCATTTATTTGAAATATAAATTTTTGCAACATTACAAATGTCTTTACTCTCACTTTTGATCAGTGCGTCCTTGCTCAAAAGTATTAATTTATTCTTCAAAAATAAATAAATCTTACTGACCCAAACAGTAGTGTATATATAGCCTAGTTAATATTCATATTTTGATTACATTTTATTTATTTAATATCCATTAAAATCATCCAAAACGAATGCATAACAGCAGCTTACTTTCCAATGATTCTCTTCTTAATGGCATCAATTCTGACTGGTGGTAGCGTTTCGGGGATGTCCATTTTCTTCTGTCGGGCTGGTCTAGGAGCCTGCCAATCCTTCTGAGAATACAAGGAAAGGTCCTTGAAACACTATGGAAGCAGTGTGTAATATAAAGCAAGTTAATGTTTAGTTAAATATTATCCGAAAAGGCTCATGGAGATTAAAATCTGTCACAGTGGTGAGTCTCACTTGGTGTCTTTTGACTCCTTTTCCAATCTGTTGCTCTTCCCACATCTGCTGGTCTTCCTCCTCCTGGCTATCAGAAAAACTCTCGTCACTATCACTTCCTACAGAACACAAACACAGAACATTCGATCTCTCTCCCAACTACTTTAGTGATTTAATATACACAAGTAACACAAGTTTCTCACCCATCTTCTCAGCCATTCGCTCTCTCACAGTCTTGGGTTTGGGTGCAAACTCAATTCTGCGCTCATGATCATCCAGATCATTGTCGCTGTCTTGTTCTTCAGTGCTCGGATCTTCCTCCTGTAGGCTTCCAGGAGTGTGGGGTGAATCCAGTGAGATGTAATCTTGCTGGGCTCTGGCATTTCTCCTTTTCTCTTTGGCAGCACGAATATTTCTAGCATCAGGAATGATGACTGCAGCAATTGACAAATAATGACATTAACAAATCGCACTTAAGTGTTAAAGCAATAGTTCATAAACAACATGATAGTGAGTAAACAATGACAGAATTTCGATCCATTGCTTCAAACCTCTGGTGGTCTTTGGTAATTTTAGACAGAACAATTTAATGTTTTAAAGTCCCCCTGTAGTCCAGTTGCAATAGTATCTTCTTCCCTATTGTAGGCTATATTCGATTGAAACGGCTTCTCAAACAAGAAGAAAAAAAAAAAAAAAAACGTAGGGGGGGGACTTGATTTTGTCGATCAGGAGTTGATTAAACAGTTGTGGTGTCATATGAGTGACAGGTTATCCCGGCCTCAAGCCAGTAAACGAAGAGAAGAGACTCATTTTTGATTTTAAATTTTGTATTTCAGTTGGATTTTGAATGGTATGAAACTTGGTGACTTTTCTGACACTTGCTATATAAACACAGTGGATTTTTCTTTAGACTAACTGACCCTAAAAAAAAGGCCACCATAGGAAGTAAATGGGGAAAATATTATTTCCAATTAATACCGTGTTTTATTTATACAGAAATAAATAGTGCCTAATTCAGAGGTACCATGAGGTCCCCTCAAAATACAAAATATTAATGAAATAATATGGCCTAGTACTTAAGTGTATTTAATCTGTTTTGTTCAGAGGGTTAATGGTTAACGTTACTTAGGCAAATGATTTAGTTGAAGACAGAACCTCTTTGTGGTTTTGAAGAACCAGATGAGCTTGACATGGTAGAAGAGCTTTCATCATCATCTTCATGATCATCATCACTGTCAGGAGGTATTTCTTCAACAGAAGAATCAGCAGCATCACTGTCAGATTGCAAACTGACATCCTTACTCTTCTTAACTGAAAACAGATGAAGTGTTATGGACCATAACATTCACTGTCAGATGAAAAGCATGTCTCTGCAGATCAAACTATGTAGTTTTTCAGTTACTGTAACTTACCTTGTAACGGTACAGGAGAATCCTCTTTATTCCGTGCCTGGAACACAACTTCTCTATTGACTGACCGTTTTACTTTAAAACTTCCCTCAATGGCTGTAAGAGTAAGGTTTCTTCGTTAAAACGAATCTATTAGCCATTAGAAGTGCATATGACTGGTTATAGTAAAATGCTTACCGTCTTTATCGTCAAAGAAGCTGAGCGTTTTGCTCTTCGACTGGTGTTTTATGTCTCTGGACTGGAGTCCAGTCTCCTCTTCATCACTGGAGTCACACTCGCGAGCCTTTGAACTCCCTCCTCGCGGCAAATCTGCTTTTGAATCTGCTTTCTCCGTTTCCTTTCCACCGTCAACACCGCCGAGCTTTTCATTCTCATCTTCATCACTGGATTCGTTTTTCCTTTGCCTGAAATTTCTGCGCGGCTTTTTATTAAACATTTTAAAAACAATCTAATGTGAACGTGAAATCAACGTTTTGTAGTGACGTATTTTGTACTTCCTGGTCGTGGTTTAAAAACATTACATAATAAAAGTCCTGCATCTGTGTAAAGAAAGGCATATTTAATTTGTTGTAAAAATTGGTAAATACATGCTAAATGTCTCCGAACTGAGTCTTGATTGTTTCTAATTGAAACAGAATTTTTAAAGGCTGTTTCCTTCAGCCTATAAGCTGAAGCTCTAGGAAGTATCACAGTACTATACTAGATAACTTTTTACTTTATATTTTGTTATTGTTTTAATATAGCCTAAGCCTCTGCTCAACTAAAACTGGGAATCCTATCTTTAATGTTTGCTGTCTTATTTGGGATTTAAAAAAAAAACTAATTACTAGTTACTTTTACAACCAACTGAGGGTGCTTTGGGTAATACTGTGAATTGCTGTATTAAAACCAACTAGTCTTTTCTATTTTTAGTTTGGTAGGTAGGTAGCTTTATTGATCCCACGTGAGAAATTTAAGTGTTTTAGCAGGACAACAGATTATAATATAAACCCAATAAAAATATATACCCTATAAAAATAAAAACCACATACTGTACACATGCAATACATTAACAAATTTAACCCACATTTAGAAATGAATCAAGTAGTTATATAAATTAAAAATATATATTATTGCATATTGTAATTATGCTAAGACCCTATAAAACAGTGCCAATAAACAGTAATTATTGCACATATTTGTTGAAGTATATATAAAAAAAACCAGTAAAATGTAATAAATTGCACTATTCCTTGAATTTACTGCATTAAGTACAGCTATGAGATGAGCAGAGACCTAGTTCAGAGGGTGATAGATGGATGAATTCACAACAGTAAGCATAAATGACCTCCTGTAACGGTCTCTGATGCATCAGGGCTGGATTAATCGATTGCTGAATGTACTTCTCATTCCAGCATGCATGTCATGGAGGGGGTGTGAGGTATTTTTTGTAATGGACAGCAGTTTGAACATTATTCTCCTCTCTGCAACAGCCTCAATAATATACAGATCCACTCCAACGACAAAGCCTGCCTTCTTAATAAGCTTATTCAGCATCTCCAGCTATAATCCCAGTGCCCCAGCACACTACAGTATAAAGCAGGGCACTAGCCTCGACACACATTGAAGGACCTGGATCTTCTCAAGAAGTAGAGTTGGCTCTGGCCCTTTCTGTAGATCTCGTGTGTTCTTTGTTCAGTCCAGTCTGTCATCTAGTGGAGGATTGAGCATCACACTGTTTGAAACCAACATACAAACCCAGAACAAGCAAAGCACGTGTAAATACACTTTTGACTCAAAACCTAATAATTATGGAGATACAGCCCAAGTAGTCCAATTCTCCATTATAACTCTCCAAAGTGAAGATTGTCCACTATTTAAGATGAAGCAAATGTAAAAAATAACAACACAGGACAGCAAATTGGTTTATAAAATGTAATTTTTAAGCATGTTACATAACATACATAGGGCATAAAACATTTTCACAAGGCTTTTGTGAGACTAAAATCCATGGGAAATTAAGAGAGAGAGAGAGAGAAAAATCACATACACAATAAAAAAAGACAAAAAGGAGAAACAAGGTAATAGTGGTCCAAACTATAATGACACTCTCTGGACAACCACACACCTGTGCACAATGCATTAAAAATTACTAAACAGAACTTTAATATTGGCAATATGGCATTGATTCCCATTCCAGTGTTCTGGACATACACAGGCAATGTTATTTGCCAACAACACAAATTCAACGCTAGCAGTCAGAAGAAAGATACTTGTTTCTGGTCTTCTATCGTTCTTAGCATGCGTTATGTGAAATAAATTTCTAGAGTGGGCCATTAATACGTGAATCAAACCATCAAGACCATATTACCACATTGTGCCACAGATCGTGTCAGAACTGGTCTGCATGCTAGTTGGGTACTGCTAAATACACAGTTTCACTTTTAACATAGCATTACTAAACAAATAAAATAAAATATGCCCTAAGTCATCTTACAAATGGTTTTAATTTCTATGGATGATTTTGATTTCCATAAAAAGCAAAGGGAACACTAAACAGGCCAAAATCAAGTGAAAAACTGTAAATATATATATATAATTAAACAGTTTATAAACTGAGGACCGTCAGATACTACATACCACGGCAGATGCTAATATTTCCAAGTAAAATCTGAAATGCACGCCATTTCAACAAACGTCTTTTTTTGTTTTTGTTAAATTTCCATATTGAACTATCTAAAGCGTGACTGACCACCGCTTTCAGTGGAAGTGCACAACCTGTGGTAGTGCTGAGGTGAAACAGGTAAGAGTGTTAAAGTACAAGATACAGTAGGTGTATATGACAACAGTTATCTAAATGCTTTTAATATCCCTGCAATTACTTTTTAGTCTCAGACTTAGCTGTGATGAAATGCATGTCCTTATTTTTAATTTACTCATTAATTTATTTTCCGTTAACTATTACTTTAAGATTATGTTTGTATAAAATGACACTAGTCATACTTTTCTACAGCAGAAACTGCACATTATGGAAGGCCAAGACAAACAAACTAAGGAACAGGGTTTCTCCCCAAATATCTTTCTTTTCTTGTCCAAAAGCTGCACTTGTGAAAAGACTAAATGATTTTGTTTTTTCATAAACAGCTCTTCATTAATCATGGGTTTGATCTTTACTGGAGGAATTCTGACATGGAGTGATAAAGGAAAGGAGATGTGTAAAAAGGTTGTTTTCTTTGCTGAAGAAGTGTGTAGATTAGTTCTCTCCTCCCTCGCCTCCTTCTCCCTCATCTGGTGCGTTGTCAGATGTCCATAACTGGTGGAAGAAAAAAAATTATATACCAGGGTCAGAACACAATCCATGTTATTTTAGAATTACTTATATACTACTATAGTTTATATTTACTTCTTGTTCATTTAACTGTGAAAAACCTCATGTAACGGCATGAAAAGCAGCCGATTGTAGTGCAAAACTTTCAAAAATTTAAATTCTGTCAATAATTACTCTCCCTCATGTCGTTCCAAACCTGTAAGGCTTTTGTTCATTTTTGGAGCACAAGTGAAGATCTTTTTGATGAAATCTGAGAGCTTTCTGTCCCTCAACTGACAGTCTATGCAACTACCATTTTGACGCTTCAAAGAGTTCATAAAGAGATTAATTAATCTATATGAATTGAGTGGTTTAGTAAAAAATGTCTGAAGAGACTCGATCGGTTTATATGCTTGTCAACAGAGGGATTTTTCTGATCTCTTGAATCCAATCTCTCTGTTTTTACATTTTATGGTATTTCTCTCTATCAAACCAAAAAAGCAATTTCAAAGCCTCTATACAACTGTTTGCGATGCCTCTACGCTCACTATCGAATCACCTGTGAGGAAATAAGATGGCTTTGCTGTTACTTACTGTGAGGTTGTCTCTCAGTAGCTGCATGATAAGAGTGCTGTCTTTGTAAGACTCTTCGTTCAGCGTATCAAGCTCTGCTATGGCCTCATCAAATGCCTAAATTTGTACAAAAACACATTGTTAAAGATGAAAAAATGTCCACGTCCGTAATGAATTTACAGCAAACATTATAATTTGAAACGTACCTGTTTAGCAAGGGCGCAGGCCTTCTCTGGAGAGTTAAGGATCTCGTAGAAAAAGACAGAAAAGTTTAGGGCCAGACCCAGACGAATGGGGTGTGTTGGCTGCATCTCTGTCTTGCTTATATCAAATGCTTTCTGGTAAGCATCCTGAGAGTTTTCTATGGTTGCTGTAAAAAAAAAAAAAAAAAAAAAAAAAAAAGTAAATGGTTAGTCATGTTGGGGACAATAATGTTAAAGTAGGGCTCAACAATAATATGAAGTTTCAGGCCAGTGCAGCTTTTACCAATTCTGAATGGCTTCAAAGTTATAAATCAGTATAAAATCTGTAATATTTTACATATTACGCATAACTGTGATTATTAATTCATGGAGTTACGTTAGCTGCATAAATTCTACCTTTTCAACTAACTAAAACAACATTGCTAATTTATTAAATACTACTACAAATATTGTAAATGTTTTATAAAATATTGTACTTGCACATAAAATACATTGCTAATATATGAAATACTACTGTAAATAAATGTGTGTGTGTGTGTGTGTGTGTGTGTGTGTGTGTGTGTGTGTGTGTGTGTGTGTGTGTGTGTGTGTGTGTGTGTGTGTGTGTGTGTGTGTGTGTGTGTGTATTAGGGCTGCTCGATTATGGAAAAAATCATAATCACGATTATTTTGGTCAGTACTGAAATCACGATTATGCAACACGATTATTTCACATGACTTTGGGAATGTGTTGCATTTATTAAAAAGACACGGTAACACTTTACAATAAGGTTAATTAGTTAACATTAGTTAATGTATTAACTAACTTATCCTACTCCTACAAATATACTGCTAAAAAAAATGAATTGTATATGTTTTTGTGGTGGGGTCAGTAAAAATGTTGGCAACAGTAAAACATCTTTACCGTTCAGGCCTACAAAGCTGCAAAAAGAAGCCTAAAACCAGGCCATCCAAAAAATACAAATATATGAAATTTAAAGAAAGTAAGAAAAAAAGGAAAGAAAATGAGCATTTGTATTGAGCGGATGACTCAAGACACGAGACAAACTTCCCCTTGTTTCGATGTTTCCAGTTGCGTCATACCAAGGAAAGTCCAGTCCTACATTTTATGCAAACATGTTTGTGAAACCTACAAAACTAGCAGCCATGCATTCTTACCTTTCTTGTCATCTCCTGAGGCAACTTCAGCAAGGTATCTGTAGTAGTCGCCCTTCATCTTCAGGTAGAAGACTTTGCTCTCAGGAGTTGTGGAATTCTCAATTAAATATTTATTCAGCAGCTCCTGTAGAAGAAGAGTAAATGAAAGAAATGAACTGGTGGAAAGGCATGAAAGCTTAACTAGAGACCATGTTTAGACACTTTCTTCATGTCATTTATTCTTGTCATTTCTCCAAGACCCAAATAAACGTCCACAAACCACCAAATACAGGCTAAGTATCAGCTCATCCTCCTGTTAGTGCCGTTACCACAGTTTTAAGGGATTTCACTCCAAACTTCATTTTAGTCCAGATTTAAACTTAATCTGAGTCTCAGAGGCTAGCCTTCTGCTGGATCTTCACATCCATCTAAGACCGCTTCAACAGTAATCTGTGTCAGTGAAAGCAACAGCTTTAAGGCACGGGTAAATACCAGATTAACCACCATACCAAGGATGAGACAGATTACCACAGAAAGGCCAACACAACATCATGAGGTATGACCCACTCCTTACCACGCTATGGTAAGATCAGGTCAGAAAATGCAACGAGAGCTTATTTTTCCTCTGCTTCCTCCTACACTTCTGTGCCTCACAGACACTGTTACAACACAGAAATCATTAGGAAACATATCAGCACACAGTGAACTGCTAGGAGGTTTGATTAAATTTAGGATAGTCCAGCATTTCATAGCTCTCTTAGTGATTAAAGGGAAAGTACACCCAACATTTTTAATTATGTTATTTAGCCATCATTTATTATTTAGCTCATGTCATGCCAAACCTGAATGACTTTCTTCTGTGGTAACAAGTAAACATGTTTTTGGACATACAATGAAAGTCCAGGGTTTTGGACCCCATTGACTCATAGTTTTTCATAACTTATTTAGTGTTCCACCGAAGAAAAAGTCATACAGGTGCAGAGCGACATGAGCAATTGACTTTTTTGGATGAACTATGCCTCTAACCAAAGGCATGCAAATAATTTTTTTGGGCTTTAAAGAGTACAAACTGCACCCTAAAATGTCAAAGCAGACAAAACCAAAAGCATAAGAAACATTCTCTGGCATGAGGGCCTGTTTCTTCATGCTTGCCTGAGGTGAAAGGCCTGCCAGAGCATTTTTTTTTTTCATTCTTCACACTTGTCAAGGACTCTCAGCACAGAGATGGCAGTCTTGATGACCAATCCAGAGAAACAAGGTCAGTGCTATACTAGAATCCTTTTTCTGACCTAAAATAACAGCATTTGAAAAGACTACAAACAGATGTACACAAAATAGCACAGAGTTGAGCATCCAAACTTAAAATCTAATTTTGAGACTTTGTGTTAGGCCTAATTTATGTGTATGGACTTACATTGGGTTAAAAATTTGGGCTTGTTTTCTTTTGGGGGGGGGGGGGGAAGAAAAAACATTAAAAACACTTTTATTCAGCAAGGACTAAATGAAATTGATTAAAAGACAGTAAAAACTTCTACACGGTTACAAAATATTTCAATGCTGTTTTTTTTTTTTTACTTTCCATTCATCAAAGATAAATGAAAAAAATGTATCACAGTTTCAACATGAGAAACAATGTTTCTCAAATCAACGTATTAGAATATTTCTGAAGGATCATGTGACACTTAAGACTGGAGTAATGCTGAAAATTCAGATCACAGCCATCACAGAAAGAAATTACATTTTTAAAATATATTCAAATATAAAATATTTAAAATTGTAATAATATTTCACATTACTGTTTTTACATGCAGCCTTTGTGAGCATAAAAGACTTGGGAAAAATCTTACTGACTCCAACTTTTGAACTGCAGTGTGTTTGAGCTAATAATATTAATATTTTTAGTGGTGATGTTGTAAAGGAGAGGAGTTTAGTGCCATCTTCTCTGTGAACATTTAGCATGCTGTGCTTTAGTGTGGAAACAGTAACTGCTGGACAGTCAAAACTCTTTCTGGAGAAGTTGTTTCTAAATCCATCCCAGCTAAAGTCAACGTGCTTCTTGTTACAAGTTCACCAGATTAAACAATACATTTCAGAATAATTACTGTCAGACTCCAAATATTTTTAGTTGTTGATCATGTACACACACAGGTGAACATCTTTTTAAACATTCCCCTAATGTTGTAACAAATATAAATCAATGATAAATGCTGGAAACACTTGGCACTTGTTCATTGAGCCTAGTTCTCCCTACTGTGAGTATGAGAGCTGGCAGCATGTGGCAGGCGGTCTGGACAGGTGGGGGTGTGGAACAACCTTGATCCCAGAGCAGATTCAACAGTGAGATGAGTCACAGACACACCCTTAGCCATCAAAGACAAGCTGGGAAATCAAACTCCAGTTCTCACTAAACCGTGCACAGAAACTGGCCATGACTCACTACACAAACACAGTTCACCACTCACAAGGATTTAGACTGGACTACAGAAAAACCACTGATAACAGCCCCACTGACTTACTAGAAGGAAACTACAGTGACCGGCTACTTTCGCTTTCTGGTGGAAGCACTATCTTCAATTTTTTTACAGATATTAAAAGTTAATATTTTCATGTTATAGCAGATAATTGATAAATGACTGATATTAAAGTAGGCATAAAATGGAAATTCACCCTATTTTATAAATGCATGTTATTGAGCTTATTGTGAAGGATTCATTCATTCATTTATATTTCTTTTTTTGTTTTCTGTCATTTTTAATCAAAAATCCAGCGAAACGACATCTCTCTGTGGATGGATGCTTGACTTCTCCAATCATTTAGTCTGCTTAAACCCCGCCCCTTTCTTACAATGAACTGCAAGCATTCAGATCTGCCGCCATCAAACCAACAACCAATGGATCGAACCAAATCCCTGCTTCTGCATTATTTCCTGACAATATGTTTCACTTAAATGTATCACAATACAGAGGAAAGGATCTGTCGCTACTTCAGTTTCATCGCAACTTTAGTATTCAATTATTATTTTCAAATAATTTATTTCTAATTTATTAAACATCAATTTAAATAAATATATATCGGCTTCAATTCAGCCATCGGCCACCCTGCTCTCTAAGATATCGACCACTAGTTGCTATGATAGTTATGATGTAAACGAAGGGCAAAGCTTTGCTTAGTCGTTAACTAACATAACAGTACTGATGTAGTTTACTTTAGCTTTTGTAAGCTCTTGCTTGTGTAAGACTGTTCACCGTCCCTTAGGAAAATTATCCATGATTTTGTGATTGATTAATGTTTGTATTACCATAGTTTTCCGACAAGTATGACTAAATGGTGGATAACATTGTATCTATAAGAAATTTACAGGAAAAAAACATACCACTCTGAAATGTCCTGTGAAATCTGTGCTTACAAAGTCCGTGCTTGAAATCCGTTCAACACGATTGTTAGTTTAAATGGTCAGGGTCTGAATCTGTCTCGAAATGGTTTGAAATTGATGCCATCATTAATTTTTAGATCAGATTAGAGCCAGCGGTTATAAAGAGGCGTGACAATTCCCGAACAGGCCCTAAGCGCTGCCAATCACAACACACTGGGCCAGCTAACCAATCACAGCACATTTCTTATTTCGGAAGGAGGGTCACCGAAAATGACGAGTTCAACCAGACTGCGGAGAGAGGAGCTGTAATAATGTAAAATATGTGAAAAATAATGAATTTTTTTAACAATCAAGCATGAAAAAACATTCTAGTAAACCGCAGAAACGAAATAAAGACTTCGTAAGAGGGCATAAATAGGACCCCTTTTAAAAAAATTAAAAACTACAAGTGAATTTAGCCATCACAACATTCAGTAAAGTAAGAAACATGGTTATTCAATGTTAGATTGGCCAAAACTTTCATTTAAATGCATTATTAAATTAGTGTTTTAAAAGTTTAAAGGTATAGCGGAGGATTTTTTACTTCCGGGTGGATCACCTATACTATTGGTCCTCCTAATTGTCAATCATTCTGGTGAATCAATCAAACTTTTCAAAAAGTGGAGAGGGCGGGTCTTATCTAAAATTCGGAAAGATTCTCCGCTATACCTTTAACTTTAAGAGAGCGTTAGATGAGTAAAAAGAGGAAATAAGCATGTACACATTAATAGCCAATAACGACCAATATTTATCTAATACCGATACATAAAATATATCAAATATAATTAAAATCCGCTAATTTGTCTATATCTTAAATTTTGTCAGGGTCTTCTTTATTAATACACCACTTTTTCTGATGCACAATAGCAGCCTCGTCCTACCATTTCAGCACAGGCTATGAGAAAATAAACCACAGCTTCCATTTTTAGAACAAACCTCCTTCAGGCAATGTTAAACATTGTATTTATTTAAAGAAACAAAGTGTCTGAGAGGATGAGGCTGAATTGTTCCACCAGTAGCACAAGCATTGAGAATGAGGAACTGCACAAATCACTATTACCCAACAGCAATTCAGACAGCGTTACTAAACTGCACCAGAACGCACCTTCACACACACACCCACCTCTGACCTTTGATCATCTCATCTCTCTGTGGATAAGGCAAAGACAAAGCCAAGCACATGATTTGACTTTATAAATAAACACTTCCCTCTGTGGGAAGTGTCTAACTGGAAACACTTCTCATTCACTTCATGCCAATTCCATAAAGAGAGGTTTGCTTTACAAAAAGGTATTAAATACAAACTGCACACCTTCTAATTGGACTTATCACTACATAAGCTAGATATAAAAATAATGAGACTGTGACTGTCCTTGTGCAAGACTGTGCATGCTCCCCTTAATATAGACACCCTCGTCTCCAGCGAGAGCCAAAACTGGGCTGCTGTTCCATCAGAAAAGAGGACATATTGCACATATGTGGTCTACAGAGGAACACATATTCTGATATGTACACGTAGCCTATGTCTATGGCTGAATCGCAGCAGTGCTAATATTCAGAACAACGGCACTTTGCTTGTGTGATTTATTCAGCAAATACCACTTAATGGTACAGATTCTATTCAAAGTTGTACATTATTTTGGTCTTTGGTGTGCTGTGCAATATATACTTAACATTGAAGATTAAAGTGAAACAATACTAAAAAAAAGTAAAAAAAAAAAAAAAATGGCAGCAATGGAATCTTTGTATTATGTGTATACTGATCTGAACTGCATGATTAAAGGGGATTTTTTTTGTGGTTTTTCTGATAATTCTGGTTCAAAATGTACTTGAAAAAAAAAAAAAATTCAGCTGTTATTTTGAAAAAAAAAAAAAACACTGCCAGGAGCCTTTGAAGGAGCCCTCTCATTTGTTGACAACAGGCATTTTAGAAGTACTTCTCATTACAAGTTTGGGAAGATTTTTGGCACATAAAGTTATAAAGTGACCCAAACTCAGAAGACATGTAGAGATTAGTTTGCATTAGGGGCAGGTTTTACAGTGACACTGGATCACGAGCTGCTTGTGTTTAAAATGCATATCACATAGCGCATATATTTAATTATTTAAACTACAAATTTGCAATATGATAATCGCACTGAGCCATATCGTGATTTATTTCGATTAATGCTTTGATGTTTTCTGTAGTTTTTTTTTTCTATATTTGTATTTTGCTGTCTGTACAGTCATTTGGTCTACAGCGTAGTTGTATGGGCTCTATAAATAAACTAAACCTGAGCCCTATTACAGACATTTGCATTCTTCATTGTGTGTAGGGTTTCCTTTCATACTGTTCATCCACTGATATCACAAATTATTTTATCTAAAAACGTTAGACTATGTTTTTGCATTGTATGGACGTGCATACTCACCAACACATCGTTGCAGATGTCTCGCAGTTCGGACTCCACTTTCTCCCGGTATTCCTTCACCATCTGCAGTTTCTTGTCGTTTCCTTCAGTCTTCTGCTCGATGCTGGAGATGACCCTCCAGGCAGACCTCCGGGCACCCACCACGTTCTTATAGGCGACGGATAGCAGGTTTCTCTCCTCGTTAGACAGCTCGGACCCAGCTTCAGTCACCAACTTCATACAGGCTGCCATATCGTCGTAGCGCTCGGCCTGCTCGGCCAGCTTCGCCTTCTGGATGAGCTCTGTTCTGTCCATCCTGCTGCTTTTCTTTAAGTCTGTGAGTGTTTCTAGGTCTATGGGACACTCGACTGATCAAAGGAGGGGAATGAACCGCTGCTTAATCCCTGGAGAGGCTGAGGGGGAAAGATAATGACAGTCACACTCCATATATTGATTAGAGAATCATTTATGTGAACGAATCATTCTGTTCACTGAAGTCTCTCCCCTTTGTAGTGTGCGAGGGCTTTGGCTGTAGCACAAGCAAATAGCATTTGAGTACAAGCGGTGTAGCATATCATCAACAAATACTCCCTTTACTGAACAAGTCCATGTTAGGAGATCTAAGGATGTCGAACAATGAACTCTTGTATTAAATTATCTGAATAACAGAATTGGTTGAGAGAATAGTTCAATTCCTCGTTCATACCACGTCAAAACACGCCATTTTTTTCGCCACCTACAGGCGAAACAATGAAAGAATCAGTGAACTGAATCTTTTTTGGTGAATGATTCAAAAAGATTCAACTCACTGAAATGAGCCAAAATCGCTACCAATGCTCTTCCGTGTGAATCTTACACTTTCATTCTCAACACACGGTCTAAAAACACGGATTTCAGCTGAGATTAATGGATGCGTCTTAAAAGTGAGCTGCCCACCAAAAAAGACAGCATTTCTGGGCGCGTTTCGACAGATGCTGTCTAGATAGGCAGCTCACTAGGTTTGGAGACAAGGGCAGGGTGTGTGTGTGTGTGTGCGGCTTAACACATCTGTGTCAGTGTGATCCATATAGCCCTGCCCTGTTCACTAAAATATCATACATATACCATACATATCTCCAAAGTGGAGCGGATTTAAAGTAACGTTACACAAAGTAGGACATCGCAGTTCAATATACCGATCACAATCATACCGAGTCAATATGAATCAATGAAATCCAGCCTGATTTCCGTAGCAATGAGGTTACTGCTCATTATACAAGGCGTTACTTGACAATTTCAGCCGTCAGATATGCATATTATATCAACATAAATTTTTATTTATACTACCAATAAATCTCTATGTCAATCATCTTCAGGCTGATGTAAATCAGCTAAAAAATTTTTTTTTTTTTTTAGAAAATCAATTGTAGCGATGTGACGACCCGCCTTCAACAGCGATGGGTCTCATCTTGTCCAATCCATGTTATATTTTTGGACAACAAATATTCAATCTGCGACTACAAGTATCGCACATCAAAAGGAAATAAATGTTTACTACATTGTAATAAGCAAATCAACATTTTTTTCCCCTGATCGATGTGGACGCAGTTTGGCAGCCCCTCCTGCCTCTCAACCGAGCAGCGCGGTTATACTGATTACGCCGTCTATTGCAGCAATATAAATTATATTTAAGAATCTAAGCTTGTATAATAAATAAACATAACACCTTAAATCTATTAGATGGCATCTCACCTCTCGATCAACGGTTGACTCCAACGGATTGATAGCCTTTGAGCTCGGATGGTTAGGGAAAAAATGTAGTAGAGAAAGACAATCGAAAGTGTTACCGTAGGACGTCGCTAATCCCGCCTGTCAACCAATCAGATGCCGCGCTTCCCCACTAGAACGAGTTATTCTTCAAATGATCATCCAATAGCAGCTTAGCGCGGGGAATGGAGGCGGGCCGACGCGAATGAGTTCGGTTGACCCGTAGACTCTGACTTGTAGCCACGGGGTTTCCTCCAATTAGAGCAAGGGGGATGACGTCACTATTGCTATGGTGATCCCCCCTCCTCCTACTCATCCCCAGCATCACCATCAGCATCATGATTGGGAACTGGATGCATCAACAGCAGATCTAGCCTACCTACTGAGACCCAAATACCATCTCTCTAATTAATCAGATTGGAAAGATAATTGCTTTGCTTCTTCTAAGGGCTAGTTGAGTGTATACAAGGTGTGTTTGGGGGTTTGCAAACATGTACAGCATTCAGCTCTATGATAAGAAAAGATGCTGAAATTCCAGCACAGATTTAAAGAGAATGATATTTCTGAACACAATAATAATACACAAGCACATATAGCATGTAGAAATAAACAATAAGGTACGAGAGGCCAAGTACACATTGAGAACACAGGCATGGCTAAATAAGGACATCATTACAAGGTCATAATTGCAACACATTTAACTATGGCTTTAATCACAATACAGCAAGGCATGGAGTGATTTTTTGCTTTTATAAAACCGGTGGGCTACTTCATATTTAAAAAAAATTAAGGACGCAATGTTTTATTAAAATGGTGGAAAATTCATTAAGTGGCATCCTTCCACAGTCCTTAACACAATGTTGCTATGCAACAAAAAATAACTGTCTGCTATGGGTAATAAACAGATATTTCATCTGTTACAATATTATTATGAACACGTATTTCAAAATTTGGGGGGCAGTATTTTTTTTATGTTTTTGAAAGAAAATACTATAAAAACAGTGATATTGTGAAATTTAGTTCCCACTTGGCAATAAGCATTCTAATTTTGTTGAAGCATGTTTTATTCTCCACAGTCAGTTTCCTGTGAGGTAACAAGAGACAGTGTAAAAGGGTAGGGCTGAATGTATGACAAATTCTAACATAGCTTTGTCTGAACAGGTTAAAGTAGTCATCCATTTAAGCACTCAATAATCCACATAAGTGACTGTAGGCTAGTTAGTATGCTTCTTTTTTTGCCGAAATTATGAAAGAATTGACGAAAGCCAATTCAAGTACAATCAAAACTTAAATTAAACAGGTAATTTATCAGATATTTAAAACATAGGAATTTTAGATGTTCTTAGACAACTCACGCCTTACTTGGCTTTAAAGTATCTCAGAATCTCACAACCTGCAGGGGCGAAGACCAGGCTCAGCTCAAAGAGGAGAAAGCTTGTTTAATCTAAGTTGAATGGTGATGTGTTAAACTCCAGCAGGTCATGTCATGCAGAATCCTAATGTGAAAAATGGGCTATTAATGTTTGTTTGAATATTATTTCAAGGACTATATGTATATATATGAAGAGTTCAGGTGCAAAAGCCTCTAAGTGCCATCTGAAAATTTCTTCTAGAATGATAATTTTTATCAAGCTCACATATTTAAGTTCAGTAATTTCACTTAAATGACAATTCATAAGTAATTTTCATTGCCATTTAAGTGAAATTACTGAACTTAAATATACGAGCTTGATAAAAAAAATATCATTCTAGAAGAAAATTTCAGATGGCACTTAGAGGCTTTTGCATCTGAACTCTTCGTATATACATTAAACCGTCAACTCATTGTTACCAGAAACTGAAATTTGTATACAAGTGAAATCTGCTGTGATAGTGGATCAAGTTGCAGCATTGAGCAGTCTGTAGGGATGGTGCTGTCACTGTGGCTCACAGGTCACACCGCCTGAGGGGAATCAATATGTGGCGTCAGAGTTCTGTCAGAGAGGAACAAAGACATTCGCCAACATATAACAAAGTCCTGAAAATGGCTGTAAACAGAAAGCTAATAAGAGAGCAGACAGACAACAAGATTTTCTGATGGTGGTTGAGGACTGTCCTGCCCGCAGAAGGTCTGTTCAGTTAAATAGACTGGCTTTCAATGTAGCCTGTGGTCTTAGAGAGCCATATACAGTACAGTAGCAACTACATGGAGGTGTTAAAAGAGCTGTTTCACATGAAGCGAACAATCCGCCCACCCATAAGCAAAAACACCAAGCTGCAAGTAAAAGCTCAAACAAATGGTCAGTGTTGCGCTTCTTTACCCTGTCCAAATTTCCTCCAACCCAGTTAAACAACACCGTTTACATTTTCACAGTCTACGTTTCACACAGTAACAACACGATCAGTTTAACAAGCAGGCACTGGTTCAACACATTCATCCATCTTTACTTAAATTAGATTCTGTTCTAATTACCATATGAAAAATACAATAACCTTGTCTCAGTGGATACATCAAAGCCCTTGCTGAAAGTGCTCAAACCTGAAGAACTGATTATCTTATTGCTTTCCCACTGTAAATGAGGAGACTGGGGGGATGTAGCAGTTACGTAGGTGGGTGGGCTCGGGGAGTTGTGTAGGCAATCTGATTGAATGAGACGAGGGTGTATTTCGTACTCTGCATGGCTGTGTGTGAGTGTGTAGGAGTGAGGGGGGTGTAATTGGCCCTTGGCACTCTAATTTTCTGTCCTTTCACCATTGTTATCATTGTCAGTGAGAATGTAGCGTTGGATCTACTACTACATTAACACAGCAACAAAGAGATCCTTTCTTTTCTTTTTCTTGTATCATTTGTTAATGCTAAAACCAATTCAAATTGAGTCTATTTACTTTGCATTTGACTTTTCTTCCTTTAATTGTGCACAGTTCAAATGTATACTCTTTTATTTATTTGCTTATTTCCTTATAAATAGCTTCTTCTCTTAATATTTGATCAAAATGTAACAATTTTCCTTGTTTTAAATGACTTTCCTTTTTGTATGACATCACAAATCCCTCCTAATTTCTAACTCCTTCTCTCCTACTAACTGGCTCAACTCTATAAGGAACACCCACTTTTTACAATCCATTTCCCAGTAGGGGAAAAAAAAGACCTGTCCTACATTTTTTCTCTCAGATTATTCTATTGCACTTAGGAAAATGTCACTTTACGACACTTCACGTTGATTTTAAAACAGTGATACAGCAATAACAATACAGTTACAACAACAATACAGTAACACTTTACAATAAGGTTCTGTAACATTAGTTAATGCACTAGGTATCTTGAAATAACACTGAGAAATAATTTTACAGCAAGTTAATAATATTGGTTAAAGTCAATTTCTACATTTTTTGTGTAAATGTTAATTGTTAGTGTGATATACCTATGCATTAAAGTTTAATTGAATTTTTACCTCTACCACTCATGGCGGATAACACTTATGGGCTTTTAATGACACAGCAGACAGGCAGAACAAATAAAAATTAAATTAAATTCTGACATCGGTGCTACATGAGAGAAAACAGAGAAAAAGATCTGTGGCTTCAACTCTTTTGGGCAAAAGGGTTGCCCAAAAGGGTCTTCTCTCACCACCCCTTTGGTAATCTGTCCATGAGCGAAACAAAAATGTGGAATATTGGGGCAGTGGCTAACAAACAAACGGGGATAAGTATCTGGGTGCAGGTAACACAGAGAAAGAATAGACATTGTTCATTTACATATAGGGGTGAATAAATTCAGTTTGATTGCACTTTTCCCCATTCATCTCAATAGCAAAAAGTGTCCCAATCAACCTTAATTCACCCCTACTACCAACATTGTAACAATGCAAAGCTGGCTGAAAATCAGCTAATTATCCTTTAATTGCTAATTACATTTAAACATTATGTGTGTTGCTATATGCAAAAAAAAAAAAAAAAGTATTTCACTGCATTGCACTTGCATTCTTGAAATATATGAGCCCTGCTCTATAAATAATTCACACACTAAGTGCAGAATGCTCAAAGGACCTTAACCACACAATCACATGTGTAAATGCATGTGTGTGTCAGTCGGGTGTGTGTTTGCATGCTCTGTCTTAAGCTTAGTCTTACAGTAATGGTTCCTTTGCATTTAAGTCATTCTGACCCTGTCTTTCATTTCCTGTGATTCTGCACTGCACACTATACGAACTGCACGCACTGACAGACAAGACACAGTAGGTTGATGAAGTTAGGGTTAGGGTTAGGGTTAGTTAGGGTTAGGGTTAGGGTTAGGGTTAGGGTAAGTTATACTACGAAATTCAAAAAATGAATACCGTTTTGACTCTCTTAAAGGGATACTCCACTCTAAAATGAAAATTCTGTCATCATTTACTCACCCTCATGTTGTTTCAAACCTGTATGAATTTCTTTCTTCTGCTGAACAGAAAGTAAGATATTTAGAAGAATGTCAGTAACCAGACAGTTTTTGGTACCATTGACTTCCATAGTAGGAAAAAAATATACTATGGAAGTCAATGGTACCAAAAACTGTCTGTTTACTGACATTCTTTTAAATATCTTCCTTTCTGTTCAGCAGAAGAAAGAAATTCATACAGGTTTGAAACAACATGAGGGTGAGTATCCCTTTAATGTGTCGTGACAGATCGCTGTATCGCCTCAGCTCAAGTAGCACGTGAAATTATCATCTTTACTGATAGTTACAGCACCAAATAAACACGAATGAACATAAGAGGGTATGTTGAAAGAACCAGTACCTTACAACATAATGAAATGTATTGCTCAATCAGTGTTTCAACCATGGATAAAACAGCTTGTAAACCTCAGAAAAGTCATTCAATGTCCATAAACTACAGTTAAAAATATGCACTATATTAGGTCTATTCATTATATCTTTTACTCTAATACCATTAAAAAGGTTTACAGCCTTATATGTAATTGTATACAAGATATGTACGAGTTTGCAACTTTAGTTGAGAAAAAATTAGCATGTAGCCTACTGTAATAATCAATTGATATGGAATAAGCTTATGAATCAAATTATGAAATATGTGTCAATACCACCCCCGCCCACGGCCTAATTCTCATTTCAAGCTGAACTCAGTTGGTAGCCCTGATCCTATATATCCATTGATAGCAAATCTCTTTCTCAGCCTTGCACAAGGTTTTAGTGAAAGTTGGTGTTTTGGTGTTTAAGGTGTGATATTAGCGTCAGTGGTATTTTTGCCTTGTTCAAACCTGTCTAGCTGAGTCACAACCAAGGGCTTTTCAGTATAGTATCTTATTTATCATGGATATATTTTTTGCACTGTTTCCATGGATGTGTATCACCGCTACATATGAAGTGATAGGTGGATGGAGAGATGAGAAGGACATGAGAAATAGACTAAAGAGAAACATGCAAGCACAATCAGAGCAGATGCTTTTCTTTTCTTTTAAATCTCCCTTTGTAAAGGGGCAAAATATTGTTCTTTTTAATCAAATTCCCCATGGGGGTTTCCCCACTGTGATTCAGGATAAAGAGAGAACATGGTCATGCCCGAATTAAGATTATTGTGTCTCTAAACAATTTAATTAACACAGCTGTTGTAAGCAAAGCAAAGCAAGTTCTTGTTTCCAAGCTGTAGACAGACATGGTTAGGAGGACGTATAGATAACTTGTGTGAGGCAATAATCTCTGCTCTCTGTGCAGTGTGGAGGTGGAGAGCTGTTATGTAAGAAGTGGGTGTCCTCCTACTAGCTGCTGCAGATTTCACTGCACAACTCTCGTGTGTGGGACGAAGTGCTTTTGTCCCTTTTCACTTTCTCTCTTCCTCCTTAGCCTTCCCACCTCCTTTATTATACTTACTTTCTTCCAAACTCTCGTGCCAAAGTTCACGACTGAATTACGTAAAGTACACACACGTGTACGTACTGTGCGTATGTCTTCCTGGGAGGAAACACTGTTGTAGTGCTGTGTCAGCAACAATGCTAAGCAACTGCAGGACAAGATACTTCATGGTTTCATAGCAACCCGTTTAATCTGAGAACATAAATACTAAATATAGAACACTTTACTTTTTTTTTTTTTGTTTGCTACACAGTGATTAATTGCAAACCCTCAAATGGAAAAAAAAAAACATAGTAAACAATTTTTTCTTTACATTTTATGTTAATGCCAGGCTGTTGCTATGTGGTTGCTAATTTTTTCCTGCATGGTGTTCTGAGTGGTTTTAGAGTGTTGCTGTGTGGTTTCTAGGGTCATCTGTTGAAAGTTGTGTAAAATAAACTTGAAGCCTATTAAACTTGTGTCCAATCATTGCTGAATAACAATAGTGACCTACTTCATGCGGGGGAATGCAGGGCACTGACTGTAGTGAAGGAGTGGCACATTTAGGGTGTGTCCTCTGGCGGGGAGCCACTGGCTGAGGTGCCGTTGACTCAAGAGAACTCGGAGCGCAAGAGAGGGCACACCCGCCTATTAAATTCACATTAAAATGATTCAGTGATGGCTTCAGTGAGGGTGAACAGTATAGCAAGGTAACAGGTGTGGCTGTAAAATCATGAATTTACACTCCAGGGCCGTAGTGTATCTGGGGGTATCTGTGTGTTTGTGTCCCCCTTGGTTGAAATCCCGTACCGAAGGGGGCGTAGGGGGTTGGTTTCGGGGTATGTAATGGGTGGGGGTCCCCCTCTGTTGAAATTGCATTCCGGGGAGGGGCTGAGGGGGGTGTTTGTGTTTGTGTCCCTCTCGGTTGAAATCGCGTTCTGGGGGGTGCAGGGGTTGTGGGATGGTGTTTGTCCCCCTCAGATGAAAGTAGTGAAAGCCCTGTTACATTCCATTATGTTTTTTTAATCCCCCTGTCTCCACACACTGGTCAATAATGCGATACCTTGTCATGAGCTTTCTCTGACTTTATTTTGTGGGAGTATTTTAATTTATTAAATCGTGTGACTTTTATCTGCCAATCGTGTATGTATTCTTCTTTGGTTATTTTCCCTATTTCTTTTCCTTTTGAGTGTCTGAACTGAATTGTTGAATTAAGTTGATGTTTTTCCACTAAATATTGCATGGGGTCACTCTCTGTGTGTCCTGCCCTGTATCTGAGAGCACACTGATGGTAACACTTTGTCAGCGCGTCTGATTGATGGAACCAGAACTTCACGGCTCTCTTCTGCATTTCAGATAGGAGAGGGAATCTGCCTAATTCTGCCCGACAACCCAGACTTGGAGCATTTCTGTGAGTTCCCAGGATGTTCTTGCAGAACTCAAGGTGGAAAATTTCAACAGGGGTTTTGTTCCAGGATTCATAATTTAATTTATATTTAATTTAAATATAACTTTATCAGTCTGATCTTTTATTGCAGTGTCAAATTTTCCAGAAGCTGAGATTGTCAGACCCAAATAATTATAACAGGTGACATGATTGAGAATTGTTCCCCCAAATGTATATTTCTTGTCAGTAAGGCGAGTTTTTTTTTTTTTTTTTGAAAGATCATTATTTAGGACTTCTCCATATTTATTGGTAAGGCCCAGTCGTTGCTGAACTGTTCTAGAAGGGAGAGGCTTTGATGCAGTCCTTCTTCATGAGGAGACAGCAGCAGAAGATCATCAGCATACAGGAGGCTTTTGGGTTTCTCTGTCCTCAAGGGTCAGACCAGGACAAGAGAACTTCAGGACTTTTCTCTCTCTCTCTCTCTCTCTCTTTCTCGCTCTTGCTCTCTCTCTCTCTCTCTCTCTTTCTCGCTCTTGCTCTCTCTCTCTCTCTCTCTCTCTCTCCGCAAGACAAATGTAATTACAGTTCTGCTGAGTCACTTTGTTTTGCCTCCAGATGAGTATCTGAAAGATCACTGAGGTCACGCAGGGAAAGTTGAATTAGGCTAAGCTTTGAATTTATATGTGTATTTTACTATTTATTTTTTGGCAAACAAAAGCTTTACAGTATTATTCATGGCACTTAAGGACAGAGGCGAATGAAGGTTATTTTGAATTTGAGTTTTATTCTTGGACCTCAGAGGTTTCAGTTCTTGTCTTTGATGCTGATTGTAATCACTGATCTCCATGACAAACCTCATCAAAAGGAAAGTATTGCTGCCTATTAATATAAAAAATACACCTTAAAGGCAATTTGTGTTTGTTTCAATTTGGCTATTTTTCGTTTAGTTGAAGCACTTAGCTAACTGAGTAAACTAAAACTATAAAATTAAATAAAACAAAAACTATTTTATTTGGAATAGAGAAAAGCAAACCAAAAGTAAACCTCTTGATGTGGTTTAAGTATTACACTGACACTGAACCCTTCCATGATGCATGTTGAATCGCACGGCCGGATTTTGCAAAGTTAGATGCGTTCCTTGGTCAACATATTTTGTTGATCCTGGAACAACATTCCTGTCCGTAAATTTATTCCTATATCCCTAGCCCTAAACCCTACCCATAACGTATCCCTAAAATTAGAGGGAAATGATAGCTGAATAGACGGATGTAGAAGCTTAACCCTGGTTGTAAGCCTAAACTTAACATAAACTGTAAACTTCAAATCTGATTGGTTGATTGGAATGTTGTCAACAAAGATGTTGATCCAGGAACATGTTGCACTTAGTGAAATCAGGTTCTGCTGTTGGCTCATCCTGTAGTGTTGCCTTTTTATTTATTGTTCAATTAGTTCTGTCATTTGATTGAATCCTACATTTAGCCAGAGCTGAGTTCATATTTAAAAATGAGAGAATAAGAAATTACTATATGGCCAGCTCAGAGTCCTTTTTCTCACTATAATCTCACTCTTTGAAGGCCTGCGCACCTCTCTGCATTTCTCCCTCTGCTTTTCTTGTTATGCGCATAACACCACCCTCGTGGTTACTATAGCAATCCTCCAGGACAGCCTTTCTCAAAGTGGGTGCCGCGGCACACTGGGGTGCCCCCTGACTGTGTCAGGGGTGCCGCCAAAAAATTACGTAGGCAAAAAAAAAAAAAAAAAAAAAAAAAAAAAAATCTGACATTTCATATATAAATATATTGGAATTTACATAAATACATTCTTCTTCGTTTAACCCTTTCGCACGTACGATCAGTCTAGGCTGGTCCCTGGAGCACCGGTGTGATTAGAACGGTCAGAGCATGCATGACGTGATCATCTGCTAAATTCAAATGTGCTTTCGCGCGTTGGCTGGCGCTGAGCCAGAGACAGGCGCGCTCAGCTGTCATATATCACAACTTTTCAGTGTTTTCATCCACATAATGTTTGTTTTAGGTTTCAGACATAATTACTAAAAAACAATACATTTAGAGTTTGTAAAATACACACTGATGTCAAAGGAAGAGGCAATAATAATAATTTATATTATAATTTATTTTATTCATATCAGATACACATTGTGTAAGTAACTTTAAAATTTACTCTATTCTTCTCCCAGTTCACCTGCCACTTACTTTTATGTATTTCGGGAGAAGTGGATGAATTCACTTGTTGTAAATCCAACAGATCCGATTCTCTGAACTGCGTCTGCGGCACAAACTAACATGGCGGCGCCCATCGCGCATACAGCTCAACTAACGCGATCGTTATAATGGTGTTCAAAAAACAAAACACTTCCACTTGCATATATTTGACAATCGGAATATCAGATATTTCATGCCATATCTAACAAATTTGTGAATATTTTGAATAAAAAAGTAAAAATGACATAAAAGCAGATCACAATTCATTCATCTCTGTTGTTGCTGCGGTGTGTCACGAGACAAGCAATGACGCGTCACCATGGAAACCATAAAGTGACACATTCTAAATAACGGTCCCCTTGAAAAACTCACGCTGGGGGGGTCAGCCAGAATATATTAAATTTATGTGTGAAAGGGTTAAACATATTATGAACGGATTAATAAAATTGTCAATTAATTTTTATATATATATATCTATATATATATATCTCTCTCTCTCTCTCTCTCTCTCTCTCTCTCTCTCTCTCTCTCTCTCTCTCTCTCTCTCTCTATATATATATATATATATATATAATTTGCATTTGCATTTGGGTTATGCAGTGTTTTTAAATTATATTTTACACTGGGGTGCCTTGACATTTTATGCATTTTTGAAGGTGCCCTGACTGAAAAAAGTTTGAGAAAGGCTGCTCCAGGACAACCTACACTTCCTTTTGTTGTGACATGTAGAGATTTAATGCACAGGACAAAACCAACAGGACCATGTTTGTTTATTGCATTGTTATGGAAAATTAAAGCAAAAATGCTCCAGGATATGCTTTGCACATTGACACCCTCCTAAAGAAAGTTGCTTTTGGTCTCAGGACAAGTTTCTCTCAGCTAAACTTAAGTGAAGTCCTTGCAGATGGTTTCTGTAAAAGGTAACGTAATGTGTCATATCAGAGGTGATACAATAGAAGAGGTTTGAGGGGGCCTGCAAAGAAAAAAACAACAAGAGCATATTTGCATATTCATACTCTCAAATGCTCTGTGATATAAAGCACACTTTATAAAGGTCCATCTCATTTGGACGTTGCTGTTGTCATGGGGATTTGGTTTAATAAACAGCATGGTTCAAGAAGACGTTACTTATGTCTTTCCATGAATCACTGTTGAGTTCACTTGTTCCACACACACATATAAATACACAGAGTGAATAATTTGTGACTATGCCTCTCTCTGACAGCAGAGGTTACACACATATAAATGTGTGTCTGTTACAAATCCCCACAAAAAATAAAAAACACTATTCAAGGTTTGAAATGTTGAATGAGCAGATTCTTCATTTTCATTCATCTATTTGTAATGCAGCGAATGAGACGATTTCCACAAAAATGAAATGCACTGATGGCTGCTGTATCTGTCAGTTTAATAACAGAGTAGCCTATTAAAAATCTAATTGTTTAAGCTGAAATCAGTTAGACATTATGTGGTAAGAATACATTTGACAGCAATATATTGAATATATGATAGTGATGGCTATCATTGATTTCAAATTACATTTCTCCGCAGTATGTTATAACATATTGCATAATGTTAAATTGCTGCTTCAATCTCTGTTTGAGATTTGTGACATCATACTCGGTGTAATTAAGTTACACACTGTGACTACAAAAATGCAAGACAGTAATGCATTTCAAACAGCAAATGCTCTGTTATTAACACGATTCTCTTGTCTCCATGGTTACCAATATGCTGGGGCCGAATGTGGGCCGAAACTAATAACAAGTCCGCTGAGAAAATCAGTGAGGAAAAATGTGAAAACTGTTTCTGTAAATGTAGTGTGTGTGTGTATGGGTGTCTGGATGAAAAAGGTGAATGGAATAAATGTCCTTATCTGATGGGTCTCAACCAAAAAACATTTGCGCATTTGTTCTCTGGAAAAGAGGGAAGAATAATGCATAATGCAAATAATCAAATACAACTAACTATATAATTGTGATAGTTAGAATAGCCTTTTAACTTTTGAAATATTTTTTCAGTGATTTTTGATGCCAAGCATCCCTAAATATGATGAATCCGCATGTGGGACCCCTTTTCTAAAATATTAAATGCTGCATTTTATTATACTAAAAGACCCATTAGGTGAGAAAATAATTTTCATGTTTTTCATGCCGAGCCACTTCCCTGTACATATAAGGGTATATAAGATGGTGGCACGCATCTACTCATTCAGGTTCATGCTGAGGAGCCGAGACAGAGGTCCCAGCCATTCAGCCAAGCACCGATGGTGCAAGGACCCTTTTGGAATTGCTCTGTTCATTATTTATAAACTGTTTTCCTCTTGGGGACCAAAAAATGGCCCCTCAAGGACAAGGATTTCAGATACAGCCATCTTTTAAGGGACATTTTGTCCTAACGTAGGGTATACCGGAACCACACACACACGCACACTGTAGAGAGTAGATGCTGGTTACCTTCTGCTTCGATAACAGGACATTTAGAGAAATTGCCCACAATCTACAATAATATATATATATATATATATATATATATATATATATGCATACAGTAACAGACAATAGCTGCTCTTTGGGAGAAGAGCCGTAGGTCGCTTTTGTGAATAGGTGCATGACACACATGTAAGCAGTTGCACATGAAAGATAAAAGGCCATGCAGAGAAAACCTATAGAGCAGAAGAGACCAAATTAGATACTTTTTATCATAACATATTTGGGTGTTTCTACAACTACGGGCACTTTAAAGTCCCAGTAGTGAAATTTTAGATTTATGTTAAAATTTGTCATTTGATGCTTCATAAATATAAACGTAGTGTCAATACACACCTTGACATAAAAAATAATGCATAAATAATATGAATGTAAAATTATGAAGCATTTATAGGTCCAGACACCATTTTTGCTCATGTCCCTCATTCTTTTACAATATGACATTATTTTAAATGAATTAGTTTTATATACATATGACTTTACACCATCTTATAGTTATTTTTTTTTGTTTACTGATTGTTTATATGTTTTTTTTTTCATCTAAATAAACATGTCCCACACTTTTGAGTCCTTACCGCAACACTGAAAAAGACTCTTAATGACATTTCTTCAAAGCCAAACAAATCTATTTTCTATGGAAACAGAAATTAGCATGTGAGCACATGTCTGACAGATTGGTCCCACCTCCATTAGGTCACTCACAAGATCCAGAAAAAATAAGATAAAGATCATCTTTTCTTCTTAAGTATTTATTGTGCATCCTTACCATTCAGCTTAGTTGTGTATTTTGAATTACATTTCCGCAGCACGTCTTTACCGCAGCATTATTAGGTGTTGCGGTAAAGACTTTGTGTTGCGGTAGAGACAAATTCAAGGTTTACTATATTACATTGATCAGCCACAACATTTAAACCACTGATAGGTGTGGTGAATATAATGTATTACATCAGTACAGTGGCACCTGTCAAGAGGATATATTAGGCAGAAACTGAACAGTCAATTCTTGAATTTCATGAGTTGGAAGCAGAGAAAAGAGTAAGTGAAAAGATCTGAGTGACTTTTACAAGGGCCAAATGGTGATGGCAAGACAACTGCATCAGAGCATCTCCAAAACAGCAGGTCTTGTGGGGTGTTTACGGTCTCTAGTGGTTAGTACCTACCAAAAGAGGTGCAAGGAAGGACAACCGGTGACCAAGACTCACACATGCTCATGGGGAGCAAAGGCTCGCCTACCTGGTCCGATCACACAAAAGAGCTACTGTAGCTCAAAAAATTGCTGAAAAACGTAATGCTGCCCATGATAGAAAGGTGTCTGAACAGAGTGCATAGCAGTTTGCTTAGCAGCAGACAGTACAAAGTGCCTATGATGACCCCAGTCCACCACCGAAAGTGCCTACAATGGGCATGTGAGTGTCAGAACTGGACCAACCAACCAAGAGACAGCAGCAGGATGCACTATCGGAAGAAGGCAGGCCGGTGGAGGGAGTGTGATGCTCAGGGCAATGTTGGGAAACTTTGGGCCTGGCATTCATGTGGTTGTTACTTTGACACGCATCACCTACCTAAGATTGTTGCAGACCGTGGCAATGGTGTTCACCCTGATTGCAGTGGCCTGTTTCAGCAGGATAATGCACCCTGCCACAATGCAAAAATTGTTCAGGAAGGGTTTGAAGGACACGACAAAGAGTTCTAGGCGTTGCCTTGGCTTCAAAATTCCCCATATCTCAATCCGATTGAGCATCTATGGGATGTGCTTGATGAACAAATCTGATCCATGGAGGCACCACCTCACAACCTGATACCACAGGACACATACAGAAGTCTTGTGGAGTCCTTGCCTTGACATATCAGAGCTGTATAGGCAGCATGAGGGGAAACTACATGATATTAGGGAGGTGGTTTTAATGCTGTGGCTGATCAGTGTATATTGCAAATATTAAATCTATTGCAAACTAAATATAAACATGTCATTTTTGCAACCCTTGATGATACCAGATTAGCCTACAATAAGATGACAGAAGAGGGGTACTGAGAAAAGACCCAGACAGATATGAAGAGTTATGGAAAAAGAGCATTACAAAAAAAAAAAAGTTGAGGATAAACAAAAGAAGCCATAGGACAAAACAAAATACTGAAGGCCTCAAATTAAGTTTGTTGTTACAATATAAATTCATACATGTAATAGTATTTGAAACAAGAAAATAATTTTCTCCCAGTCTTTTCTGCAATACCTCTACTATCTTTGACAAAATACCTTCTGGTTTTATCTGTTACTGTTTTTCTCTACAGTAACCTATTGTTTAAGGTTACATTATTATGTGCCATTAAGATTGTGTCCTTACGATACAAACTGTCATTACCGCAGCAATGATTTATTTTAATTATTAATCAGATTTTTGTTTGCAAAAATTATTTTAACACTTCAGTAGAGATGATTTACACATTAAAATGATAATATTTGTCATAAAAAGAAAAATGTTTTATCTTTGGCATGTATGAAAGCAATTGATATCTAAGGTTAACATCAACATTTTCCACGGCATAAAGAAAATCATAAGCCCCCTAATTTTAAATTACTTTTTAATATTAGTTTTTACAAAAATGAACAAATCTTGAAAGTAACTATGTAAATGTATACATTTTTATAGAAATTAAAAAAAGAAAAGTGTTTAAATTTAAGGTTATTGTAATGTTGCGGTAAGGACATTTTGTAAAAAGAAGAGATGAAAACCATAAAAAATAAAATATGTTCCAGATTAAAATCTTAACGACTGCACTCAATTTTGTGTACATATTTTTTGTATTATAGACTGTGATGGTTAAAATTGAAATTCATAGGGTTTTATTTTGTTTAATTTGGGAGAGTCAAAAGTGCCCGTAGTTGCAGAAACACCCCTTCATAGGTAGCTTGCAATCTGCTCATCAATTCTGTTTTTATATTGTCATGTGCCTTCAAAACATACAAAATCATTGTAAGTAAAGGAGAGGTGGGAGTAAGAGTTTATCAAACCACACATCTACAGCCTCAGCACTCAGTGATTTCCATAAACACTGGATGAAGGGGATCATTTGAATAAAACATAGCTGTGAGTAAAGAGGAACAACTGTCATTAGACAAGACTGATGTCGTGTTAGTGTTGTATAGTCAAAACATTGCATCAATCATTTACGTTTTTTGTGATCATCAATAAACAATTTCTGAAGCTAAAATTCATCCATAAACGCCGACCGACTAAGAATGTGAACATAGGCTATTTATAATCTGTGATGTAATTTATATTTTAAAGAAGAAGTAAAACTATATTTGAATTGTTCTAACTGTTGGTATAGATATTTTAGTGCATAAAAAAATTGTCATGAAAGCAGTTCCGTGTATAGTGATGACGTTCAAATACAGCAGGAATAGGTCAATGCTGCTCCCTTGTGGTCATGAGTTAAAATTACTCCTTGCTTAATAAACCTGATACTTTTGTTTTCAGAAGCATATGTTCCAACAGTAATGCATTAAAAAAAATGTACGATGAGAATGTACATAATAAGAACAAGTGTAACAACCGAAATGTACATATATATATTCCCAGAAGTAGTTTGTTATATCTATTTCCTCTGAGTATTTTACAGATCTTTGTGGAAGCTGGAATCACAACTGGCACCAACCAACAATCTTCCCCATGCGGTAGTTTGCTCACATAGCAGCTGAAAGTCTTGGACATGTATGCATGCTTTATATATTACCTATAAGTTTTATCCACTATCCAATATTTATGGAAGCTTGTTTCCGCTACAGAATAAAACATTTTAAAAGACAATCGCGACTTTTTAGTTTACATCTCGCAATTCTGACCTTATTTCTCAGAATTGCGAGATATAAAGTCAGAATTGCGTGAAAACATTCGCAATTGCGTGTTATAAAGTCAGAATTCCGAGATATAAAGTCAGAATTGCGTGTTATAAAGTCAGAATTCTGACTTTTTTTCTCGCAATTGCGACTTTATATCACGCAATTCTAACACGCAATTGCGACTTTACATCTCGCAATTCTGAGAAAAGATGTCAGAATTGAGAGATATAAACTCGCAATTGCGAGATAGGCCTATAAAGTCCAATTCTAAGGGAAAAAAATAGACTTTTTTTTTTTACCACAGAATAGTTTATCTCACAATTCTGACTTTATAACACGCAATTGCGACTTTATATCGTGCAATTCTGACTTTATATCTCACAATTGCGACTTTATTTCTCAGAATTGCGACTTTATATCTCGCAATTGCGACTATTTCTCAGAATTGCGAATTTATTTCTCACAATTCTGACTTCATATCTCGCAATTCTGAGAAAAAAAGTCACAATTCTAACTTGATATATCGCAATTGTGAGAAAAAAAAGTCAGAATTGTGAGATAAAAAGTCGCAATTATTATTATTTATTGTGGCGGAAACAAGCTTCCATAAAAACTGGATAATGAGCAGGAGAATGAAGTTGCCACTCATTTCAATCATATGTTGTAACAAGCACACTAAATTCTAAAATGTTTTGTTGCAGATTTAATATACTGATAAATGAAAATAAATGCTCTTTATACCAAAATGCCTCATTCCATTTATAGGTGAAAAAAAAATAAAAAAAGCTCAGTTATGATCATAAATGCAAACAGGTTGTTGCAGCAATCTGACAGTTGAAGAAACAATCCAGCTTTCTAGTGAAGTGCATTGATTTAGATCTTGAGGAGCATGGGATGGGCAGTAAGACTAGTTTAGAGGTTAACACAGGGCAGGTCAGACTGGTTTTCTTTAAGAAACAGTACATTCACATCCACAGGTGCTGAGATTAACCCAGCAATGACAAGACACGGCCAACAACTTTCTCTTAAAAAAGTCCTTTTTTAAGTGGACAATACGCATGCACCCTCTAAAACGCACACACACACACACACACACGTCATATTTGTAAAGATTATACCATTAATAGAATATATGATATGTCATATAATCAAGACATTTCAGTGTTTAGTCTAAAAATGTGTGCTTTAATGTCTCTTAAAACCACCCATAAAATTCCATAGCGCTAAAACACAAACAAGTTTTTGTTGTCAGTGTCAAAAGAGATTTTCACCAAACCACATTGCCAATCTAAAGCAACTTAGACGTGATAATTGAAATGTACGGCAAAGAGTTTGAGTCTAAATCTGTCAAATTTAAATGGCCAATTGGCTTTTAACGCAACTGAATACACATTTGCCTTTCAGATCAATATGGATTTACAGCATTTGATTTGAATGATAGTGTCTGTGGGTGGTGTTAATCATTGGATTACTCTTGCCTTGCAGTAATACCCTGAACACTGCCTTTTCCCCTTTGTCTAAAAGATCTGGCTACGGTTCAACTGAAACTGGAATGTTTTTCACGGGGAGTCGTCTTGCCCTGAGTTTGTCTGACACTGTGAAATCCTCTTCAATTCCACAATCTCTCACTTCACTCACTCAGTGAACATCAGCTGATCTTCTACTCTGGCAGCTGTTTTGAGCAAATGATCCGTGTTTGGGTTAAAAACTCTCTAAGAACAAATACAGGTTTAGTCCAGAATCCAGCAGGAATTGCCAGTAACTTTGAGTCAGAGTGCAGTTTCTCATGTTTTGATTGATGACACACTTGCGAGGCTTATTAGTTGTGCCAAACCCCTGGATAATTACTTAAAGTGTGTCATTTCAATAAAGCATGAGGAAAAATTAGATGATGAGGTGGTTTATAGTTCATATGGTGACTCACAAAGCATTTCTTAGCATCTATAGGTCATTTCAAGAAAAGCTTAAATTAGGTTATTTCCAAGAAGATCAGTCTAAAACAAACATGCAGATTTCTGTGTAAAACGGTCATATTTGTAAGTAAATTGTCCTAAATGAAGTATTTAATTTTTTTTTTTTTTATAATGTAAACTAGAATTTATATAATGACTAAGGCCCATTGTTTAAAAAAAAATATGGGAGTGTTACGGAAACAGATTTCCCAGTAGTTTGCTGTAATTTTTGTGTTTTATCGAATAAGCCAAGACATCATAGTTCCAATCTACAACTGACACTTCCAACCCACACAATCCCCCACTTGAGATGGTTCACACAAAATCTTTTGAAAGCAAATGTGGTTTTGTTTTTGGATTAACAAGTATCATGTGGCAGATGCTATCATGATCAGATCAAATCTAAATTTTATTGTGGATGGAAAATGGTATAAGGAACAGGAACATGTGGTGTTTCATCAAAACTGAGCCACTTTTCAGGATAAAAGGGAAAACAATGATGTCAAATCTAGAAATAACTAGATTTATTAATAAGAGGAAAAGTCTTATTGTGCCTTTTGAATGTCAGAATCGGATTGTCTTCATTTTGCCAGCAGTTAACCGGACAGACTGGACTGATGAAACCTGCGACGATTACCCTATTAAAGCATGAATTTGATGTAAACAGTAGACATATATAATGATGTGCCCTATTAAAGCATATTCAAACCTATAACATTTAAACCTACAACATTTATATCTCCCAATTTGGACCTTATAGCTTGCAAATGCGGGGTTATATCGCAATTCTGAAGAAAAAAGGGAGAATCTTGAGTTTATATCTTAGATCTCGAGTTTATATCACAAGATCACGTGTCCAACAGGTAAATTTCACCACATTAACTATCAACATGATCTATGATTTTAAGCAGTATTTTATTAAGTTATTTTAAATTGTAATAATATAAAATAAAAAATAAAAAAATTAAACTGTTAAAATGGTATTATATATAACAAAGATATCTATATATATTTTTTTAAAATAAGGCGAAATTGTCCAAATACTTTTTGGGGTCAGTTTAAGAAGAAAAAAAATCAGATTTTTTACTCTTTTCATTTCGAAGTTGCAAAGTACAGTGGATAAATTATTGTATTAAAATAATTTATACTATTACTAGTACTACTAATAATAATCATGATGATTTAATGTTTTGTTTTGACATGTTTTTATTTTTTTAGCTTTTATTCTCATTTTTTGATAGGCCGTAAATTATTTTTCGGCCACTGCCCTTTTATTATAATGATAAATGAGCGGTTAGCAGCTTTCTGCAAAGCTTTGTATAAGAACGTGTTTTCTTTCATTCCTCATTGACAGACCTTCACACTGCGACACTAACACGGGTGACAGAGCATTGTAATGGGAGACAGATGTGTGTGCAGGGCTGTTCGTGGTTCTGAGACTGAGGTGACTGTAATAATTTCAGTGTAAATACTTTGGCTTGGACTCAAGTGAAACCTACCTGTTCCTACCTGCCCAAGTGCTTGACTGCAGCAGAGAGTGAATGTTACCTCCATCACACAAACATACTGTATATCTGACTGACTGTCTGTCTGCGTAGGCCTATCTGTGCACCAAACTGACCGTTTTTCTTCCTGTTTGTTTTTCTTTCCATCTGTCTTTCACAACTGCCTGAGTATTTAACTCATTCTGCACTCTCGCTCACAGTATTCTGGAATAGAAAAGTTGATTTAATTCCTTTCTTTTATTTGCATTGTAGTCTACAGAACCGAATACTAAATAACCTGAAAATGTCGGACAGAATGTTGAAGTGCTTTCTTATACGATCCACTTAGAAATCTGAAATCTCTGTATATCTGAAAACTTGACAGTGCTGTAAAAGAAGCCTAACCGGGTATGGCGGAGAAGCATGTTTAACCTCTGTAGTTTGAGGTTGTTCTACAGGTCCTAATCTCTGTTCTTCACAATGTAAACCGCCCTTAATAACGGCCACATTCACAACGCGTTTCACTCTAATGAAGGTTTAAACGCTGTTGTTTCAAGTGGAAAGCTCTGGGTGTGACATACACATGTGTTAACTTGCTCTTTTAAAAGTTCTTCTCGTATCAAGCTCCTGTCCCTGTATCTTTGAGCATCAGGTGTCATCTTGTGAAAATCTTTGTGGTGTCAAAAGCAGTAGCGTGTCGTAAAGAAGGAAAGAGAAATGCTACTTGATGATCTGAGATCATTTCATAGCATGGCTCATGAAATTTTCTCTTCTCATTTTGCACTCATGTCATCTGTTATTGCTGGAGTTTTTCTGTGTTTTGCCATGGACCAAGTGCAGTTTTGTGTGTGCATGCTACTGTGACTAGGTGTGTGTGTGTGTGTGTGTGTGTGTGTGTGTGTGTGTGTCACGCTTCCGTCTTATAACCTGAAAACAAAGGTGAGAGGTATTATTCATCCATGCAACATTCTGTGAAACTTTGCAATAGTATTAGTACAAGTAGTAGTGTATGTAAATGAACAATGCATACTCGTTTTCTGTGGTACCTGGACCTAAAGATTCACATTTATTTGTCAGCAAAAGTGCAAAACTTCTTTCAGAGTTGTGCGACAGTCAATCACTGTTTGCGGATACCATATAAATGAATGAGAAGTGAAGTAAACTAAATCTGTCTCGCGATTGACCGAGGCTTCTCTTATAAAACAGCTTTTTTTTTTTTTGCGCTGTAAAATCTAAAAAAAAATCATTCCAAAATTAATGTTTAAGAGTCTTTATGTACATTTGGTTATTTACATAACTGACATTTATCTAAGCAGTGTTGACAACAGTGAATTTTACTGCACATATACATCACTCAGATGTCTATTTCATGTTGTGATGTGCTCTACTGCAATACTTATCGAAGATTTTTTTAAGTGTCTTTAAGATATGGTTTAGAATGTGTGTAAATCCACTTTGGAGACAAAAGTGTGCTTACTGGAGCTCCCTGTTATCTACATAATAAAACGTGTTTTTACAACAAAATCACAAATATACTATACTATCTAGCTAGCTTCTTTACACCTTCAACAATTCAACAGTTTACTCTACAGTAATTCAACAAATCCGATTTTAACACAAGGAACTGTGTTTTTGGTTTCTAATAGGCCTACTCACATTTGAAAACACCCGCCGCGTCGCTGTTCTCCGCCATGTTGAATATTTATGACGTATCCATTCCCGTGAAAGTATCCATCGATGAATGTAGAAAGCAGCCGTTACAATTTTTATTTTTTTATTTTTTTTGCTAACCTTGCAGGCTTGCCTTCAAGTGGCTTTGTCCAGGCCAGGGCTTTCATGAAAACTACAGATTCTGTTTCCGCATTTTGTATCCCCGCCCACGGACAGTTGGATCGACAGAGGGTTATTAACAGAACAGTAAAGTTAGGTTTCTCACTGAAAATTGTATTGTAGGCTACTAGGCCTATGTCTGCTCTTTAAACAGCATTATGGTAAAAATGGAACAATATGGAAACAGCTTTACCTGTATGTGACGCCGTTTTGCAGACGTTTTTCTTTCTTTCTTTTTTTTTTAACATTCTCTTTATTAAGTTTACTACATTGGAACAAAGAAAAATTCCAACAAAATTCACTTTGCAGATACAGTGCAATAATATTCTTCCATATGTAAACAAATTAAATTTGACACAAATCATGATATGGGGGGAATAGCAGGGTGTTTGACCTAGGTTTTCCCCCTCCATTTGGCCTAAAACAGTCATCCAGTTTGAAATGTTGATTATTCCGATTTTTCCATCATGGTGTTCTTTCCATATGTTTGATTTATTGCAGTCTTTAGTTTTACTGTCTACAACACGTTGGATCCTTCACTGGATACCTAAAGTAAGTATACTAAGGCAAGGTGGTTGTTATGAATTTGCACTTGTAGTGTACTTCAAATATTAACTGTATCTTTAAAAAACTGTACATGAAGATAATATTATATTAATAAAATATAAATATTAATAAAATGCCACTCAACTGTACTTAAATAGAGTACACTTCCATATATTTCTTAACACAGTTACGTTTAAAAAGATACTTTTAAACAGTGCACTTTTTAATCATTATGTTACGCATTATTATGTGTTATACTATGGGGTTGTTGAATGCTTGAGTCTGATTGGCTGATGAACGTTCTAAGGTGTGCAGTTATTTCCATTGAAACACATGGCTAAAGTAGTACCAGGCAAGTCTTGACTGCATTACCTGCCCATATCACTTTGCCAAATTATTTATTTAAAAATTCCTCACAGCCTACAACAGCAAAAGAACTAAAAGTCACAATGACACCAAGGAAATAAATATAGTAGGCTAAATAGTAGGATAAAACCGACAAATGATTTCCATGGTTTTGTTTTTTTTTTGCCACAAAATTAAGGAAAGCCCATTCTCTCTTTCTCCCGCTCTTTCTCTCTCACTCTAACACATATACAGTATGGACACACTCAGACAGAAACATGTTGTCAGCATTGCTCGGACGATTTTATCAGCAAAATAGTTTAACAGCTTAAAAGTTACATGAAATTTCTTATAGAACGCACAGACTCAGTTAATAAACTTAATCTCTCTCTCTCTCTCTCTTTAATTACGGCATTAATATATCAATGGCTCAAGCCTCTTTTACTAGCATTAAAATTACGTTTTGTAATTAGCAACCAATGCTCACCTTTTACTCACCTTTGATCACCAAAATTACATATACAAATCATGCCTTAAAATAGCTTGAATGTAACTCTACATCCTTGCCTCATTTATACGCAGTTCTATGAATATGTAAATTAGCCCCGTCTCCATTCACTCACACCAGCTCAGAGATCCACTTGCTGGCAATCACACGTTGACATGATTGGTTACAAGGTAGTTTGTGACGTCAGAAACACCAGCGATTTCAAATTGCATTTTTGAGACTGTCTTTGGTTCACTGCAGTTTTAAAGAGAAAATACTCCACAATGTTGTCGACTTATGCATTTATACATGGTTTGTCTTAAAGCATTTTAAAAACACCACATAGACAAATTAACAACATTAAAAGCTTGATTTTCACCACAGGGGTGAAAGTTCAGCACTTAATATAAATGTAAACTATAATACATTTTCATTTAATGGAAATTAACATGTAACTCAGTGTCCTAAAACATTTTCTTTTTCACAAGTGGTAACAGCATCCTCGATCTAAATTGAAATAAAAATAAAAGATTTTTCCGAGGCTTCGTTTGAGTGCTGGAACTAAATGGAATGCAGACAGTTTTGTTCATCAGCATTCCTGTTCGGTTCATGTTGAAGCAACCAGTAAACATCAAACCTAAGTGACCCCGCATATTTACTATGATCACTCATGACATGCATTCAAAAGTTTTCAACATCAAATCAAACTTTCCTCATCAAATTCTTCCAAGATCAAATGATGTTCAATTCAATCAATTTCTGCACTCCCACCGCATTAAAACAATTGTCTCATTTGTGTCATATTTATCCTAATGATTTTTTTTTTCATGAGACAAAGTTAATATTTCAACTGAGAACTATTGCGTCTTCAGAGACAATAAACAATATGCAAAATATATGTACATATTAAATACAGTTTTAAAACAAACTACACAACCCACGAGTCTGACTTCTGTTTGCTTTAGTAATTTGTTTTGCCACTCAGCAATTACCTTGGTAAGAAAAAATAAAAGACAGTGGTCATGCAGTTTACGGTTTCCCTATTTTGTGAGGCTGTGGGTTTCTGCTTATCAAATGTACCTGATGTCATTTTTTTTTTCAGAATGGGCGTGCTGAAGCATTGCTCTGTGCTTCAAGCATGTTTCAACCTGCATATTTCAACTGCTAGAGTAAACACAAGGAAAGAAAATGATAAGTGAGTGAAACTGGTGTGGGAAAAGGGTCAGTTTTTCAGTCTTGACAGTTGCAAGCTCAAGCCAATCAGGCGTCTTGCAACATCTTCACAATGGAACACATCCCACCATCTATTGTTGCACAAATGAGCTCTTTTACCAAACCTAAATGGGCAAAAAAAAAAAAAATGGATATAAACATGAGTCAACATTTACTGTCAGCCTGTTGTGACATGTAACTGAAGTTGCCTATATGGAAATGATAGGCCTATTGGTCATTATTTGGATTTCTAAATGGCCTACTTCAGGAAAACAAAGAAGTTTGAGCTGTTTAGGCTACAGGTAGAATGTCCAGCTTTAACAACTGGTCAGTGATGTGATCTGTTAACTAATCATTCAAAAATAAATTAAAATACAAATCCATCGAAGACACGGAACGCACATAGGCCTACTTGAGAGAATTGAGATGTGTTGCGATCTTGTTGCTCAGCGACTGTCCAAGCCTAGCGGCTAATTCAAAACCGCTAACGTTACAGCATAAAATCACAAACGAATGTTGCCTAATACCTATGCTTAATTGTCAATGTTAAGATTATTTTTAATATGACAATAAAAATACTGCAGGTTTTCTTAAGGTTATCACTTTATTGAATTTAAGCATAACAAACGGACAAATATTTACTTCCACGAGCAGTCACGTATTTGCGAGCTTGCAGCGGAATCTCTTAAAGGGTTAGTTCACCCAAAAATGAAAATTATGTAATTACTGACTCACCCTCATGTCGTTCCAAGCCCGTAAGACCTCCGTTCATCTTCGGAACACAGTTTAAGATATTTTAGATTTAGTCCGAGAGCTTTCTGTTCCTCCATTGAAAGTCAATGGACGGCATACTGTCCATGTCCAGAAAGGCAATACAGACATCATCAAAGTAGTCCATGTGACATCAGTGGCTCAATCTTAAGTTTATCAAGCGGCGAGAATACTTTTTGTGCGCAAAAAGTAAACAAAAATAACGACTTTATTCCACTATTCATTTCCTTCTCTCTGGGCCTCGAGTGAGTTCACGTAGTGTTTTTGCGCAGCGCGTCTGTGTTGTACGTCATACGCATCACACATGACCAGCGTTGGCCAATAGTGAGCCTACGTGTGACGTACAACACAGACGCGCTACGCAAAAACACTATGTGAAATAGCTCGAGGCCCAGAGAGAAGGAAATGAATAGTGGAATAAAGTCGTTATTTTTGTTTACTTTTTGCGCACAAAAAGTATTCTCGTCGCTTTATAAACTTAAGATTGAGCCACTGATGTCACATGGACTACTTTGATGATGTCTGTATTGCCTTTCTGGACATGGACAGTATGCCGTCCATTGACTTTCAATGGAGGAACAGAAAGCTCTCAGACTAAATCTAAAATATCTTAAACTGTGTTCCGAAGATGAACGGAGGTCTTACGGGCTTGGAACGACATGAGGGTGAGTCAGTAATTACATAATTTTCATTTTTGGGTGAACTAACCCTTTAAGTGAGAACATGAAGTTCGCAGTGTCTTAGTTCTGGGATTTCTAACGGTTCGATTCTCACAAGTCTGCAGTCGATCCAGGTAACGTTAGGCTACTTTCATGTGCTATCAAATTGATTAATAGTGATCAATCACATCTAACATACAATTTTTAATGTGTATAGCCTATATATATATATTTAGGTCTATATAGCCTATATAAATTTATTTATTTATAGGTCTATATATATATATTTATTTATAGGTCTATATATATATAACGATGTCAATTGAACTGAGGCTAGCAATATATTCTTGAGTCGAGCAATTTTTAAATCCGCAAAAATAAAGCAGCCAGTCTGCTGATGTCCCAAAACTCGACCTTTCTGCTGACCTCAAGGCAGAAATGAAAGGACTGGGATAGAGGTGGGTTCATCATACGGGCCCACGCTACCCTCACCCTCTCGCTGTGTTTGCACTGTAAGCACAAAAGACACCTTGATAACATCTTCCTAATAGTTTCTCCAAAACACCAGAGCTTATCCCAGCAACCTTCACCGCCGGTCTGTTTATTGGGAAAACGCAAAAAGCAGTTAGTTGTTTGGGTATGTCAATTTCAGCACATCGTGGAGATCCTTCAGTATTTCTATTTTATTTACTTAACATTCCACTTTTGTCTCGAGGCAGTAACTGGTCAAATGGCAATGAAGAGGAGAGCAGCCGTTACTGTGAGCAAATAGGATGTGGCTTGGATGTAATGGAGATCAGTACTACTTTATTGGTACCTGGATGAGAAACACTAGACTCTAGATACATGCAGTCAGGATGAGTCCTGGCAAGTCTAAAAGGTGGTCTGCATTTGCATCTTATTACCCTCACATCCTGGTGCTCTTTATTGAGACTTGTGACTGAAGCAAGCAAATAACTGTCAAGAGGAGTTAGGAGACAGAACACAAACAGAAAGGAATCACGCACCACATCCTGGGGGAACTGCAAATAGACTCAAGCAAATTCATGATCTTCCTTCTAAGAAATATGTTAATCAATATAATTTAAATGCATAATTTGAAGGTATACATACCGTATTATATTTAAAAATATTTATGTAAATGTTTTAGATTTTGTTTCATCCCACTTCTCAAGAATATGATATTATTTTTCAAGCACTTCAACATTCTGCATGATATTTACTGTCCTCATTTTCACTTGTGACCAAAATCTTGAGGGATACATAAGCTTGTGCTGAAGTTTACATACTCTGTTTGTCACATAGGCCTATGCAAATTAAATCTTATTCAAGCAGGTTTAATTCTGTTCTATTCCAGCGATGGCTATAGAGGCTGCTGTTACTGTACTTCCTTGTTGATGCTTTCAATATAATATAGTTTCTTCCATATACAGTATTCATTTAGTTCAGATTAAGTTTACACAAGGAATATATGACAAAAAAATGGTTTGATACTATCACATATAAATAAATACTACAAATATACAGATCTATTTGAAACAACATAAAAAAATAATTGTTTAAAAAAAACCTGGTTGACTATAATTTTGCTCCAGGCTTTTAAGGATTTTCTTTGAATGCATAGTTTTGTAGGGTGTTCTTCAATGGGTGTTGGTTCAGTTGTTTTGCAATGAGCAAGTCAATAAATTGTTATTAAGTTAGTTTCATGTCTACAATCACGTCTCCTTCTTGAGTTCAAACAAGATTTTAGGACATTAGGCATTGCTCTTAATGAAAGAACTGCCAAGTACAGCAGTGACCCTAATCTCTATTTTTATAAAATACAAATACTATCTATCTATCTATCTATCTATCTATCTATCTATCTATCTATCTATCTATCTATCTATCTATCTATCTATCTATCTATCTATCTATCTATCTATCTATCTATCTATCTATCTATCTATCTATCTATCTATCTATCTATCTATCTATCTATCTATCTATCTATATATATATATATATATGTATTAAAAGCAAATTATAAATGCATTTTATTGTGTCTACAAACATTATTACCACCCTAATGCAAATGGTAATTAATTGCGATTATATTTCTATATTATTATAATTTTACATTGAATCTACAAATTAATGTAGAACCAACATAAGGATGTTAAAACAATCTTCACATAAACTATAAATTGAATATAGATTAAGTCATATTAAAGCTATGAAAGTTATTCAGTCAAGACAGCCACTTTTGCATAGTTTGTGCTTGCTGTTTAAAAATCATTTGAAACGTAGCGAACTGGCAGCTTTCAGTGATGAAATGATTTATCTTTAACTCTGTCATGGAAAATATGTATTAAAAAGGTATTGATGTCTGTGTGAGCAGGGTGCGCTGAGGTATGACAGCAGGTAGGACATCCTATAATTTAGTGGTTTAGTCCAAAATTTCTAAAGAGACTCGATCACTTTATATTATGAACATATTTAATTTAGTCTTTTATTCACATATAAACACTGATCAGCGAACATAAACAAAAGCTCAACCTTGCTCGACGTGCAAGAACAAACCTCATTGGTTCTTGCAGAGGCTCAAACATGCTGCGCAACATTAGGCCTAGTCATAGGACTGTCACTTTACGTTCGAAAATCGATTGCACAATCGATCGGACACAAGTTTCGAAAACGAAAATAGGGAATCGATTTTAACGGCCTTCTCTCGGAGCGCGTCCAGCTCACGATACACCCGCAGCGAACGCGTGTGTGTCACACAGCAACTGCAGGCTCTGACAAACACACATAACAGCAAATTATACTTTCTAACTATCTCTTTTTACTACAAAAATGTGAATTCTACCGGTATTCAGACAGTCTCATGCATACAGATACAGATTCGGGCTACGAAATTTGTTTGACATTTCTAATCGTAAACAGCCATGTTGAAACCTGCAGTAATGTTTTTCATTGATGTTATGGCAGTCCACTCTGCTTATTGTTTTTCGAGAATGTTTCACTCCTTTGTCATTGTGCACGAAACTTCACGCCAATAAATCATCAGAAATATTGCTAACTTGTGCGCGTCTCAAGCGCCCTCTTTAAGGCCTCATTATACTTCTGCGTCGGACCTACGCCGGAGCCTATACGCCATAGGCAACGTGTTGGTTTTAATTTATACTTCTGCGTCGTTGTCCGCGTTGACGCGCACCTAGGGAGCATGTGAAACCCCGAGGGAGGGGTTCTGGCAGACCAATCACCGCGCTTGTGTCCGCGTAGAATTGATGCGTTGTTACATTTTTGGAGAGGTGCACGTCAGGGTATGCCGTAGGGTACGCGCGCTAAACACAGCCTACGACGTAGCTACGGCGGCAGTTCGATGCAGAAGTATAAATAGGCCTTTACGTTGTCCTAATGCCTGTTAGTTGTCCGTAGATTTGCCTATATTTGGCGTTGGAAACGTCTTTAGACATGGAAAACCGATTTTACAATCGATTCAAGGAACATTTCATTTCATGATTCAATGTCTCAAAAATCGAACAGGATTTTTTCAAAAAAATTACAGCCCTAATTAGTCATTAGCGTAACATGTGAAATTGGTTCTCGCACGTCAAGCAAACTTGAGCTTCCGTTTACCATAACTGATGTGTGAGTTGCTGAATATTTATATGTGAATAAAAGACTAAATTCAATCTGTTCGTCATATAAAGCAACTGTCTCTTCAGAAAATTTGGAAAAGTGTCAAAGTGGTAGTTGCATATAGCTGTCATGGAGGGACAGAAAGCTCTCATATTTCATGAAAAAGATCTTTATTTGTGTTCCGAAGATTTTTATGGGTTTTGGAACGACATGAGTGTAATTAATGACAGAATTTTCATTTTTGGGTACACTACCCTTTTAAGACCTGACGCACATCCAATTTTCTCACAACTCTTTACGTTAATTTAAGACTTTTTAACTCATTTAAGAGTTTGGCTATGAAGATACTGACCCAAAATGGGCATTTTGACAGTTTTTTTGTGTTTTTGTCCGGAAGAGATATCAATGCGGTACTGGCTATTTTTCTATTTTTTCTTATCACGCTCGAATGGTATAAAATCACTTGCAAGTTTATACAGTATCTCACAATTCTAATTTCTAGAAATTCTGATTTTATTTCCCGCAATTGCTAGTTTATATCTCTTAATTCTGAGAGAAAAAATATCAGAATTGTGAGATAAAAAGCACTTATCTCTTTTTTTTTTTTTTTTTTCATTTTTATTCCATGGCAGTAACAAGTTTCCATAAACACTAGCCACAGGATGACAGGGAGAAAAAAATGAATTCTGCGTTAATGACATTAAATATTTTAATTTATGTACTGTATATATAAAATATATTATTATGTTATAATATATAATAATACAATATATTATATTAATAAGTTATAAGCAGCACTAACTGAATTAGGTTTGACAGTTGTCAGCAACCATTTGAACGACCATTCCACTTGCATACACTAATAAGTTCCTGCTGTCAGCACACATTCAAGGCCATGACAGCAAATATAAACAGTGTGTTCAAGCAGGAGTCTCAGCATTAGGGTAAATAAACATTGCAGCAGGACTGTGTGTTGGTGGATGAGCAGAAGTGTGTTGGTGGATGTGTTTATGGAAGGGGGAGTATAAACTAAAAACTGAATGATAGCATCTCTAAAGCCTTCTCTCACTAAGGAGAGTTGCTGTTTATTTTCTTATCCTTGTTACTTTTTAGGAATTATCTCCACTTAACTGTCTAAACTCACTTAGTCTGTAGCGAGAACGACTCTCTACACTGGTAATGGGGATATTAATTAGCCTATCCTTTAGAGTGAAAGCTGTCCCAGAAACTGACAGAGAAATGAGTTTCATGAAGTTGGGTGATTTGCATATTTTAAAAAAATGCAAATGTCTTGAAATTTAGCAACAGCAAGCAATTATACATCTCCCTTCTGCTTTTGTAGCCTATTAAACTCAAATTACATGCAAATACATACAAATCAGTGTTTAGATCATAAACAAACAGATTAATCAGAAGATTACTGCTTGGTGTATTTCTTTAAGGCAACTTTAGGGTTAAAATCAATATAATTTTTCTCTTGAACATTTACATAATTAGCATGGAACCTTATTATTCTATATAATTCTATATTATTAAAGTAATTGACCAGCTTTGATAAATATATTTGCATTAAACCCTTTTTTTTCCCCTCCAGTTAAAGAGCTCTAATCTTCAGTTTTGGGTTGGTGTGGGTGTTAGCAGTTTGAATTGGGCTGATCCTAATATGCTAAATGAACACAGCGGACTTAGTGTTGTATTGGCAACACCTAATATTGTTATGCACACAAATCACAGGAAACTAAAGGCACATGAATAGAAATGCTCTCGACCTGCTGCATAAGATTTACAACATGAAAACTAATTTTACTGCAAAGTAACATATCAGTTGTTTAAATGTGTCTGTTACTCTCACTCTCAACAGTGTAGACCTACAATTTAAGTGAAATTCTAATTACATTTGAGTAAAACAGAGATTTTTGTTAGACTATTTTTGCTTATCTTTGGAAACATACTTCATCAACAACTTTAACTATAGTTTTGAGGTTTTTCACCAAACTCAGTCTGTTTTTAGCATGCAGTAAGACAAAACAGCAGTTTTCATGATTTCTGTGACACTGAATTTTCGTTTTTTTAATACAAATTCTGTCATTATACAGGAGTCTTAGCCATACTGATGGTTTAAAATCGCTCACTTGTACATAAAAGTAATCTACAATTGTATTAAATGTAAAGAAGTATCATTTATGTTAAATTTAAATCAGACATGTTTGCAAAATGTTAAAATTGTATGTAAATTTACAGCTAAATTTAGCCCGGAACTATTTTAAGATCATTCTGGAATTAGTTTTTATTTAAAGATTTTGTTGTTATGTGGTGCTAAAATAAAAAAAATAAAAAATATATATCACACTGCACCGTTAATTTCATCAGATTATTTTAGGTTAAACAGGCAGGACCATAAGCAATGAGTATTGTTGAATATTAAGCTCCTCCTCACAGGTGTAATCCAATCCAGTGCCCTGTCACAGGTAAAACCGGCCCCGATTTCTCAGTATATCCAAAAAAGCGAGAAAAGCCAACAAAACCCGTTCTCATACAGGCAATTCTAACGCAGCCCTCATCCTATTCTGAAAGCGTTGTTCCATACAAGAAGAAGAAGGATCGGATTTACAGTACCAACTAGAAAGTCCAGTTCGACCATAAGAGATGTCACAGGATCATGACAAGTAAGTTCACCTCTGTAGGTCCATAGTTTACCGAGGGATGATCAACAGAAAAGGATCTTATGATTGAAATATTACTCACTATTTACTTGCTTTATTTGCTGGAACTGACAAAGATTAGCTTCTCTAGTCTGACTCGTCTCAGTAATTCTGGAAAATATGTGGCTTACCACGAGGAGTCTGTCTGACAGCCGAGAGCCGATTCCACTACACAGTTGTGCGGTTTGGGCTCTTCAGTTCACCTGTCATGTTCAGACCTGCTCCGGTACAGGTGTATGCACCTGCCGCGGGAGTTACGAGCACAGCTCTCTGTTTGACAGATTTGCGTGTTATTTGTGTATTGATATTCCTTGTTTGGAGTGAAATTGCATCGAGTCTAAATGGGAAATTTGTGGAAGCTTGTAAGAATTTATTAAAAGGCTGCTTATGTAAATACAGCTGGAACCAACATCTGTGTTTTTGGGAAGGTAATAATTGGTGATACATGTCGCTGAAATTGTTAGGTTTTTAGGTAATGTTGTATTTGCAGTACGTGTATGATCATTTTTTATAATAATGTTATGGATTGTATTATTTTATGATTGATCAAGTAAAATTTTGTCAAATTTTGTTTTGTAAGAAGAGTTGATTGAAACAGCCTGCTCTCTAGGCGTTGGTAATTTCTTAGGAACAGTGTTTAAGCCTGTTGTAAAGCATGCAAATCTAAACAGGCGAACTTTTAGGAAAAGTTATTTTTTTTAATTCTCAGAATTGGTTCAACTGTTCTAAAGAACATCAAACACCAAAGTATATACCCCAAATATTTGCCCATTGGTGAGGTTTTCCACATGCAAACAGAACTTTGTTGACGACCATAACCATAGTGTAAGAAATGTGAGACCTTGTATCTGTGAATCCTGAAGGGAAAACTCTCCTTGGTTAGTGTTTGGAGTTTGGCGGATGTAAACACATCATTAGTAATTTTGCGCTTGGTCACCTCTTTTGTTTTAGAAGTGGGATTGCGTGTCCACAAGGTTTATTGTCCCAGGATAACGGATCTATCAGGTTGCAAAACTAAAATCAAACAAGGAGAAAGAATGGTACAATTAGTTATCAAATTACCCATAATCCGTTTGCGTTAAACAATTCTGGATGCAAAGTTTTGTCATAGCAACTTTAAATGGATTCATTCTATTATCAAAGGCTACTACAGTGTTGTGTGACAGGTAAGCCAAGATCTAACCATCATCAAGTTGAAGCCATTTCTAAATAAAATCGAAAAGGCATGTTCTAAGTTTATACTCTAAAACTTGATCCACTCGAAAAAATGTATGTGCTTAAATACGGTAGATTTAATAAAAAAAAGTCACATTTATTTGATGGCAGAGTTCCCCACCTTAACCTCACCCTTCTCCCCCACCCAAGTTGAGAAAGAAATTATACTTTTGCCTTTATTTTATTGTCAGATATTTCAACACATAAATATGAGCAATATCACACTGGCCGTGCGATAACGTGATATTGCATTTAAACAACAGTTTGACGGCACAAGTGTGAAAAAAAACAAAAATAAGGAAAGAAAAAAAACAACGAAGTGTCTTTAAAAAATCTATTTTGTGATAAACTACTTCCTTCCGCCATGGATTCAAATCTCAAACTGACAGTTTAACAGTGGAGCCCAAGCCTCGGTTACTAAATCTAAAACGTCACTTTAGAACAAGCAATAAAGGAACGCTTCGTTTTAACAGTTAAGGAGATTCACCGTGACATCTGGAACAAGTAATTGATTAATAAGAGCAAAGATTGCTTGTTTGATATACTCAAAATGAATTATACCTCATTTAAACACTGTCTACATAAGAGCCAGTGGCAAATTCCCAAAGGACTGGCTGAGATAAAACTGTTCTCGGCGGGTACTTGAGCGATAAACGGCCGCTGACGGCCTGGATCTCTGAAAACGTCGAAGCACATTTTTAAATCGGCAAATACATTCTCGCCTAAAAAACTCTTAAAACTACATTCCGTGACAAACAACAGTAGTGTTTGTAAAATTATGTTGGGTTTGCAGGTCTGCCATGACACTCGCTATGAGAAATTCAATCTCTGTGAACCACCTTTGTTTAAAAAATATATGATGGTACTCATGAGAATGACCCAATGATGACGAAAAAGGCCATAACCGGTTTTTCTTAATGAACTTTGTCACAGTCAGTGAAAAGTCACCAGATCTCCTTTTGACACTTACTTGCTGTCTTACTGGAAGAGCCAGTGAAACATGTTGTCAAACGGGAAGCTGCGGTCTGTGCAGAGATTTGTTGTTTGGCGCAGTTTTTGTCACAGATCCCGAGATAAAGACGGCCTTTCACAACAACCTGCTCTTCTGTTAACTTAACACCAGCAATATCGCCAAAACATCTTCAGATTGTTGAAGCTCATCGTCCATCTTTTTGTTCCTTTCAACTGTTTTGATTGTTTCTCTGCCCGGAGATTCATTTATCTTTTAGTGTTGTACTGATGGCTCTTTCTGATCTGTTCCTCACAGTAAGCGGCCTGTGCTCGTGGTACCGAATGAGACGGCTTACAACCAGCGCCGGCCTTACACAAGTGAGGATGAGGCCTGGAAGTCGTTCCTGGAGAACCCTCTCACAGCCGCCACCAAGGCCATGATGAGCATTAATGGAGATGAGGACAGTGCCGCAGCTCTGGGTTTGCTATACGACTACTACAAGGTAAAAGAAGAAGAAGAAGAAGAGAAGATTAAGACCAATGATAGTAATAATAATAAAGCAATTGGTTTTCTAAAAGCCAAAGTACTACTAGCAAAATAAGCACTAAATATGAACAAAATAAAATTCAACCAATGAACACAATAAAATATCAGATTAAATAAGCAAACAAAAATACAAAGAATGATTTTATATTACATTAATTTTAATTAATAAATTATTACCAGTAGCACTTTATTTTACAGTGTCCCTGTAACACATCTTGCATTAACATTGTAGTAACAGTAAATGATCATAATTACAAGCAACTAAACCAAACCCTCACAAACTATAATACTATAATAGTACTATAATTACACTGTAACAAGGGCACCTTAAAATAAAGTGTAACCTTATTAATTATTTAAAAATTAGTTTTTATTAATACAGTCAAACCAAAATGTATTCATACACCTTCAACATTTCTCACATTATCACAGTTTATTCGCTGTAGTTGATAAAATGGTAATAAAATATGACAAGAACTCAGAGTTATCAAATCAGTTGATATTTCACTGGTTTTGGCCATCCGTCTGTTAGACTGTCTCACAAATGAATTAAGTTGAATAGCTGTCAGCTGTTCACAAGTTCACAATTAGATAATACCAATTTAGGTCAACCAATAACCAAGCAATGCTTAATTTTGTTTAGACTGTGTTGTAATAAATTCGCATTATCAATTAAAGAAAAAACACTTAAGCAAAACATGGTTAGGTCAAAGTATGTTTAACTGGTCTCATTGTATGAAGAATTTTGGGTATAATGTCACAGTCTACTTTATTTTGCTATCCTCACTTACATAAATTAACTATCCTGCACCCACTAGTAAAAAAATATCACAAATTATATCTGGTATCCTTGGTTTGACTGTATCTTAAAACAGACCAATGGAAACATCATATAATTATTATTTTACAGAAGGAAGTTAGGAGGAACTTAAAAAAAACTAACCTTATTTAATGTTTATATCAGTATGATTATTATTTGAGTTCTACTTAACTAAGGATGAATTTAATGACATCTGACATCTAAGTCTGTTAAATATGTTCACTGACAGACATAATGGGTAAAGCTGATGCTATTGGATGTGGTCAGACTAACATAGAGTTTGTTTACTTTCCCCAGGTGCCACGGGAAAAGAGAACAATATCCCAGCAAAAGACTGACGTCCTGGGCTCTGATGTGGATCCCAACAAAAGGTGAAGCTCTCATCAAAGATGCAATAATGAATGCCATTTTTCCCACACTGAGAAGACGAGACCCTTCTTTTTATTATTCTCTTTTAGGAATGCAATTACAGTCAATAATAATATTTTAAGAAAATAGTCGACAACCGTTTATACGATTGATTTGTTTGGTCTGTTTGCCGAGCACGCAGAAGCCAAGTCGGTGACTTTATAGTAGCAAAAACGTGCACAAGCTAATCTGTTCCTATATGTGCACTTTATATTAAAAGCTTCAAATATCATGCGCATAGAGTGTCAGTGTGCATTTCTTCCCTATTTTGATGTAAATCTGAAACGATTTCTCGAACAAGACTAAATGTAGGACAATGGACTTGATTTTGTCCATTGAAAACTGACTGGATCGTTGGAGGGTTGTGGTTTGCTAGTGCTGTGATCATTTATAATAATTCCTACAATATTCCCAACAAAAAAAAAAGAAGAAAGAAAGATTAGTCTGTGTTGATTTCATGGTGACTTTAATAAGCTTGTGATAGTTTCTCCCCAGCACAGATACATTATTATCTATATTCTGTATTTTAATCTTGTTTAAAACCTGGAAAATGTTTACATTTCGCAAAAAAAAGAGAGAAAAGTAATTGTTAAACTTTAAACTAAGGCATGTGCATGTGCTTGTAGGTCGTTGAAATGTTAAAAAAACAAACATTTAGATTTTGTTATTTACATTCTCAACAGGAACATGATGGCCCCTCTCCAAGAGACGTCAATGCCGTCGGAGAACAGACTTCAGCTTCTGAAAGGAGTACCCGTAAATATCGTTCTTCCAGGGAACCAACAGGACAAGAGAGGCCTTTTCCCCTCACCTGACACTACGGTGACGGTGTCCATTGCGGCTGTGCCGAACTACTCAGTGAAGACCGAGGGTTCATCCCACGGTTTCTCCGTCACAGTCCCCAACCCCCACTGCTCAGAACCAGACAGTCACACGGTGGGATTTGACCGTCAGCTCCCCCACAACCAGTTCAGCCCGAACACACAGCCACGCACCCCAGACTCGACCTTCCCAGAGAACTCTGATGTGAGTTCACACACATCTCCTGTCTCCCACCCTCAGACAATACTTCATTTACCTGGCGACTCTAAAGACATTGTTGTATTGAGCCCCCTCCCTATTTTTATTTGAACATGCCAAAATAGCAGCTAGCATGTCATTATGCCATTGTCTCTCTTACACAATAAAGTGCTGTATTTTCCTCTCACATAATAGCCAGGGCCTTTTCCCTCCCTCTCTCTCTCTTGCCCGCTCTCATTCCCGCTCCCTCTCTCTACCTTCTCTTTAAACCTGGAGGGAGGATTTCCTTAGAAACGATAGTTCCACAAAAACCTTACACACACAGGGAGCTGGGAGAGCCGTTTGTTTTTTCTTTGGCTCAGCAATCAGCTTTCTCTCACTGACTGAATGTGTGGCAGCGTGGTGGTTGTTTGCGCTAATGCCAGGCCCTCTCGCCCCTCTTTTGTGCACTACAGGTGTTCTCGTTCCCAGGGGATCTCCAGTTACGCATGGTCTCGCAGGAGGACTACGGAACTTTTGACACAGTGTCAAGGTAAGCGAACGTTTACTGCCAAAAACATCCCCAGAGAAAAACCTCATTCCCTTTAAGAGTCTCCCAAGTGTCAGCAGATATTATCAGCTGAGTGTGTGCAAACAGAATAGGGTCACTGGTGGATCCTGACAGGTGCACATGGCCCATGGGCAAATGAAAGTGAGCCTAAAACAAATACGAGGAGCTCTTCTGTGTAATAGCAAACAGGGAAATTGTCATGGGTGTATTTTGTCGGATGGTGCAAATATGTATTACTGTATGCGGTGACCCCCTTTTTTGTGTTTGGTCAACAGTAATAATTTTGAATACACGTTAGAAGCCTCCAAGTCTCTCAGACAGAAGTCTGGTGATGGCACAATGACGTACCTCAACAAGGGCCAGTTCTATCCCATCACCCTCAGGGAAACCGACAATGGCAAACTGATGCACGGCCCCATCTGTAAAGTCAGGGTAAGATTAGTTTGAAAATAAGATCTTTTTTTTTTTTTGGCCCCAAACTGTATTTGGACACTTCATCTACACTTTAAAACAATTCACACACACATGCACGCACGTTGGGTTTTCATGTTTTATGGGAACTTTTCATTGACATCATTATTTTTATACTGTACTGACTGTATTATATCCCATATAACCATAAACACAGCCCTAAACTTTCTGCATTTTTACATTTTCAATATGATTTATAAGCTGTTTTCCTCATGGGGACCAAAACAATTTCCCCACAAGATCAAACATTTCTGGTATTACAATGCAGGGAATACCTGAACCACACACTTGTGCACGAACACACACACACACACACACACACACACCAAAAATGGCTCTGAAAAAAATCTCTACTATTCATTTGTTTTGCAGATGCCACATATTCTAGTCTAATATAATGAGACTAGATACTTTCCAGATACTTTCCAATCAAATCAGTATATATTTAAGTGTGACTGAAGTGTGTAAATACTTTTTGGAGCGTTGAATGTATGAGCACTTGTTTGAGTGTGTACACTACAGTATAATGGAAAGCAGTAACACCCTGCTGTTTTTCAGAGTGTTGTGATGGTAGTGTTTGGAGAGGAGAAAACCAGAGATGACCAACTCAAGCACTGGAAATACTGGCACTCGAGACAGCACACGGCCAAACAGAGATGCATTGATATCGGTGAGGATATCAGTACGCTTCTGATCTCACTGATCCAATAGTCACACTTTCAATTCTCTTTGGGTACAGTGCAGTTCAGGGTGGAGTAACGATACAGATAGCAAACACAGACAAACTGGACGCAGGGAAAAGGGGGGCTGCAGGTGGGGACAAGACAATAGGGCAAGGGGAGAGCCATCAATGACACAACAAATAAACGATGAACATTGTAAAGCTTGAAAGGGTAACACAGCATTATCTTGCGTTCAGTGAAAGTCGACTTCTGAGGGAAAATACCTTTTGAGAGGGTTACCTTAATATTACATTACAAATTTGTTATAATGTTGTATTACAGCAGTTTTTCCATCATATGTCGAATTGATTACATTTAACCGTCTTGATTTGATCTAAAAAGCTCATAAACATGTAATTAGAGTCTACTATAGTCAGTTCTACTTGTCTTATATCTGCAACTGAGATTTAAAAATATGATACAACCAAAATATTTCCTTCCCCATTCTCAAAATACTCATTAATCAAGCCTCTCTTGTCTCCCACAGCGGACTACAAAGAAAGTTTCAACACCATCAGTAATATTGAGGAGATTTCATATAACGCCATTTCATTCACATGGGACATCAGTGAGGAAGCAAAGGTAAAGACATTTTTGGGCACTTGTAACACTATTTTCATAGTTTATAATCAATAAACAACATTATTGCTCTTTTTTATGATTCACCTCTTGATATCTAAAGAAATGAATATGAGATTAGTGAAAATGGCTTTCTTTTGAAAGGCTTTCGATTTAGGCTAAAGGTGAATATTTTCCTTCTGTTAGAATTCTTGCTATGTATTTTTGGTATGTGGATAAAGAATCTTAAAATAGACATAACATTTTAGGAAAAGTATGACTGACGTGAAGATTTACACTCAAAATAAACCTGATGCTCAATACTTGTACACAAACAAAGGATTAATTCAGGAGCCACAAACAAAGTGTGCTGTGGCCCATAAGAAAAATCATAAAAGAAAGAGGGAAGAACGGGCTTTCCAAGATTATTTTGGTCAAGCTTAGTTACTTGAGCTGGTCGTTGGTGTTTCCAACATTGATCAAAGCTTTTAGTTCAGTTGTCTTCAGATGCAGATGCTGGACTGATGGAGATATCTGTTGTTCGCTGACTTTGAGTATGTTAAAATGTTTAGTGTACGATTTGTTCTCGGATCATTATTTTGTGCGAAACTGACGTGTTAATGAGGAGACGCGCCCAACAATAGCGTTAAGAATGAGGAAACATAAACGGGGGAGCAGTGAGCACTGTGACAGGAAGGCTGATGGAATCCTGTTCGACGAGTGTGTCCAGACTGGTCGGGTTAAACCCGTCATCAAGTGACGAACAGATTTTGGTTAAAATCTTCTACCTCTGTCTGATTAGTTTTGATTTTTCATCTGTGTAAGTTGAAGGATCGTAGCAGGCTTTTAAAGGAATAGGCACGTACATTTGTGTATTGATGTAATTATAATTGTCCCATTAAAGTAAACAATTCATAGTTTAAAGAATGAAATTGAGTATTTTGCAGTGTGCAGTGTTGTCCTATAACCAGGATGCAGATCATAAGATAGGCCTGCGCTGTAGGATACTCATCCGTGTGCTCAGTCTACAGTGTCTAGCACTGTTGGCAGTGTCGGATGTGGGCGTGGTTTGGATTCTGTGCTCTTGGGTGAGAAACAGAACTTGAAGAGAGAGAGATCAGGGCAAAACACTTATAGGTTTTTGGGAAAGGATGGCTGGAATGTTCTTGTGGCGCACCCTAGTGGACTTTTTGAGACATTACAGGCATTTAGTGAACGCTTGTGCAAATATTTGATTAGTTGAATGCCCATTTGTTTGTAATTCTCATTTTGTCTCAGGCCTTTTGTTGTTAATCCATTATTACGTAAGATGCGGTATTGTCATTGGATAAAGTTAAGTAAATTTTGCATTGGTGATACAGTGGTTGGAATAAACAGATGAGGATCGAGAGTTTTACATATACACAACAGATCAAAAGTTTGGGGTCAGTATAATTTTTTTATATTTTTAAGCAGCAAGGACGTATTGAGTTGATCAAAGTTACAGTAAAAGACGTTTACATTGTTACAAAAAAGAGTATTTCAAATAAATGCTGTTCTTTTGAACTTTTTATTTATCAAAGAATTCTGGAAAAAAATGTATTGCGGTTTCCAACAAAAGATATTAAACAGCACAACTGTTTTCATCACTGATGATAATAATGAGAAATTTAAGATTTATATATATATATATATATATATATATATATATATATTAGGGCTGTCAAAAGATTAATCGCGATTAATTGCATCCAAAATAAAAGTTTGTGTTTAAATAATATATGTGTGTGTACTGTGTATAATTAAATTTGTATATATAAATACACATACATGCTTGTATATATTTAAGAAAAATGTGTAATTTATATATAAAAAAATTATATTTATATATAATATAAATTATATATAAATATATACAGTATATGTATGCAAATATTTCTTAAATATATACATGCATGTGTGTGTATTTATATATACAAAATAATTATACAGAGTACACACACATATATTATGTAAACACAAACTTTTATTTTGGATGCGATTAATCGCGATTAATCTTTTGACAGCCCTAATATATATATATATATATATATATATATATATATATATATATATATATATATATATATAATTTATATACATACTCAAACTTCCATAAATATACTTCAGTTCTGTGTCTGAATTTGAATTAAAAGGCAGGATGCTGAGTTGTAAAAGATAGGTATATTCCATAGTAAAAAACATTAATTGAAACAGTAATAATAATAAATTTCTGCAATGCCACAGTTTGTATTAAAGTTATATTTACTTCATCACATCATAAACTAATATTTTATTCATTAGATAGTGATGGAAGAGCACTTCCAGAATGCTCGAATTGAACTCAGTCTTAAAAACTTTGTGTTGTGATTCTATTTTGTTACCAAAAGGGGGCGACATACAATACAAATAATGGCATGACACTTTGGTGTTCCCATTTCACCTCTCACAAACGTTTTACCCTGAGAATTTACAGAAAACAGAATTTATAATTTCAAAACAAACAACGCTATCCACACACTGAATAAAGTTTTTGACTAAAACCAATTTTTAAATTGCATTCGGTGCATTTTGAGGTTTTCTCTTGGTTTTAATTTAAAATTAGTCTATTTAATCTATTTTACTTTACTGCATTTTTTTTTTGTTTTGTTGAAAATGTAAGAATAAATAATTTTTAACCAGTCTGAAGTTTTGTTCAGTGTGCAGTTAGCTTTTTGTTTAAGTAAAAAAAAAAAAAGTTGGACTGAACGCAACAATAGGCTACTCTCTATTTCCAAGGATTAATTTGTAACAAATAATGTAACAAACATTGTAACATTAATTGTTCCCTCTCTTCTCTCCTTAGATCTTTATCTCAGTGAATTGTCTGAGCACAGACTTCTCCTCTCAGAAGGGAGTGAAGGGCCTTCCGCTCAACCTACAGATCGACACCTACAGCTACAACAACCGCAGTAATAAACCCATCCACCGCGCATTCTGCCAGATTAAGGTCTTCTGCGACAAGGGTGCAGAACGCAAAATCCGTGATGAGGAGAGGAAACAGTCCCGTAGGAAGAGCAAGGGCCCTGACGTCAACCCTGCTATGGGAAACTGTAAGCACACCTTCAGGTTTTTTTACTTTGACACATAGATTTGAACTGACCCGATGGTACTTTCGTTGAAAATGTAAGTCTGAGCTCTGGAGAGACTTGTTTTTCACTTTATTCTTGCCCCATTTTTCTCAGTTGGGCCAGATGTCAAGGTGCCCCTCATGCACAAGCGCAGCGACACCACTGTCTTCAAGACAATGACAGAATACGAGACGCAGCCTGTCCTTTTTATCCCCGACATCCACTTCTCCACCTTCCAGCGTCATGTGAGTACCAGTCTTTAACATTGTGTGCAAAAAGGTTTTTTTTTTTGTGCACATATTTCACATTTGAACATATTAGATATATAGTAAATATTATAAGTTACAACATTTCAGATGACCTCTTTGGGGGTCAATAAGTGTGTATCAGGTTTATAGACCAAAAAAAGGGGCAATATTATGATATTCACTGCTTTTTAACATTTACATCATTGACAGACTTATGAAACTCAAATGCTCTGTGCTCTACAGGTGTACAGGTGCAGTGTGTGTTGTGAAACTCACATTGCATGTGAGCACTGGTGATAAGATACAAAGATAGGAGAATGTACGATGATGTACATTTTTGCAGCATGTGAGCACAATCATATAGTTTAGAATGATTTTGACCTCATTAACTCCAGTTTCTGCATTACCCTCATATCTTATCTGTTAGGCTTAGCCTCGATGGTCCAATCAGAGAAAACTGAATGACACCAGAATGCCGGTGCGAGAATGGGGTGATTGGCAAAAAGCCACAGGGCAAATTGGCTTTTGTTTAAACAGTTTATGACATTTCCCCATAAGAAGAACACTGCTTTACGTGTTTACATGAACTTATACAATACGGGTTATTAAACACAAACAGTGTAAAATGCATGAAAACGCACTCAGTGGCTCGGAACAGAAAGATTGTTGACAGATCAGTCAGTCAGTCAATCAGTCAATCAAACAATAATTAAAAGATGTGCCTTTTTTTGTATGTCCCAGAGAACCAGTGATAAGCATGTAAAAAATAAGCATTATAAATACATTATATAATTAAAATTTATTAAATGACAATGTTATTTATTAATAAATATAAAAATAATAAAAAAAATAATAAAAAAACTATTCTTATAATTCTAATTAATTATTATATATTTGGAAAATGAACCTCTTATTATTTTTATCAATAATTTTTTTTTTTATCATGTCACCTGACCTAGTCAAACCTCAGTTAATTTTTAATTTTGTTTTTGAATTCAAGTTTTTATTTCCAATCACATCAAATTAAGAAAATTAACCTGACACTGCAATGTTTTTTCAACCTATTAAAATGCCCTTAATAGTGTAAAAATGATTTTTTTTAATATTAAAATTTGTGGTCTCTTGCCAAAATGATTAATGATCTAAATGTCAGTAGCACTATGACGAAGCCCCTAACATAATCATTCCATTTCCCTATCCTCCACATATAAGTGGCTTTGCGTAAAAGCACATCAACATCATTTCAGTGGTTTTTATTGCATGTGTGAGCGCAGACTACTGTTACATTTCACAGAAATAGCAGATTGTCGTTGGGTCACGGTGACCGGTATGATGCAGTCAGTTGGAAGGAATATAGTCGTTTCTCACAGTTATAAAATCTGGCATTTATGGCATGGGTTTGGCTGTTATCAGTAAGTTCTTGGCAAGGAATCTTATCTTAAGCCCACACACGCTTTCTTAACGAATCAAAACATGCCTAAATTGTCCTGCCAGCTTTGTTCAGAGTACCATTCAGTTTACCAAATACCATAAACATCAATGGTACCCATCACTGGACCTGGAAGTTATTTTTAAATCATTTCAGTTTCTTGGTAGAACCCTTCCTTTTACTTCACCCTCCACCTTTGACTCACAAACCTGTTCACCCATATGGCAAAAATCACATGACTCCCAGTTCTGTAGGAAAGCAAATGTTAGACACTGTCCTTAAACATGACCTTTGATCAGCAGTAGTTGTGTGACATTGATGCCCAGAGTGTATCTAGAGCCAAAAATAAACCTTCTGGCTATTTACTTTTCACTAAATCACACAAAATGAACAAGAAATGTGAACTTTGCCATACTTTTCTAGTGTCACACAAATTAAGCGAGCCATGGCCATGGATTTAGAGCCATGGAAGGATGTTAATGTGCTTTTATGTGCTTATGCAGTGCACCTGTGCTGATTCAAATGTTCTGAATGATCTGCTTTATGCTCTGGGGGTCTGACAGCTTTTGTATTGAGTTTACATTGCAGTATGCAGGAACTGCATAAAAAAATAAAATAAAAGATTACATAAAAAGAAAGTTAGTTGATCTGAATTTAGGAGTGCATCATTAATCATCACAAGTAGGTTAAAATGTATTAGCATGTGTTAATGGTTTAACCCATTGGGTCTTCAGCAGGGCGACTGTGGTGGCCCTGCAGGGTTATACAGTAGTTTCATCTCAAACAGATTTTTGTGGAAAAAAATAAAGAATTTTAGAAGCACTTTTTATCATGTTAATGAGTCCTTCTTAAAAAAAGAAGAATCTTAGTGTCACGGTATGTTACTGATATAAAGCAAACCCAGGAAAACTGGGTCAAAGGAAAATAGCAACAGAACACAATGAAAACTAAGATGGATCAAAAACCCCAAAAGAGTTCAACTGGGCACCCTGGAGTGGTGGAATGTAACAGGCAAGTGTCCAGGGCGGTGCTGGCAGGCTAGGAAGCCTCAAGGGTAACACCGGTAATACAGGAGCCAGGGAGGCACCGGAAGTTCAGGAAACCAGGGAGGCGCCTGTAGTGCCAGGAGCCAGGAAGGATCGGCCTCCGTGTCCTTGACACTGGAGCTTGGCTCGGCCACTATGGCTGGGGACATACAGCCACTCCCCCCTCCCCCCAAACTTTCTTGGAAGAAGCTATGGGGTTGTGAACTGGAGCGGACTCACATGCTGGAGCATACTCTAGAGCGGGCTCATGGGCTGGAGCCGACACTGGACTGTGCTCAGGGGCTGGAGTGGATGTGGCCCAGACACACATAAATACCAGAGCCATTATGGACAGTGAAACACTCTCTGGGCTGAGCTCTGGAATTTCCCTCTCGAGAGCAGGCTCGGGATCTTCTCTCACAGGAACGGACTCTGGAATTTCTCTCAGTGGAATTAGAGGACTCTGGAGTAGAGGTCCTGTTGGTAAGGTATGTGGTGGAGGGCTTGGACGCAGGCTCGGGTTAGCTGGAGTGCTCAAACGTTTTCCGGATGGGACTGGATGATCATGGGAAAAGTCCTCATTCACTTCATCAACAAATAAATCAGAACTTAGCCAGAGGACATAGTCAATATAATCAACCAAGGATACATTGCATTTAGTGGGAGAAAGAGACTGATATAATTTGTCATCCAGTCCCTCCCGAAAACAGGCTTTGAGCATATGAGTGCTCCAGCTCACCAGATGATAGTACTGCAGAAACTCCTCCACATATTGCTCCAGAGGCTGACCGTCTTGACGGAAGGAGAAGAGGAGAATGATCTTCCGCCAGTATCTCAAGCTCTGCCCGTTCCATAGTTGAGTCTTTGTTTTAAGGTCCTGTATAAGGCACACAACGATGGAGTCAATAATAGTCTTTTAACTGTAAATTCAAACAAGGAAACACGCAAGAGATAAACTTGGAAACACGGAATAGAACAACCACTTCAACGTAGACAGTAAACAATACAGGACAAGGAACAGACTGAAACTGAGAGCTTAAGTACAGAGGGCAAACAAAGGAGCTAACGAGTTAATTAATAGGTGAATGGGATGAATCAATGAGATAAACGGGAAAACTGGGTCTAAGGAAAATAGACACTGAACACAATGAAAACTAAGACAGAACAAAACATAACCCAGACACTTAACTTTTGAACATGAGTGTATATTTATACCGTATATTCTGTTATTATAGGCCAGACTTAAAAAGCAACATTCAGTTTTAATACAATATGTAACTGGACTCCATCTCTTTATGCACCATGGGGAATAACTCTAAAATGCCTCTTTATTCTGAAATATTAAAGGTTTTTGTTAATGAATGGTAAATTAACTGTTAAAATGGTTCTATATTTTTTGTTAATGCTGTATTGTGTCTTTTCTCATTATAGCCTTTCTCACCGGAGGACTCAGAGGAGGGGTACGTTTCTGTCTCTTATCTTCTTTGAACTCATTTATGTTCGGAATGCTTGTTCAAGACAGGGGAAGGGTTCAAAATGTGCATTATAGAGCAAACAGCCTTTAGCTTTTCCCTAGAGTATAGCGTTTCCAGGAAATGTGCAGGTGCTGTTTGTGTAATTGGTAATGATGTACTCGCCTCGTTTTTTCTATTGGGATGGTGGTTTTCTCAGAACTACACTCATCTATTGCATCTCCCTCCTCGTCTCCTCACTTTTCCTCTTTCCCTCATGTTCTTCAGCTCAGCTATGAAGAGATTACCTTATTCCGAGGAGGAGTTTGGATCACCTCCCAATAAGCTGGCAAGGATGGATGAGCCCAAAAGAGGTGTGTTTTAACTGGAACTGGGTTGTGTGTGATTTGGTGGATGAGACATATCTTTGGGTATTTCTGTGTTTATTTCAGTATTGTTGGCACTATAGTATTAGCGCTGTTATGGTGCAATGCCATTTGGTTGCTTACAAGTAACCGCACACAAAAACACCCTAATTCAAAACACATTTGCTCTGTTTCAAAATCTAGTGTGCTGCCTATGGTGGATACCTCATAAGATGCCTTGTTTTAGACACATTCAAAGGCAGCATCACATGTATCCTTCATGGAGAAGGCAAACCCATAATGCACTGCAACAAGTTCAGTAAAAAAAAATCAAGATGGCGGGCGATTGACTATACTTTGTTCAGAACTGAAAAATATCCATAAAATAGTATATAAAATATAATAACATTCAATAATATAATAAATATGATCTAATAATTGTAAGAAATATAATAAAAATAAATGTTCAAATATTGTTTTTCATTTGGATTATTTTGCCCAGTATTTGTGTGCAATGCCATTAATTTTATGCTTATTAGAGTATTGCAGCATTAGTTTTGCAATATGCTAATATCAAACTTTATTGGAACCAATTGCATGTGAGTGGCATTACTTATGTGACATGCGAAGTCACTCTACCAAGTGTTCCAGGTCGTCACTTATGAGGATCCATGACGTTAGGATGCTGCCTTAGAGGCCAGTTGCCTATGTAGGTACTGGTAGTATGTGCTAGTAAGGTAGCTGACTATAGGTTTTGGAACAGAGCTATTTTTTTTGTACCCTGAAAGGGCCTAATTATAGACCAGTGTGTCTCAGCATTTCAGAGGCAAACACTGCTGCTTCGGTCACTTCAACAAAGGATGTAGAACCAAACATCTGTGGGATCCGGTAAAAAAAAGAATGGAAATTTGCAGGTCACTGGAGGCTGCTAGCCCTCCCAACACGATGTGCCGTCTCCAGCTTGTTCGCCTGTTAAATAGCAGTTTGTGGGTTTGTGTGGATGTTTGTATCTATGTAATATAATACTCTTGCCAAAGGCAACACGTCGGCTTTGGAATAGGATGTAATGTTTGTAATCTGTGTACTCCGGACTGTCCACATTGCTGAAAGTCCCTTGCTGTAAGCACAGTGTTCCCAGTAATGGTTTGGGATGCTGCCCAGTCCTTCTGGGGTTTTTGGGTGAAAGGGGAGGAGGGGGGCGGGACCGGTCAGAGTTTATAGACATGAGTAGAAACCACAACTACAGGGATCAGCATGTGAGATACAAAGTCATTAAAGGCATGCATTAGAAAAACATATCAAATCATCTGCCACATGAAAGTCTTGGCAGTGGACTTTACTTTGGTTTATTTTGGTTAGCAAATCTGACCTCACATTCAAGACAACTGGGCTTGCAGTTTGTGCATGAGTGACCATATAGCTAACCACATTTTTCTGCCTTTGCAGTTTTGCTGTATGTGCGCAAGGAGACAGAAGAAGTGTTTGATGCTCTCATGCTGAAAACTCCTACTGTAAAAGGCCTAGTGGAAGCGGTGAGTTAATTTCTCTTTCCCCAAATGTCCTCATTCAACATTATTAGTGCAGTCTGCAAAGGCACATAGGATTATGAATTTGAACACACATTCCCATAATGAATTGATGAGCTCTGTGTAACAAATATATCCAAAATAGAGGACTGCGAAAGCTATCCATTAAATAGTATAACTGAAGATTATTATTATTAAATATATTATCAAATAATAATAATAATTGGTTTGAACCAAGCCAGATCTGCTATTTTGAGAATGCCTGCTCTATTGAAATCATTTTGCTGGTCAAGCCAAATCCTGCTTCTTGTTAGAAGACATGTGCTGGCACGTTTTGAAACAATCATACTTGTAATTTTCTCCCGGATGATGATAAAACTGATAGAAGTGAACTAAAAACCCCAACAGTACCTCAGCAAATAACACTGCCCTGCTGTCCATACACAACACTCTTACATCATGGTGCTGGGTTTTAACTCAGGCAAGAACCACTCACATTTCTTCAGGAAATCTAAATCTAATTTAACTAATACAATTCTAATGTTTCAATGCCTTTAGTGGAGGGTTATTCAAGGACATAGTCAGAAATAATGGAGAAAAAAAAAACATTCTATGTTCTAAACATTGTAACAGTATAATTTTGTTTAGTAATGCATCCTTTAATTGCACCACAAACAGACAATAACACACACAAACACTGTTTCCAAGAGAGCTCCCTCCCAGAAATTATACATCCCATCCAAAACTACAGCCACGTTTCTAATGCAGCACAGCACCTCCCAGAGAAAATTAGGAAAAAAGACATGAAAAACAGATCCAGAAAAGTGCAGTAACTGCATGTGGTCAATGCAGAGTCCCTGAAATTAGAGCCTGAAGCAGGGTGATTTAATAGGCACTTTGAGTTATACAGCAAGAGGATTGACTGTCAACAGGCCGTCTGCATTAAAACATAGCAGGAGGCCAGCATGTGAATCACACTGCCTCAAAAACACATCCAGCTAATAAAAACAAATGCTGGCATGGCCAGGGTCCCGCGACAGGTATAAGAAAATGTGCGTGTTTTTGTGTGGTGTGTTCAGCTAGCTATGAGAATGAGGAAAGGGAATGTTAGGATAACGTCAGGGGGGTTGGGAAAACATTAAGCTCAACCATTTGTATCCCGAAATAAGATGAACTTTGATACTAGTTGGCTTGAAAAATGACTTAGGTCTACAAATGTTCCATTTAATAAGTGCATAAGGTTGCATAACTCACCATGAATTACCGCACGAATGCTTCATAATTATTGTGCTGAGTTGCTTAAAATGATCCATTGCAATGTAAATGACAATAACATGCATGCCAGATAGACACAGTAATGTAAAGTTTTACTTCTGGCGCCTGCTAATGGATCTCATATCCACCAGATTTCAGAGAAATATGAAGTTCCTCTTGAGAAGATGGGAAAAGTCTTCAAGAAATGCAAGAAAGGGTAAGACACACAGATTTCTTTAAACTATGGCTGTAAATTGATTACAGTATAAAGAGCATGATTTGCATTACATTCATTCTCTATTATTAATATTTAAAAAAAATAATTAATTGGTATTTATCAGATTTTTTATTTATACATTTGGTAACACTTAAGTTTAGGGTCCAATTTTTGCATATTACTGGGATATTGGATGTTTGTTAGTACTTTTAAAGCACATATTAATGCCTAAATCTGCATGACCATATTCTACATCCCTTAATCCTACCCAATACCTAAACTTAACAACTACCTTACTAACTACTAATGAGCAGTGATTAGGAGTTTATTGAGGCAAAAGTCATAGTTAATAGTGAGAATTGGACCCTAATATAAGGTGTGATCATACATCAAATGTATTTTTATTCATTTTTATTAATGCATCCCACACATGTCCTTTGATTAGTCACTGAACCACAGTCAGTCTGGGTTAAAACTAAACCATAGTGTCCCACCATCTCTGCTTCATTTCAGGATCATGGTAAACATGGATGATAACATCGTCAAGCACTACTCCAACGAAGACACCTTCCAGATCCAGATGGAGGAAATGGGAGGAATGATTAAGCTTACACTGACAGAGATTTGAGAGATATTTTCGAGTCATCCTACAGACTGGTTTACACAAGTCCACAGACCCTTCCTCCTACTCTATTAGGATACCAGAGATCCCTCGGCAACTCTCTGTCATCTTTTAGAATAATCTAATGAACAGTTTTCGCGTGACCAAGTGTATGAGCCTTAAGTACTTTGTGAATTTAGAGTGAAATAATGTAGAGTATCTCTTTCAAGTGTTTCTTCCAAACACCTTAAAGGTTTTGAGCCATATTTCGTAATTTTCCTGAGTATAAGCGAACAGCTACGGCTTTTTACTATTTCTCATTCGTTTTTTTGACTCTGAAAGAGATCACAATAACAATTTACTCTTCGTTTTCCTGTTTAAAGTCATAGCACTGGAGATGCTAATCTCTGAAAAGGACAAATGAACAGGGTGTTACTTCTGTAGTAAAATGGGTTTGGGGGATCCTATTTGCTTCACTGTATTGATACAAATACCCTGAGCAGTATTTAGTGAGAACAGTATATTATCCCTTGCTCAGCAACTCCATGAGGTGCAGTGCCATAAGCACTGTGTGTATGTGTGTGTGTGTGCATTATGATTTATAAATGTAGTGGTACAAGCCTTTTTTTAACCAACAATGGTCATTTCACCAATTTTCAGTTTCAGACTTTCCCTAAAGTTTGTCATTCCTAATACGAACAAATACGGTCCATACATCAGGCCCTCTGATTAGTCCTTCAGGAGGGATTTTCAAAATGTGACCCACAAATAATCAGTGTAAACTTTCTTTTTTTATATTTTACAAAAAACCAATACAGATTTATAAACATTATTCTGTTTCATCATATTAATCGTTGGTGAATGAACTGAAATGCTCTACAAACATGCCAAGAAACCCTAAAAATTTATAACAGAAATTTGCGATCAGTTCTAATGTAATTCATGATTACCAGGGTTCCTGTAGCTACCACTATATCAGTTTTGGCCAAAAACATAGATGCACGAATCTTTGAAAATCAGCAAATAAGTAGTATTACATTTAGCTTATTTGGTTACAGTAACCATTATATGATGCCCCATAAACTTCTGTTACTTTGAGAGGAGAACATGTTTATCCTTTCTGTTGTCGTTGATGAAATGTACAGGTTTTAATTCATTTTGAAAAAGCTTCTAAATATTTTCTAAATAACTGATACTCTCTTTTGTATCATTTATTGTGTATATATTTATTACTGGGATGGGACTTTTTTTTACAACTATAGCAAAAGGTCAGTTTTCTAATGTATCTTTTTAAAATTTTAAATGAAATCATTCTAAATGATCTATTTATGCAAATTGGAATTTTTTTAGTTTGTTATTAATGTCTGATTTGGTTTTAATGTGCATATTTAAGTGTTCTTATATGCAAAGATACTATTTTCCTTTAATGAATTGTTAGTCAGATATGTTTTCTTTTGTATCAAATACACATCTTAAGCTCCAATAAAAGCCACTTGGGACTGTGTATTTTATTTGGCTGTCTGTGTGTTCTGTGGTTTTCAGCTAGCTGTAGCCAAAGCAGTTGTCATGGAAACAGGCTGTGCTCCAATAGCCCATCTGTCTGGTGGACAGGAAGTGGCCAGCTAAATAGAGAGTGTTTTGAATCAGAAGTGGCCTCAAATACCCCCTCAGCCTCAGTTTACTTCCTTTAAGTTCCTTCTTGGAAAAAATATTCACTCTTCACCAGGGAGGAACCAGATGACATGTAATGCACAATATATATCTGCAATACTGGCTATATATATGCACACTTATCAGCTGCATTAAACTGACAAGTGAAGTGAATGACTTTGATTATATCGTTACAATGGCACCTGTCAAGAGAAAGCATATATTAGCCAGCAAGTGAACAGTCATTTGCTGAAGTTGGACCCGCATACTAGAATACAACTCTTACTATTTTCAGCATATCTTTCTATGGCTGAATTATTAAGACTAGTATGTGGTTCCGAATTCAGCAAGTATTTGAATGTCATGTGTTGGAAGCAGGATAAATGGGCAAGTGAAAAGATCTGAGTGATTGCTAGACGACTGGGTCAGAGCATTTCCAAAACAGCAACTTTTGAGGGGTGTTCCCAGTGGTTAGTACCAAAGTGATGCAATGAAGGACAACCAGGGTCATGGGCACCCAAGGCTCACTGATGCACATGGGGATTTGGGGAGCGAATCCTAGCCCGTCTGGTTTGATCACACAGAAGAGCTACTATAGCTCAAATTGCTGAAAAACGTTATGCTGCCCATGATAGAAAGGTGTCAGAACACAGTGCATCACAGTTTGCTGTGTATAATGGGACTGCGTAGCCTCAGACCGGTTCTGAGTGCACATGATGTCTCTTGCCCACCGCCGAAAGCGTCTACAATAGGCATGCGAGCATCAGATTCAGAACTGGACCATAGAGCAATGGAAGAAGGTTGCCTGATTTGAGGAATCATATTTTCTTTCAGATCAGGTGGATGGCCAGGTGCGCGAGTGTCGTTTATCTGGGGAAGTGATGGCAGCAGGGTGCACTATGGGAAGACGACAAGCCGGCAGAGGCAGTGTGATGCTCTGGCCAATGTTCTGCTAGGAAACCTTGGGTCTTGGAATTCATGTGGATGTTACTTTGATACGTGCCACCTACCTAAAGATTGTTGCAGACCACGTACAGCCCAGCATGGCAATGGTGTTCCCTGATGACAGTGGCCTCTTTCAGCAGTATAATGCACCCTGCCACACTGAAAAAAAAAAAAAAGATTTATTTGAGGAACATGTCAAAGAGTTCAAGGTGTTGCCTTGGCACAGGTCAGGACGTGCTGGACTAACAAAATCTATGGAGACCCCATCTCGCAACTTGCAGCTAATGTATGTATTGGTGCCAGATACCACAGGACACTTTCGGAGGTGTATATATATATATATATATATATATATATATATATATATATATATATATATATATATATATATATATATATATTATATACACTCCAGTTACATTTATTTCTACATTTATATACAGTACAATTTATATTTATATTCCATTTGTTTATTTTTATTTCTATATTCCATTTAAATTTATTTGTATGTTGTATACCATTTATATTTATTGTTATATACTTTTTTTAAAACTTTTATATAACATTTATATTTTTATATTTTGAAGAGTGCGTATGTGCGAATGTGCTCTGGTACGCAAGGAGGAGCCTATGATTGAATATGTTAATAAAGCTAAATAACTAAGAAAAAAATTATTTAGTCCTCAAGATGCCATGTCTACAATTTATAGCAAAAATTCTGGAAAAGAAAAGATCTCAAAAAGCATTACTACGAAGTTTTTACTCCACCACCTGCCTGACATTATTAACCAATGTTGTTGATTGAACGACAAATTTGCGACACTATGGTTTCGGGAAACAGTCGTGACTACCTTCTTCAACGATGCATCATATGGTCGTGAAAGGAACACGCTGACTTTTTGGGACTTTAGCTTATTCACGGTATCCCCCAGAGTTAGATAAGTCCGTACATACCCTTTTCATCTCCGTGCGTGCCGTAACTCTGTCTGACGCACCCACCGCTAGCCTAGCTTAGCACAAAGACTGGAGGTAAACGGCTCCAGCTAGCATACTGCTCCCAATAAGTGACAAAATAACGCCAACATTTTCCTATTTACATGTTGTGATTTGTATATACAAGGTCACATGAGACATTGCCATCTTAACTGTATACATACTGGGAAGCTAAAGTCCCAAAAAGTCGGCGTGTCCCTTTAAGCAGCGAGTTACATTGTTGAACAGGAAACGCACCCCTGGATAGTTTTTACCAGAGGAAATCTAGCGTCACAACAATGTGTTGAGCCATCTGCTTTAAGTTTCACCTCTCCATCTTTCTTCCACACTCCACAGTTTTCCTTAAACCCTTTCTGTCCTTATGCAACCTTATAATATTAACTTCACCTAACGTAATGGATTCAGCTTCATCCTTGCACTTACCCCTCAATAATACATTTAATAAGGATAAGTGCTTTTTTATAGCATTTATATAAGTGTGTAAGGCTTTTTTTTAGAGCTGGCAAAGCTGAATAAATCCATAAAGATAGCGTTTTACACGTTTGTTGTTGTCGTAATAGTTGATATTAGGTGTGATGTACTATAGCTTTAAGAGAAAAAGTAATATGTTTGTTTTATACCTGTGGAAAGTTTGACACACTTAAAATGTTAAAATATAGGTCAGGAAGGATATTAAGTCGCCTGTTCTTCCTGTGTGTGTCTGTGCAATCTCTCCACAGATCCTGTTTTTTTCCCTTCCCCCGTTCTTGTCAATGGTTACTCTTTTCTTGAAACGCGACATTCAGCTCTAAACAACTTGCTTTGTGTTAATGGCTAAAAATGGCCAAAGAAAACAAAGGCAATGTGGAAAAACAATGTAGATTCAAAATGGCCCTATTCGCAGCTGTGACTATTTAAGTCTCGAGGACTGTGTCATCGCCTCTCTGAGTCAGCACAATCTTACTGGATTACCTCAGTACTTCTCAGCAGACACACCCTTCTCTCGTCCACTCGCTCAGACAACTGATTGATAGGGTAAGAGGCAACTTCAAGCCCTATTGCTGTAGACTTGAACTACACCTTTTGTGTCTGAGAGAACTGGTAAAACATACACTGCATTGCTCGTCTTGACCTACATTCTTGAAAACTTATCGGAAATAAATGTGGGTGGTTATTTTAGTTCACTGCTACGGTTGAGGCAGGCCCGGCGGCAGGACACATGACGGGGAGGCATTTATATTTCTCATGCAAATGGGCCTATGTATTGAAGCGTGTACATGGCTGCTTGTCAAGCATGAAAAACAAAAGTGTTCTTTAAATTCTGAATATATTATGTGAATTATCATCACATAGACAGTGTGCAAAGAGCGCTCCCTTTATAATCACTAAAAAGCTGTCACTCATTCATCGCAATCTCAAAAAGGTTCCTTTAATGAAACAACACAATGAATCTCTTATTTACATAGTCTACACTTTGTCAGAGAGTTTGCAAGCGTACAGAACTTTTAACACCTCTGATTGGTCATTGTGTTCATACTAAAGTTTGGGGTCAGTAAATTATTATAATTATTTATTTTTTAATTAGTTAATACCTCTGTTCAGCAAGGACGATCAAAAGTGACACTAAAGTAATTTATAATGTCACAAAAGATTTATATATTTTAAAGGAAAACTCCACCGTTTTTTCATAAACTATGTTGTTCCCTTAACTAAGACGAGTTGGTACTGGGCTAAGCTAAGTGCTATCAAACTGTCGCCGCGTGCCAGAGCAATTGAGTGCACGCACTGAGACGAGAGAGGTATGTATCAACTCGTCTTAGTTAAGGGAATAACATAGTTTAATATGAAAAAACGGTGGAGTGTTCCTTTAATTAATTGCTGTTAGTTTAAACCTTCTGTACATCAAAGAATACTGAAAAAAAAAATGTATCAAGGTTTTCAAAAACAAAACAAAAAAAAAACATTAATAATTCAACATTAGCAATAATAAGAAATGCATCTTAAGAACAAAATCAGCATATTAGAATGATTTCTGAAGGGCTGGGGCAATGGCTGCTGAAAATGTAGCTTTGCTATCACAGGAATTCATATATAAAATACAATATAAATATATTAAAATAGAAAATGTTTTTATTGCAATATTACTGTTTTTACTGTATCTTTAATGAATAAATACAGCCATGGTAAAAACATTACATATAATACATTTATATGTTTTTATAATAATATAATATTAGCATAACCCATTGTCAAGATAACAGCTTTGTAGTGGTTGCATCCATTTGCCATAAATGAAGTCAGTTAAGCTGAATAATAAATGCAAACGCAACGACTGGTGAGTAAAGATATATTGGGCCCTAAATATAGCTGCGAGCAGCGATTACGGGCCCAAGCCGGTGGCACCACCACCCCGGTGCCTTTAGATGTGTACTTATTCCCTACGCAATTTGCAGTGCTCTACGGACTGAACATATACGATCCCGGTGATTTGGAATCTCACTAAAGATGCCTGATGACTTTGGAAGGTCCAAAGTATTTTTCCACCTGTTTCTCGTGTCATAAATCCAAGAAAGTAAATTGTTTTGGATAACCAATCAATTGAAGTTCTAGCAATGTTATTTGGCTTTTGACCTAACTTGTACTAAACTTTATTCCTGGATTCATTAATATCAGAGTTCCACTTCCAGTAGTGACCTCAAGCAAGCAAATTACCCAGTTCACTCTTCCTGTTTGTGGCATTGACAGAGTAATAACTCTTTCCCATATACTGTAATCTAGAACACAAACTGTCACAGTGATGGACTACAGTAGTTTTTCCCTGTAGGTGTCATTCTTCTACACCTGTTGTTTATGGTTTTGTGGATGCTTTTTCAAATGCAAGAGGAGCTTGTATGCAAAATGTTCATTGTTCATTTGTCAGTTCAATTGCCTTTGTTTTTTCAATATGCATACTCATCACTGAAAGGCAACGTTAAAAAAACAAATCCGTCAGAAAATAAAAATAAAAATTGAAACGCAATGTTAAAAAAAAAACGTCCAAAAAATTTTTATAATTCTAGTATTTCGAGACTTCTGTAAAAGTTGTGTGTGTGCTTGCCGTTATTTCACATTGCCGCACAGGCATTCATGCGTGTGCGTGCGTGCGTGTGTGAACTGGATCTACACAAAATAATAGCTTTACTTTTATCTTGCCTTTCAACAAAAGGAAAATCTACAGGTCTACCAACATGGCATTAGGCTATAGGACGTTATAAAATATACTGTGCCGAAATAGACTTTAGCCTACAGGCGAAAATACTTTTAAGACTGGATCAAGATATCCAGCTTAATGAATGAATGCATGAATGAGTGGTAAGTCCCCACCCCTTCCGCTAACCCCACTGGACCTCTAGGTTGAAAAATCGTCAATGCAAGTGAATGGGAGAAAATAATTATTTTCTGGTCCCGTTTGAATTGTGCCATGAATGTGAACATATGTTGTCTGTGAATTTTTTATATAATTTTTCGTGTAAAAAATGCTACAATTTAGCAGGTAGAAGTTTGATACGGTTAGACTTTGTGTGAGAGCACTTTGTGGACTACAACTCTTCGCTGCTTTCGACGCGTTTGAAACGTCAACACCACTCGCACACGGACACTAGCTCACGGATCCCGCTAAACATGGCTGTGTCTTTGGTGCACTTCACCGCCTTCTTTCAGAGAGAGGACAAAATCGTTGAGGTTGGTGAAAACCACGGGTAAGTCAACTTTATGGGGTGACGTCACATAGGCGACATGTAGTCTTTCTCGTTATGTCTTTTCCACAACTGCTAGCCGAAGAATCATACCATATACTGTCAAACTCGTAACATGAAAAATTATGTAAAAAATTCACAGACAACATATGTTCACATTCATGGCAAAATTCAAACGGGACCAGAAAATAATTATTTTCTCCCATTCACTTGCATTGACGATTTTTCAACCTAGAGGTCCACTTGGGGTTTTACGGATGGGCGGGACTTACCAGCTCTATAGCGCTTTCATATGTTTACTGTAGGCCTACACTTAAAAACGCTTTACAGTCATTTCAAGGAATCTCTCCTCAACCACCACCAGTGGTTATTATATCTGAGGAAATCACAGGATCCGGCCAAATGATTGGATACAGATTGATGCACTTAAAATATATCCAGAACGGCGAAGAGGGAATCAGTGCGGTTACTGTTAAGTGTTCTCGACTCAGATAGTGTTAACTATCAGCACGAAAACACGTCAAAAACACTGCCACATAAAGCTTCGACCAGATTGTGAACCTACTCCGGCGTCTGTGTGCTTGTCTAGGCAACGCCATGATAATGCATGTTGGTGGATTGGCACCTCGAATTTTCTTTTAGTTGAAAGTCCAGATAAAAGTAAAAAGCTACTATTTTGTGTAGATCAATGTCCGAGGCAGTTCGACTTCACAAGTGCATTTCTTTATACACACACACACACACACACACACACACACAAATTCAGAATTGGAAACACGCCCTATGCACCAGTGGAAGCGCACCATTATGAATGCACACACACGCAACTTTTACAGAACAGAAGACTGTATTCTGGTAATGTTTCGACTTTATTCTCGAAACGTTTCGACTTTAATCTCGAAATACTAGTTTTTTTGTTTTTTTACGTTGCGTTTCACTTTCAGGGCTTCCGTAACATTCAATTGAAGCACTGAAAATAAACTTTAGAGAATTAGATATTTTCTGTGCATGGATGTATATGTATGGTACGTAGGCCTATATACCATGAATATTTTGTGAACTTTTGTGCACAAGGGAATTGATTCAAATGCGGAATCAATCCCCAAAATGGTACACTTATTTTGTGATTGAACAGACAATTGAAAAATCCCAAAAGTTCTGAACAGGTAAATTTGGTAATTTACATAAACGTATAAAAGAACACCACTTTTTAAGTGTCCTTATGATGAAAATGTTTATGAGTTCTGTATGCTCAGGCATATCCAAATTGTAAGATAAAGGTACATTTGAATGTGTCTCACAAGCTATTTTATGTGAAATTACAGAAAATTGTTTACTGAGTTTGCCAGTCTATTTTGGTTGCATATGCCCCAGTCTTACAGTGTCTGTATAGATTAAATCGACTTTTTATGATTTGTATAACTTCTGTGCACAATGATAGGGCAGATCTTTATGAGTGGATCTCACAAAAAAAAAAAAATCATAAATGTACGTGTAATGATTAGTCTGTGATGCATTTAAGACAGTGCTGTGCTTAAACACCCCCATCATGAAGAAATCATCTGACAACAAAAACAATACCAAATGTTTGGGCTTTCTGATAAGAATCATTTAAAAAACACTTTACTCATAACTGACATATCTAGCACTGGAAAATACTGGAAAGTACAGTGATGAACCATGCGTCAGATGATCTGTAAAGCCTGGATGGGACACATCTTACACAGCTGAAAACATTTCCATAATTAAAAAAAAGCATGTCCATATTTTTATCATTTGTCCCTCAATGTGAAGTAAATGTAATCTTAAAGCATAATTTGCATTATCATCTCAACCATCTAAGTCACATCTAAGTCACTCCGCATGGCAGACCAGATGACTTTGACAAATGTGCGACTCAGCACCTAACATACCACAGAACAGGATCTGTTCTTAAACAAAACTGACGTTCAGTCCCAATTGTTGCCCTTTCACCCAGATACACACCCACTATGAAGCAAGTGAGGAGTTTCTGTTGATCAGCCTGTTGTTGAGTTCTACGGACATCTGAATTGCCTGTATGTGCTGCCAAAACACACACACACACACACACACACGTGCCCAATACCTTTTAATGACTGCTTCTGAGGTCTTCAGATCTAAATAAGAGAAATATGGAATATAGAAAAATATAGGCCTATTAAACACTTGCTGTATTGAACGTTACACAAACATGAGACCAGATTGTGTGCATAATACAACACTTCAAGCACAGTAGTATATTTAACACCTCTAAAAATAACTGACCCACGCTGTTCTCTGGACTGAAGCCGTTATGTGAGAACTGGTATCGGGTGCTGGGAGGACTGGGACCAGTGGGAATGGGTTGAAGTTAACCTTTCCTCTAGTTTCCTTCCTTTCTCTCTCTCTCAGTCTGGCTCACTTATATCACAAGCATGCTTCTCAGTCCTCACATAACTCCTACACATCCCACACACCACTCGCCGTAGTTGGCAGAACACAATCGGTCACTACAGCACATACTGTCTAAGCTTACGTGATGCATTCTGCTGTCTCCGACCCCGCTGCTTTCCTGAGAGCCCACCGGCAGATAAACTGACATATGGCCTACATCCTAGACAACCAGTTGAGGAGGATGTTTACTGCTGTTCTGATTGCTTATGTAATGATTTGCATAATTTCATTGATTAGAGCAATGATTCCCAACCCAGAGGAACCTCAAATAATATGAAGAGGGTTTAAGGGGTCTAACCCTAACCCAACGTTACAACATTTATTTTTTCCTGGTAACACTTTAGCTTTGGGTCCAATTTTCACTATTAAAGTTGCTTATTAGCATGCATATTACTAGGATATTGGCTGTTTATTAGTACTTATAAACCACATATTAATGCCTTATTCTGCATTACCATTTTCTACATCCCTTAATTCTATCCAATACCGAAACTTAACTACCTTACTAACCACTAATAAGCTGTAATTAGTAGTTTATGACAACAATCCTTTTTAAATTATTTTTATCCTAATATATCTTAATACGTTTAAACATGTTAAGCATGATGACATTACCATCTTATTTGAGCCATTGCTGATGTGATCAACAGTATTCATTTAGAAAATCCTGTCACATGGGTCCAAATGTTCCTGAGAGTAATCACCAACAACCTTCTTGCTGGAATATTGGAATATATTGTTTCATGAATATTTCAGTGACTTTAATAATGCAATTTAGGGGTGTAGAAACAGAAACAGAAGCTCAACTGTGCTTTACACGCAAGAACAAACCTCATTGGTTCTTGCAGAAGCTCAAAAATGCACAATAACACACAAGAAGGAACCTCATTGTGCAAGATTGCATCAAGCAAGCATGCTTGAGCATTTATGCATGTCTCTTCAGAAAATTTGGACTAAACCACTTAATTCACTTGGATTAGTTTTACGATCTCGCTCTATGAACTTTTTGAATTGCCAAAGTGGTAGTTGCGTGGACAGTCAATGGAGGGACAGGAATTGCTCAGATTTCATTCAAATATATTTTTGTTTCGAAGATGAACTAAAGTCATACAGGTTTGGAACGACACATGGGTGAGTAAATGTTCATTTTTTGAGTGAACTAACTCTTTAACTCTTTCTCTAATTCTCTTCAAAGACTCTTCTTCGAAGCATAATGTAAGTATTTCAGTTATTAAATTATAACTAAAATGACTGATAAATGGCTTAAGGTCGAGATAACAAGCTTGGACACCTGACAGAATTCATGCTCAGTGTCTCAGTATCAGTGTGTATTTCTTGCTGGGACTAAAAAAAGATATTCCCTGAACAGATTTTTCTTTCAAAGAATAACCGCATCTATGGCACTTTTACAGCATCATCTATATCACCTGCAGGAACTGCTCAGAACATCCTGACATTTTCCAGGATGACTTCATTGAACATTGACTCACTTAAATGTCACTACTTTTAAAGGCAGACAAATGACGAGTTAGTGTAATCCCCATCCTCCCAGAGAGGGTGTGACTAAAACACGTATGAATTCAAGCTAGATAAAAGGATTTTAGACACATTATTATAAACAAAGACAGTTACATCCACCTTACAACTCCAATAATTATTGTTGTTTTTTAAAAGGTCATTAAATGGGTTCGGATCAGACCAGAGATCGAGGTAAGAATGTTTATTGTACTAGCACTGTATTGTAATAACTGCTCTTCCATATTTGAATGAGGTGCATTACAAACTGAGTAAACTATAAAGACTATAAACATTAGTCTTGCAGGATCTATATACTACAGGAAACAATTGTAAAATTCCAGGTCTGGAAATTAATAAAATCGTGTTCATAGTATAAATTGAAATATTTTAGATTAAAACATTTTTGGCACAGACAATTTCTATTATATGTTATTTGTTTATGTGTGTATTTATTTACATACTCCTGTTGTTATTGCATCTGGAAAGTGATGGAAATTCACTGTTCACATTTTTGCATTTACATTTGTGTGCAGTCATGTTAGGAAATTATCTATTAATTTGTCAAAAAATACGTTGAAAAGGCAATATGGAGAGCAGAAATAATAATAATAATAAAAAATCTTAGCTATTTTGTTGTCAAAACAGAAAACTCCCCCTTCAAACTCTATGTGTCAAAAGTAAATGAGGTATAAAATAGCACATATGATGCTATTTTTAAAGTAACCTTAAGAAAACTTGTTGGTTTTCAGGAGTTTTTGATTTTTTGTAAAAAATAAAAAATACAGTGAGAAAAAAACGTTATTATTAAAAATGATAGTAAAAACAAGCATTTTAATTCTTCTTACTTGATGATTAAACCACTAATCCCAATTTGTCATCACCCCATAATCATTAGTCATGGTTGCATTAATTTAATGTTATTAAATTAAATATTAACACGTTACACTAAGGATTGTTGAATAACAATGAGGCTAATTAGTCAACGTTAGGTAATGCATTATGTTGAATTTTTTTAAAAAAAATATGTTACAGTAGCCTCTTTATTAACCTTTTTTAATCATAGTTAATAAATATTCATTACATCATCAACAGACACAACTTCATGTGTTAGTAAATGTTGAAATTAACATTACCTAACATGTAAAAATGCTTTAGAAGTATGTCATTGTTAGCTCTTGTTAGCTGATGTAACAATAAATGGAACCTTATTGTAAAGTGTTACCAATTAAACGTTAATGTTATTCATAAACTTGGTTGTAAGTAGCCTATGGCTTATTGTTTTTGCTTCTCCATGCCTGCTAAGCTAATTTGGCTCCTCGTGCTGTGTGTTTAGCCGTTACCTGTTTAAGCTGACTATAGATGCACAAACATGTTCCACTATTATATGGCTCCTAAAGGCTGCGACCTTTCGCCCAGTTCCGTCCTCTCATAGTTCAGCGAGTTTACAGCGACACTGTTGACTCCCTCCACACGCCCATCTGCAGCCACGCACCCCTCTTCCTCCAATCGCTCGCCTATCACGCACTGATCACGCGCCGGCCTTCACCCCATTGGCCAAGGTCTCACACACATTTGTTCTTCATTGGTGGCGTGTTGCCACCCGCCAGACTGTTGTGGATTTTGTTTTCTCTTTTTTTCGGAGGCTTGTTTTACTCAGCTGCTGGTAAAAGCGAACTGAATTCCGGTGTGAGTCGCGTCACTGAACGGGCGGAGCAGCTCCATGTCTTTGTTCTGCTCTACTTTTCATTTAACATTTTTTCATACGTTTGAATAGATGTCAACACGCCAGCTTTCTAACATGGAACGATTATGTGGGGTAAGATCGGAATATTTCGTTATATAGCATTTATATTTATGTAATATACTTTTTTTTTTTTTAAATGAGTTGCTTGTGATTTACTGACACTGACTGGTCATTGCTGATTGTGTTTAACTGGTAATGGAACTGAGGCGAATGACGTCAACTCTTACTTAATGTTACATTGTAACTGTATTTGCCGTATCAATACGAAATGTTACAATGTGTAACATTGTAAAGTTCTGAAAACATGTAGCCGTCTTCGAGTTGACTGGCCCTGTTATAGTAAACAATACGGATCTGTTGTAGTCTACATTCAGTTTGAGTGGGCACCGTTATTCCTGTTGGCCTCATTTAACCCTCAAGTTGACAACCAAGTAATCATTGTGCGCAATTTTGTATCTTAATTCTCCTGTCTTGCCTTTATTTTTTTAAATGTGTTTGTATGCACTCACCCGCCCTCTCACACAAACACACATAGACACTTTTATCATGTTTTTCCTTAGTCTCATATGTTGTTAATTTATTTTGACAAGTGGATTTCTAGTGTTATATTTATTAAACTTTAAATATTATATTTGGTAAGAATGAAAAAAAAAATAGAAATATGCAAACTTAGAAATATGCAAAAGAGAAGTGGTCTTTTGGAACCTAAATATCCCACCAGTGCATTGTATTATGTAAAGCAGTAAGGCTGGTTGAGTACGATACTGCACACTATATGCAGACTGTACAGAAGTCAATCAGGTGTGTTGGCAATCACCTTGTTGACACTGCTTTAAAAAAAATCTGTGCATGCTGCTCCCTCATGGTGTTATTTCTCTGAAGAGCATTGGCTGGGAGGGGCTTTCAGTCAAAGTTTTCTGGCCTCTGGCACTGCTCCCGTGTCTATCAGGGGGTTGAGAGTTTTGCTCTCAGCCATTTCACATGGCCAGCTTGTGAGCACGTCATTGTTTTGGCTTTATTTGGCAGTGGGAGTTGACTTCAGCCCTAGTGATAGAGGGTCCCTGCAGACGGGCTGCATTAAAAAGGGCTCCTCTGTTAAACTGTCATACTGCTTTTGGATCCATGAATAGATAAAGACTGAGAAAGACTCATTCAGATCCACCCAGCAACTGAGCTGTATGTGTCAAAACAACCAGAGGGCTTTCTTTCATCTTTAACACATTACCTTACATTAGTTTTGTTGTTTTCTTGTGGTTCTCAGGGAGCTCGAATGGAAGACTGTGAGGATTTTCTGGAAGGGAAAAAGCACAGTGAGCACTCTTCGTGCAGTGTTCTGGAATACAATGATCTTGAGGCTGCTGAGGCTCTGGTCTACATGAGCTTCTGGAGTCAGATGTCTCCAAAACCCAACACCTTCAAACCTCGCCCTCTTACACCAGCTTCAGACTCCTGCGATTCTTTCCTGCCCCCCGAACCACCGGAGACCCCGAGGGACTTCGTCTCGCTATCTTCACTGGTAAGCGAGTCTTCTTTCGTTGAAACGATCTGCTAGAAGGTAAAATATGTACACTTCAAGCTCTGTTTAATTTGTCAACATTCACTCCGGGGAACCTCAGGCGCCGCACAGCGTGGCACAAAGCTCTTATCAGAACCTGATTTGTTTGCTGAAAACTTTGGGAAGGTTTTATGACACCCTGGACAGGTGGTAGTCTTGAGATAAGCTACATCTGCAAACTGAACTTCAGCACAGGCTCCTTTACTGTGTTTACACGACTCACCTGTGCTGTAATGATGCTGAGAGATGAATGGACAAAGTAGCACTGCTGTGACATAGTGAATAGAGCAGCCATTCATCCATAAGGAGATTCCACTAGTTGTTTGCAAAAGAGCTTGATTTTTAGGAATGCACCAATATTATGATGGCCGATACGATGATAAGCCGATAATTATTTGCATGTTATGGTCGGTGACTGATAAATGTCCGGTATTAAAATTCTGTACTATTTTAAGAAAATTAAATATAACACACTAAAACCAAAGTCATACTTGAATTTTGGTATAGTGTATTGTATGGAAAATTTATATTTATTTTTAGATTTTCTAAAGCTTACATTTAACAGTGTTAATAAATTATTACGTGATAGAATAACTTTTAAGTGAAACTCTAATCTAAATGTAAAAATAGGGCAATCTTAATATTAATATAAATATTTTTCATTCTGTTCATTGTTTATAATTTGTGTAAATTTAAGTTTAGTTTAATTAGTCTTTTTTTATTCAATATCATCCATTTATCACTTCTCGATCATAACATGAAAATAATTATCGGTGTATCTGTATTGGCCATTTTAATATTGGTGCACTCCTTAAAAAAGTTAACTTTAAGTGAGCATTAGAAGACGACAAATGTAATCTAAATGTAAAAATAGGGGAAATGAGCATGCACAGTTAAATATACTGTACAATATCGATACAGATAAAATAAAAAATCGAATAACCGATATGGCCTTGATATACTGGACACTTCTTAACTCTGATTGTCTTCTCTCCTTGCAGTGCATGACCCCACCACACAGCCCCAGCTTTACTGAGACCTCCAACACCACGTCAGTGCCAGCCTCCCCCTCACCACTTACCCGGTCCTGTCCCAGCCTCCCCAGCCCGAGATCTGCATGCCCCACCATGGCCTCTACCACTCAGGACCCCACAGAAAAGACCACACCCCTGCCTTGCAGAGCCATGGCAACCAGCGTAATACGGCACACGGCCGACAGCTCCCTGTATCAGAACATTCCACAAAAGACTGTTCCTTCATCATCATCACCCACCCTGTCCTGCCAACCCCAGATAGACACCACGCCGCCATGCCAAAACAGCAGCAGACTTCTTTCTAAGGATGATAAGTGCTTCATTACATCATCTCCTCAGCCACCGCCCCCAACCTCTAGTCCACCAATCATATGCCAGATGTTCCCGGTGGCCCAACCTGGAGTCATCTCAGCGACGTTTATTCAGAAGCCCAGCCCTGGGGTGAAGTCTATCTTACCACAGCCGCTCCTGATGGGCTCTCCGGTGCCTCAGGGGACGGTGATGTTCGTGATGCCCCAGTCACCGGTGTCTTCAGCCCCACAGTGCCAACAGACTGTTATGACTCTAGGCAACACCAAGCTCCTGCCTCTGGCTCCCGCGCCGGTTTACATGCCCTCGGGGCAGAGCAGCATCACGCAGGTCGACTTTTCCCGCAGGCGCAACTACGTCTGCAATTTCCCAGGTTGTCAGAAGACCTATTTTAAAAGTTCTCACCTAAAGGCTCATCTCAGAACCCACACAGGTAAATAATGATCAGTATGTAGCGTCAACTTCTAAAGTCTAGATCAAGCAGGTCATCTAACATGTCTTGTTCTGCCTTCCAGGAGAGAAACCTTTTAGCTGCAACTGGGAAGGCTGCGATAAGAAATTCGCTCGCTCTGACGAGCTCTCTCGGCATCGGCGAACGCACACGGGCGAAAAGAAGTTTGTCTGCCCGGTGTGTGACCGAAGGTTTATGCGCAGCGACCACCTCACCAAACACGCACGGCGACACATGACCACCAAGAAGATCCCATCCTGGCAAACAGAGGTGCGGAACCTCAACAAGATCACCGCTGCCAAGGCCTTGCCCACTGGCACAGCACTACCGGTCAGCATGTTGCTGCCAGCCTCTAACTGACTTTGATGGAGACTGAACTCTAAACCCTCACCATTGTTATGCAGGGACTCATGTTATGAGGGCACGGCTGCTGATTCTCTCATGGGCAAAAACGTTATTATGCACTGGACTCCTGTCTTCTTTTGCTGCACATATTTCGCACATTTTGTTTACTATTGTGTAAAAGATTTATGCACTCTTTTTGCCAGTCTTTGTACTATGTTTGTCTTAAAATTTCTTACTTTTTCTTCTTCATTTTTTTTGTACATATCTAATGGAAATGTATGATGTATGCTAAACTACACAAAATTAGAAAAAGGAAAATATGTAAAAATATATGTGGATGATTATCTACACTGTGATTATCATATAATGCCTTTTATTTAATACTCCTTTTTTATTAAACAATGAAGTTTACGTGTGTTTTTGTGATTTTTTTTTAAGCACTAAAGGTTAAAAAAAAATCTGTGACATCAGAAATATCAGCAACTCCTATGTGGTTTGGAGTGTTTTGGCTGTTGTTCTGCTTCTCGCTGCTCTTGGCAGTAACAGATCTAACACGCACATTGCTGGCATGATGCATCACTTCCTGTCGGATTCGTGAGGTCTGTGTACTGGATATTTTGTCTCATGCATCACCTTTAATAGGCCTTTCTCAGCAGCAAGCATTTTCGTTCAGTAGCCATTAAGTCAGTAAAAAGTTAGCAAAGTTGCACTTTATTTGAAAATAAACTCCTCTGAGCGAACAATATATCATTAGTTTATTATAAAGTTGGCTGTTGACATGTTTCAATAAATGTCCTTGCTATTAATTTCTTCTCTTATAGGGTATAAATATTGTTTGTTTGTTTTTTTGTAATTTATGTACTTTTATGACGAAAAGCGCCAAACACATGCTGTTCCGATGAGCAAAAACAACTTTTATTAGTTTTGGAAAGGGACATTGTGAAATGACTACAACAACAACAACAAAAAGTTTTGTTCATTACCACAGGCATGGAATAAATCGTGTGCTATCCAGTGATACTAATGTTCCCACAGAGATTGAAACCGGATGCCTGTAATTATCGCTCAGACCACTGTCAAACATATTTAAATAGAAAATATTCCGTATACTACTGCGTTTTACGATGGCCAATCAGATTGCAAGACTAACTGTAGGTGTGGGAGGCGCGACCAATCAGCTTTCAGAACAGTGCCCCGCCTCCTGCCTTACTGACCGACTTTCCCCAACCATGAAGAAATCCTCAATCGATTGTCCAAAAATGCAGCAACAGCGAAACCGTGTGGCTTATTGCGTTATGTCTTTTTTCTTTATCTCGGAAAGGTGAGTTTATTGAGAAGGTAATAAAATAAACACGTAATATTGTGCTATTTAATTTCTGCTATCAAAGGCCAGGCAGTTTAATATAGTTTAAAATAGCCTATTGACTCTAGCCTAAAATAACCTATCTAGCCTACTCTTCCATTTTGTGAATGTGTTTATCCTTTTGGGTGGTTTTCTTTATCACTCAACGCGAAAATAACAATTACAAATTACAAATTACAAAAAAATATATTTACTAAACACATTGACAAATATCTTGAATGAATGACAGGGAGACTACAAAATGTCTACAGATTTTCATCTCCATCCACTGAATTTTCTCGACAGATATAATCAATATTGACAGCTTTCAAAAAAATAAAAACATGTATTAAATGCAGGAGCCATTTCGTTTTTCTGGTGTTGCTATAGCTACTAATAGGTTACCTAAAATGAACTAAAACATTTTAAAGAAACATAATACACCTGATTAATTCCAACTGTGACATGCAGATTTTCATTGTACCTCAAAAGAAATTGTATTCAGCATTATGGAGGGCGATCAGTTGGCTGAACATACACATCAGCGTAGTTTAGTGTAGTTGGAGGCCTCCATGGAGTCACTAAAAACTGCTCATGTGCATTCCTGTCTTAGATGGGTGGAGGATTTAGGAAATGTGGTCAGGAAATGGAACTAAATTACTTATCCACTCCATATGTTTTTCTCTCAGGCAAGCTGCTTTACAGAATAATATTATATGAAAAAAAATGTCAAAAGGAAAGTACGTTTTATTCTTTTTTATTTTATTTCACCAGCTGTAATCTGAAATAAAAAATAAAATAATTTTATATATGTGCCATATATATGCCTTAAAATGAAAAATATAATGCTGTAATAACAGTGACAGATATAAAAATGATTCACAATACTTTGTAATGACTAGTGATCAATAATCCTTCTCATACATTTTCTCTTTTCATAGTTGTCTCAGAAGATCATTATGTTCGTTAACTAAACTCGCTCTCGATTGTGTTCATGAGGTCCTCTTCTGAAGCATGATACATGATAGGCAAGGCCAGAGATGACCCACCACCAATTCCATAACCTCTAAAAAGAATACAAAAGAGGATTTCAAAGTGAATACAGGGGCCTTTCCTTTTCAGAAGAAACTAAAATCTGTAAATGATAAAAAATATTGTAAAATATACAGGTACAATACATCAATATTTATTTTTTATTTAATTAACCACTAAAAATAAAAAAGAGGATGTCATAAACCTTCATGTTGTGTTCCAGCCGCTTTGACATGGAGAGGATTTTCATTTTCCCGAAAATACTAATGTTATCACATTGGACTAATGTGTTACATTTGTTCCCAAGTTAAAAATAGCCATCCTACAATAATAAATCTTTCATTATTCAATCTTTTTATCAACTAGCACAGGTTTTGCATTTATTTTTGGAACTGATTGATCGTAGGCCTCGTTGATCTGAGCTTATGCACCCCATTTTTCTTTAGATGAAGAAGCTAGAAATAACGTACTCGGTTACTAACGTAACCTCGGTTCTCTCTAGAAGAGGGAACGAGTACTGCGTTCGTAGAACGCTGCGGGAAAAGTCTCTTTTCACGAAATACTGAAGCAAAATTATCCTTAATTTTCATATTTGTAAAACGCATTGCAGCAGTGCACAGCCATGGCGAGACGGCTCGCTCACTCATTGGCTGTTCTGCGGCAACTGCATGAGCCTATCGAGCGAGGGCTGATGCAATATCAGACCAATGAGAGCGCTTCGCGCGCTCCTCGTCACATCCCGCCGAAACGGGTGTGGCCATCCCCTATAAAAGGAGCTCGAGTAGGCTGATTCAACTGGTTTTCATCGCCGAAGCGAACCAGAGCGAACCGCGCGCACGGCAGGGAACGCAGTACTCGTTCCCTCTTCTAGAGAGAACCGAGGTTACGTTAGTAACCGAGTACGTTCTCTTACGAGAGTTCTCTCGTACTGCGTTCGTAGAACGCTGCGGGAACCACTTGTAAGACGCCGTGCGTGCTGGGATGAGAAAACACCGACCACTGGAAGCTAGTCCAGGTATACAGTGCATAATCACCCGGTAGACTTCGGAGAGTCTGGAGGGGGGGGGGGGGGACAACCACCCTCAGATAGCTGCGTCCTAAGACGCGATATAACACCACATAGGCAGGGGGAGGCCTGGCTAATGTGGGAAATGTGGGTCTTACGCAAATTTTTGCCCAGATATATGCGCCCCTAGGCGCGAAACAGCGCCACATAGGCAGGGGAAAAACCTGGCTGATGTGGGAGATGTGGGTCTTACGTAATTTCGCCCAATGGATGCGCCCTTAAGCGCGATACAACGTCACATAGGCAGGGAGAGCCTGGCTAATGTGGGAAATGTGGGACTTACACACTTTCGCCCAAATAGGTGCGTTCTAGACGCGATATAACATCACATAGGCAGGAGGGAGCCTGGCTAATGTGGGAAAACATGGGTCTTACACAATTCTGCCCAGAGAACTTCGGCGGCGCTGTGCGTCTGCGATATCAGTGCCGTGTTTAGACAGCTGACTCGAATACGCCGAAAACACTTGGCTTGCAAGTGCGGTGAAGTATTCGGTGGCGTTGTGCGCCTGCGAAATCAGTGTCGTGGTAGACAGCTGATACGGCTAAACCGAAAACAACCTGGCCTGCAAGGCGGGAACTTCTAGGTTGTAGAACCTTATGAATGTAGACGGCGAGGCCCAGCCCGCCGCCGTACATATTTCCTGTAAGGAAATCCCGCTAGACCAGGCCCACGATGAGGCAACGCCTCTCGTGGAATGCGCTCTAATGCCCAACGGGCACTGAAGGCCCTTGGTAGTATAAGCCATTGTTATGGCGTCAACCACCCATCTGGACAGGCTCTGTTTCGAAACAGCCGTTCCCTTGGAACGTCCACTGAACGAGACAAAGAGCTGCTCCGTCTGTCTGAAGGCAGCGGAGCGGGACACATAGCTCTTAACGCCCTAACGGGGCAAAGACAGCTCGAGTCCCCTTCCTCGTTTGACCCCGGCAGGGCAGACAGGGAAATAACCTGAGCCCTAAACGGAGTGTTGAGGGATTTCGGCACGTAGCCGTGCTTAGGTTTGAGTATGACTTTGGAGTCATTGGGCCCAAACTCCAAGCACGTTGGACTCACAGAGAGCGCGTGCAGATCGCCTATGCGCTTCACCGAAGCGAGGGCCATCAAAAACACCGTTTTGAAAGACAGATGTTTGAGGCTAACAGATTGGATAGGCTCAAAGGGGGGGCCTTTCATGGCTGCCAAGACCGTAGAAAGGTCCCACACCGGGACTGAGGGAGGTCTGGGGGGATTCAGCCTCCTAGCTCCCCTGAGGAAGCGGATGACTAAATCGTTCCTACCCAGTGACTGGCCTGGCGTTGCTGTCGAGCACGCTGCGATAGCCGCCACATAGACTTTGAGCGTGGAAGGGGATCTGCCCTTATCCAACAGCTCTTGTAGGAAGGAGAGAACCTCCGTCACCTCACACTCGAGGGGTGACAGGCCCCGAGCTGTACACCAGCTGGAGAAAACCGACCACTTCGAGGCATAAAGCCGCCTGGTGGAAGGCGCTCTAGCCTGAGTGATGGTGTTCAGCACTCCATCCGTGAGGCTAACGGGTAACCGTTGAACGTCCACGCATGAAGGGACCACAGCTCTGGGTGTGGGTGCCAAATCGAGCCCCTGGCCTGCGAGAGGAGATCTCTCCTCAATGGCACTGGCCATGGAGCGGAGTCTGCTAACTGCATCAGGACTGGAAACCAGGCTTGGTTGTCCCAGAACGGTGCTATAAGCAGTACTGGGCATTTCACTTCCCTGACTCGCTCCAGCACCTGAGGTAGGAGGGAGACTGGGGGAAACGCGTATAGCGGGCAGTGCGGCCACTTGTGGGACAGCGCGCTGTCGTTCTTTGAAAAGAACACGGGGCAATGAGCGTTTTCTGGGGACGCGAATAGGTCCACCTCCGCTCTGCCGAATCTCTGCCACAACAGCCGGACTGTTTGTGGGTGTAGAGACCATTCGCCTGTGGGAACATTGTTCCTGGACAGCCTGTCTGGACCCAGGTTGAGTGTCCCGGGCACATGCACCGCTCTCAGCGAGCTCAGGTTGCGCTGAGCCCATATTAGGAGGCGCTCGGCCAGCCTGTAAGGGGAACTGGAACCGAGGCCGCCTTGGCGATTTATGTAGGACACCACGGCCGTGTTGTCCGAGCGGACTACGACGTGTTGGTCCTTGATGTGGGGACAAAAGCGCGTCAGCGCGTTGTGAACTGCTAGCATTTCCAGGCAGTTGATATGATGGAGCTTTTCTCGTTCTTACCAGAGGCCAAAGAACGGCCTGCCCTCGAGCAGCGCTCCCCATCCCGAGGTGGATGCGTCCGTAGACACCACTTTCACTCTCGAGGAAGTCCCCAGGCTTACACCTGAACGGTACCAATCGCCCGCCGCCCATGGTCTCAGGGCTGCTGCGCAGTCTTGATCGACTTTGAGGCGCAATCGGCTGAGTGCCCACGCTCCGCGTGGCACTCGCGCTTTCAACCAGAACTGCAGAGGGCGCATGCGAAGCAGGCCCAGCTGGAGAACTGATGATGCTGAGGCCATGAGGCCCAGCATCCTCTGAAAACGTTTGAGCGGGATAATCGCACCGCAGCGGAAGGACCTCGCTGCGTGCTGTATGCGCAGCGCGCGCTGTTGCGACAGCCGCGCCGTCATAGAACGAGAGTCCAGAACGATGCCCAGAAACGAAATAGTTTGGCTGGGGTTCAAGGAGCTCTTCGTCCAATTGATCGTGATACCAAGATTCTCGAGGTGATCGAGTAACATGGTTCTGTGCTCCACGAGCTGAGATCGTGATTGAGCTATGATCAGCCAGTCGTCCAAATAGTTCAGCACTCGCATGCCCCTGAGTCTGAGGGGGGCGAGCGCTGCGTCCATGCACTTCGTAAATGTACGGGGTGCCAGGGACAAGCCGAATGGCAGGACTGTATACTGGTATGCCCGACCCTCGAAGGCGAATCTCAAGAATCGCCTGTGGCGTGACGCTATCTGTATTTGGAAATACGCGTCCTTTAGATCTATCGACATAAACCAGTCTTCTCGGCGAATGTGCGCGAGGATTTTGCTGGTTGTGAGCATTTTGAAACTGCGTTTCACTAAAGCTCTGTTTAGTCGTCTTAGATCTAGTATGGGTCTGATACCACCGTCCTTTTTGGGGACTAGGAAGTATCTGCTGTATAGCCCCCCTTCGCTTTGAGCTTGGGATACATGTTGTATCGCCCCTTTGCTCAACAGTTTTGATATTTCGGCGCGAAGCAGGTGTGCTACTTCTGAATTCACCGTAGTTTCGACGCGCGCTGTGAAGCGTGGAGGGCGCCGACAAAACTGTAGCGAGAAGCCTCTCTTTATAATGTCTAGCACCCAGTCCGAAACCCCTGGAAGCGCGGCCCATGCGTCTGCATGGCCGGCTAGGGGTTGGATGCGAAGCGCGCTCTGTTCGCTGTGCGACGGCGGCGCTTCGGGGCGCGCTAGCATAGGCGTTACGCCTGTGACATTTGAGGCGGGGAGCGCGCATAATACAGCGGGCAACACGCTCATCCTCGACCCCGCTACAGTGTTTATCTGAACGAGGGAGGTCTGAGAAGGTCTCATGGGACTCATGCAGCCTACAAGTGAACGTGGGCGGGGACCGGGCACGTTTACTGCTTTGGCCGCGCTGTCTGCTTGAACAGAGCGGGTGCTCACAGGTCCCGTTTTTACAGGGAGCCTGTGGCTTGCCAGACATAGCGTTTGTGGGCACTGGGAAGTGGGCACTTTGACTATGTTTGTGGCGCGATCGAACTGCGTCGATCTTATGAGTACGGGCCCTGTGTGCAGGGCTGTGCTTGTGTGTAGGGATGGGCACAGGGAAGTGGGCATCAACACTACATTTATAGCACCATCGGCCTTGGCCGGGACACCAGAAAATACACTCTTTTCGGGATTTATCTGGGTAGCCGTAAAAACGGCTTTTGTGTGCAGGCAAGCGGGCAGCTGTGCGGGCTTGTGCTCTGCTGAGAACGCTGAAGCAGTCGCAATTCCTGGGACTGAGACAGCGGTGCGCTTTGGTGAGGGCCCGGTCGCAACGGGGCTTACACACCTGCGCTTTCCTAGGCGTGCTAGGACTTCTTTGGGGCTTCCGGCTTCAACACAACCCTTGGTCGCGGCCCGCGGTGAGTGGGGCGGCGGCTGGTAGAGCGAGAGCGAGGGCGTGAGCTGCGCTGCTGTCGCTGAGAGGGGGCGGCCGGAGGCTGAGGCTGTGAGCTCCGAGGGGCCTGTTTCTCACGGCCCGCTGCGGAACTGGAGCGCTTCGGCAGGAAGTGCTTGAATGCCTGTGACGCTTTCTGGGCTTCGGAAAATCTCTCCACGAACTCGGAGAGAGAAGATCCAAAGAGGCCAGCGGAGGATAGCGGGGCGTCGAGGAACGCGTTGCGCTCTGCATCAGCCATCTCCGTGAGCGTCAGCCACAAATGCCTCTCGGCTACGGTAGCGGAAGCCATACAGCGTCCCATGGCTTGTGCTGCAGCCTTGGTAGCGCGGAGGGAAAGATCCGACGCGCTTCTCAGGTCCGTGATGCAGATAGCTTCAGGTCCTATCTCGTCCAGTTTGCGGAGGATATCGCCTTGGAACACCTGAAGCGTGGCCATGGTGTGCAGGGCCGATGCCGCCTGCCCAGCGGCGGAGAAGATCCGCGCGAGCAGCGACGACGTCATGCGGCAGGCTTTCGACGGCAGCACTGGCTTAGTCCGCCGTCCAGCAGAGGGCGGGCAAAGGTGGGCTGCTATCGCCTGTTCCACCGGCGGCAGAGTGAGGTAGCCTCGATCCTGAGCATTATCCAGGGAGGAAAATGCTGGGGATACAGACGAACGTGTTCGTGCAGAAAAGGGAGCGTTCCAGGCCTTCGCCACTTCTTCATGAAGCTCAGGAAGAAACGGAGCGGGCTTAGACACAGGAGAAGAACGCTCACCAGGGAGGAAGCTACCATCAAGCCGGGTGCGCGAGGGGAGTTCCGGTGCAGACCACTCGAGGCCGAGGCTCGCCGCGGCCAACGCGAGTACTCGCATGAGCTCCCTCTCGATGCTAGCTCTAGCCGACGGCTTTCGGGCAGGAGGTGTGAGATCCGCAGAGCTCGCCCAGTCCTCACTGCCTGAAGCTAGCAGAGAGCAGGAATCCTTATCGACCGACTCGGCTTCAGAAACAACTTCCTCAGATGAAGCGGCGGCAGACTGCGGGCGCTGAGCATCGGGAAGTGCTCCGGGGGAAGCCGGCGAAGCTGGCGGGCGAGCCGGCGAGCTTTGTCGGGAAGAGGTGGGTTCCGGGGCCCGCTGCGAGCGGCGCTTCTTGCGGCGCGGCACCGCGGCGGGGGGCGCAGGCTCGGAGAAATGTGCCAGGCGAGTCCGCAGAGTCACCATCGGCAAAAGCTCGCAGTGAGGGCAGCCGCCGTCAGCGAGCGCGAGCGCTGCGTGATCTTCGCCCAGGCAGGAGACGCAAATAACGTGGCGGTCTCCCTCGGTGAGCGGGGCTCGGCACGAGCCACAGGATGGCATCTTGATAAAGACGCGGCTCTTTTAGGGGTGAGTGTTCGGGGAACACTGCACACACACACACAGAACAGAGCAGGTAAAGGATATGAAGCGCCGGAAAGCGCAGCAGGTACGGCAGTAGAGGCGGCGAAGGCCAGCGGCTTCAAGGGCTCGTCCCGCTGAAAAGCTTGCCTCGACGACGCTTGCTTCTCCGTGATCCAGCGATGCGTGAGCTTCGCTGAAGAGATGAAAATCAGTTGAATCAGCCTACTCGAGCTCCTTTTATAGGGGATGGCCACACCCGTTTCGGCGGGATGTGACGAGGAGCGCGCGAAGCGCTCTCATTGGTCTGATATTGCATCAGCCCTCGCTCGATAGGCTCATGCAGTTGCCGCAGAACAGCCAATGAGTGAGCGAGCCGTCTCGCCATGGCTGTGCACTGCTGCAATGCGTTTTACAAATATGAAAATTAAGGATAATTTTGCTTCAGTATTTCGTGAAAAGAGACTTTTCCCGCAGCGTTCTACGAACGCAGTACGAGAGAACTCTCGTAAGAGAACTCTTTTTTTTTTTTTTTACTCAAAAACTGAGGTGCATAAAGAAATAAAACACCTGTGCTAATAAAAGACAACAACTTGACAAAAACATTGAATCCAATATTTGGTGATTTTAGCATAATGAGAGATTTACAAGCAATTTGACATGGCTGGTCAAGGTAACCCCAAATTAGGTACATTTTAATACAGGGATTTTTCATTTTCAATAGACATCCAAAGTCTTCAAATGATAAATTAAAGTGCACTCTTGAAGTGGGGTCACATACCTTTGTTAAAGGGGTGGTTGAATATGATTTCACTTTTCTTTAGTTAGTGCGTAATGTGGCTGTTTGAGCATAAACAGCATCTGCAAAGTTACAACGCTCAGAGTTCAAAGCAATGGGAGATATTTTCTTTTAAAGAAATTCCTTTTTAAGGACTACAACAAACAGCTGGTAGGGACTACACAACATTCCTCCCGGGTTAGTGACATCACTAACCCTAAAATTTACATAAACCCCGCCCCCGGGAATGCGATTTATAGATTATCAAGACAGAATATGCTAATCAATGACTAGAAGATAACTACACATAAGCTACATAAATTCACCAAATAACCATTCAGAAATGTTGTCTACATGTTGTCACTTCTTTAGTCTCCATCTTTCTGACTTCGGTTTGAACATAAAAGGCTAAAAGTTTTTGAAATTTTCAGTGCATGTCTGTGTGAGTTAAAAGGACATAAGCTGTTGAAGCTCCGCCCCCTGTGCCAGGAGTAGCAGCTCATTTGCATTTAAAGGGACAGACACAAAAACGGTGCGTTTTTGCTCACCCTCAAAAAGTGACAGATTTAACATGCTATATAAAAATATCTGTGGGGTATTTTGAGCTAAAACTTCACATACACACTCTGGGGACATCAGAGACTAATTTTACATCTTGTGAAAAGGGCATTATACCACCCCTTTAAACATTAACATTTGAATTAATACACAGACCACCACTCTCGACCAAACATAGCACTGTACACAACCTAACTTCTTTCAGTGGAAATGATGTACGTTCAGATCAATAATAAATGAAAAACACTTACGAAGCTGTAGCTGTGCTCTCAATTTTGGTACAGCCCAACAGGTCCTTTGGAGGCATGATCTGTTCAGAAAGCAAGGAAATAGATAGGGATTCCGTATAATGACTTTAATTGTTTCTATTAATAATTCACAGTTGATTCTAGTTGTCATTGGCCTGTTGGAAACTGGCGAGGCCTTCAACTAAAAAAAAGTTGCAGCAGCCATACCTTTTCATGAATGTTTGAGGTTGGTTTGTTCACTGAGTTAACTTTATTTTTGTCCTTAAATTCGCCAATCGTCACATAAACCCCAAACTGTGATTCATCATGTGGATTGCCACTGTAAACGTTGTTGCTGTCTTGTCTTTTGTCAGAGTAAAGTCCAGACGACTTTGATCCAAATATTGGCATATTATAGGAAGTCCGTAGTGTTATATCAGTGGTGTCACACTCATCGAGAATTCTGTCCACCTCCACCGCAAGATCTTCGGCTGAAAACTCTGAGTCCTGCCCGTCACTGTTACAGTCTCCCTGGGCTCTTCTTCTGACAGACAAGCGCCGATCTGAAGTTTTGTTGTCTGAGGTACCAAACAATTGACTTGCATCCCGTTGACTGCCGCTGCTACAGACGTTTTCCTCTGTCACTGACATCGGTGCGACTTTTTTCATCCTGCTTTTTGTTGTGCCCATTTCCCAATGCTCTCAAATGTCTACAAACTATTATTTGACATACTGGAAAGTCAGCTACTCAAATAGTCAATAAAAAAAATTTTTTTTATTAGATTCAATAATGCAGTCGTTGCAACCAGTGACGCTACGTAACAAACTGCAACGCAAAAGTACGCGCTGCAAGTACGCGACGCGTGTGGGCGTTGTGGATGACGTCGGCACTCATTCGACCAATCAAAGACTTTGTTTACAAACTGCAAGCGTCGCGTCCACCTCTGCCATCTGTCATGTGAGTGAACTGGAACAGCTGCGCGACGATACAATACAAGAATAGCTGTTTGACTAAAAACCCAAACATTTAAAATCATTAAAAAATATTAAAACTAAACAGTCATTTTATAATAATTTTTTTTTTTTTTTATTATATTACACATTCATTTTCAACATCAAAATGGGTGTTTCACCACAGGGACAGTCTAATTTTAAGACATTTCTAGCATTTTCTGCTTTGATTTAGAAAATGATTCCCTAGACTTCACTGCAGTGTTCAGTTTGAAGTTGCAGTGATATTTGTGCATATGTAACAGCTTAATAAATGAAAGTAGATCATTTCAGAACATTTTGAACTTTATTTAAACTGGATGAGAGCTTTATAGAAAACAAAAATCAGAGATACAATATTAATTTTTTTAAATTTAATTTCTTATTTTGTGTGAATTATCAAGGTGAAGTGGAGATTAATTTAAAAAATATTATATTAGCTAAACAAATGCCTTACAAATAAATACATATACAACTGAAAAACAAAAAAAAATCCAGTCTATCACATCTCTGCTGAACTAAATACAACCAATGGGAAACACAATCAATGCAAAAAGGAAAATAATGTTTAATTGTACTATCCTGATGCACATGGCTAAATCACGCATATTATGTAAAATGCTAACTAGTAGCTACAGTTTATAAAATACATTTTAGACACCATAAAGTCAATGACAATTTATTCATTAACTACTGCACAGCAGTAGGTTATTTAAATTGTTATAAGTTCAGCAAAGAGAAGACAACTGTACAAACTGTTATTTCCTAGAAGCATTATCCCAGGCACACTAAATGTTTTTCTGCACGCCCTTTGAATTTAAGCAACAGATTACACAATCTGTTCTTTTCTTAATCATTATTGATTAATCAATCAAACTAATTTGGTGAGTCTTTTGAGATTCCTCATTGTGCCTCATTCATTCCATGGTTACTGTATAGCAGGCCAGCTGTGTAAGCATCCCGTTTTCACACTGTCAATGTCAGGGTAACGCAGTGGCAAGGTATGCCATTTCCCCAGTCACTGTATGGTACAGCGCTCATGGGGTTGCTCCGCACTGGCAGGGCTGCTGGGGGTCTGGGATTTTCTTATGCCTTTAGATGGGGCAGCTGAACCGTGATCTATAATGTGCTGCAGTACGTCTTTACTCTCACTAGGTGGCAGGTTATAGAAGAAGTACTGTGGTGCCATCTGAATGAACCTGTCACAAGCAAACAGCAAAGAAACTATAAAATTACAATGCACAGAAGAAAAAATTGCTCAAAAGGTTGAAAGAAAGAGTAAATGGCTTGCTAACCAAATTAAAAAGCTTCATAAGGACATCTGAAATGATTTTTTTTTAATGAAGTTATAAGAGACTGAGCTAAATTAAAATTCAATGCATGTATTAAATGAAAATAATTGGCAATTAAGGTTCTAAATTGGAAGATATTAAAAAAACAAATTAAAAAATAAATAAATAATATACTTTATATTACATATTTATTTAAAGCTCTTTGTACATCAAATTAAGTCTTTTTAAGTATCTTTTTTTTTTTTTACTTGAACGAGACATTTAAAAAAAAATCTGTTATGGTCCATTAAAAAGAAAAAAAGGGTATACGGCATTAGAACAACACCAGGGTGAGTAAATTATGACTTAATTTTCATTTTGGGGTGAACTATCCCTTTTAAGCCTTTTTCCTCTTTGAGTGTTGGGGTGTGCACACTCATGGCAATTCATAACTATTGTACGTTTTGGCCAGTTAGTGGCTAATTCCTATGAATTCATATGATCTCATTAGTACGTTTGCGTATGGTCTGCTTATGGTTATATGTTTGGGGGTAGAGGGTTGGACCTTCTTGCTTTCTTTTTTTTTCTTCTAAAAATTGTCTGCTTCCTTATGATTCAAATTGAACAAGTTAATACAAAACCTTTTCTCATGAGATACATTTGCTCTACAGTATCACAAGCATTAACTACAGCAAAGTACTTAATCTTTCAAGTCAGTTTAGAGCTTTTGTTTCTGAGAATTAGCATAGCTAAATGAATAATAATAATAATAATAATAATAATAATAATGAAGTCACTTTCTGAAACAAATGCAGCTGGAGTTGTTTACATTGTGAGTAGTAATTCTGTCGTCTGGTTTTCTAGACTAAGCAGATGATCCAGTACTTACTCATGTGCTGAGATCTGAGAGACGGTTCTGATACAGTTGTTCTCTGACAGCGTGTGCTCATGGTACAGAACCCATTCTGGCAGATTCTTCTTGTTCATCTCGGTTCCGTAGCCAGACAGTGGGTGGATCTGAGCCACATGTTTATGGGTTAGCATGAAGTAATTCCCTGACCCGTCAATGTCCCTCGCCACCTGGAAAACCCAACAGAGAGATTAAACATTTGAAAATGCACTAGAAAAGCACCCAGGCAGTGTTTTAGGAGCACTAAAGATACTTAAATATGTAAATCACTGTGCCATTTGCTAATCTGCCTTAATCACAGACATTACTGTCCCAAGGCAATAATTTGAAAGAGAATTAGCGCACTGGTTTTCACTGCTGTGCATTAACACAGTGCATTTTAGAAAGAGATTAATCCTCTTTGTTATTCAGTTTTAGAGAAACTCTGACCTTTTACCATTAGGAACAAAGCCCAGCAATTTATTAGATATTTCCAAAGTGCTAAGTACAATATTATTCTGTATTATGTATTTAACCTCTATATCCATACCTGCATGAAGAAGCCAGCTAGTAATGCACGTTTGATGTTCAAGGTGTTGTTTTTAGAGCCAAAGGCGGGTAAGGACACTGGCAGCTCTATCCGTTTCAGGATTTCTGTTAGCTCAGAGCGTATCGCATCTGCTGTCTGAAGAGCAGCCAGACTAAGGAAATGGTCTTCACACCACTGTTCCACACTAGAGTCTGAAATACAAATGTGAATGTGACATCGACTCTTTATGTTTGTCAGTATATTACAGTCCTGTCTAATTCACCACATTGGCTATTATAGGCTATATACTTTTTGTGCTTTGCATCACTCACATGGCCCTTCCTTAGCATATCTGTAAGCATTAAATATGTTAATTAGGGTGAAGTGGTCTCCTTCTGCATGCTGGAACCTCTGATGACACAGCAAGGCCTTCTGTCTCGTTTCCACTGGGGGTGTAAGGAAACAGCTCGGAGCTAAATTAAAAAGAGAGAGAGAAAGAGAGCAATTTAAAGCTTTATAACCAATTATATATATTTTTTTTAATAATTAAATGTTATAATAATAAAAAATATATATATATATATAATATAATAAAAATAAATATTTGTTAAAGTATTGTATTTTTTTTTTTAGTATTCATAATAATAATAGTGGCAGAGTAACTGAATGTATTAGTAGTGGTCAAATTATCCATACATTTTGGGACAACAACAGTGATCTGACATGATTTCCAAATATAACTGGATGGAGCAAAGTCATATCGGAAATGCTGACACATGGTGGTACACCTGTTGAGTGGATTGTACTGAGACAGGATTACCTGTTAGCATGGCAGCGATGGTCAGCACTTCACTCACACAGTCGAATTCGCAAGACGCAAGCAAAGTCTTAGCCATCTGTGGCTCGAGGGGAAACTCTGACATGATAATTCCAATCTCGGACAGATTCCCGTCATCATCCAAAGCAGCAAGATAGTCGAGTTCCTCTAAAGCTTGCATGAGACCTTCTGGATCTATGATAGAGTGAATTCAAATATTTAGTATATTTCAAACTATTAATCACAGTTTTCCAAGTGTGGCATTAATCTGTTCTAGAAAAATATACCGAATAGTTGATAGGCTGATTTTAAAAAAAATGCACAGTGGTGTTATTCTTAACTAAAACCATTCAAATCATTTTCGTTAATTGAAATAGAACTGAAATGAAATAAAATATTAGATGATAAACTATTTTCTTTACTGTAGTTGAAGTGCTAAAATTACTGAAGCTGGATTATAAATAAATTAAAGCTAAATAGGAATTTTAAAAAAAGACAAAAGCACATAATAAAATGACTAAAACTTGACAATGAAAAAGAAAAATGAAACCCGAAAATAGTTAATTCAAAGTATTAATAAACATATTGTGTATAACACAAATTGTATATAAATAATAATAAAATAAATAAAGCAATTAACTCATTACGATAAATGAGTAATTGTTTTAAAAGTAGTAGACTGGTTAATTTGAATAAAATAAGAACAAAACAGTAAAATTATGGGTTGTAAAATTAAAAACTATAGACCTTTTTCACAGCAGCGCCATCTTTGATTTTTAACGAGAATGAAAGCGAGGCTGTGAGGGATAGACATTGTTCTGCTGATGAAACATTGCAAAAATATCTTTTTGAGAAATTACAGTAGACAATAAACTCCAGACAACATGAGCTGTGTAAAATTATAAGTGATCTAGGAGCTTCATACAGCGGATGCAATTGAAAACATGGCAAGTCTATCCCTCACAGCCTCGCTTTCATACCTGTCATGGCGCTGCTCTGAATAAGGTCTATAGGTAATTGTAAAAACCACCTGAGCAAGTATTATTGTGGGAAAAGTCAAAAGGTTCTCAACTGCTAGCTGCAATGCATTTTCTGAATAGAAACGCTTGTTAGTCCGACAGAGCAGACAGTAAACAGACAATAAACTCTCACTAATTTGTGGCATCATAACAAAAGCACCCCACATATTTCCTCAGTTGCATCATGAGATAAACAGGTTCATCTAGTTCATCGCTCTTGTCGTAGCTCCACTAATGATGCCGCTCATCTGACTGGTGCGTGTTATGGAAGCAGGTTATCTCTGGAACAATGAACGCAATCAGAGTGCTGTCGGCTCAGCTAAAGCACGGCTCACCACCTCTTAATACCAGCAGTGAGCAGAACAGGCCCATCTGCACCCTTGCTGTGAGCCAAGAGAACCTGCCTGATCCCAGCTTTGCTTGGCTGCTCTAAACAGCAGAGAGTGAACAACTTGTTTGTATTCAGATGGACTGCATAGATTCATGTGAGGGATTCTAGTGTAAGTGTATGAATTATTGAATGCGGTTATCGCCAATATGTGGAAAACATGCATACATTCACTGTTTGAAAGTAGTATAATTACATAATATTTCAATAGTAGTGCAACAAAATCCCTTACATTTACATTGAGGGCATGACCCGAGCCAGATCTAGAGTGGGCTTTTTTGATTTGGAAGTAAGAGGTTTGATTAAATAAGAAGGATCTCACCTGGTCTGTCAATGAAGTCACAGTGGCTCAGGCCAGCAATTTCCATGCGCTTTAGGAAGAGCACAGTGGAAGTGATGTCAGACTCAAGAATGTGAGGGACGCTCTCAACAGGAAGTGAAGTGTCCTCTTGATACAAACAGAAACACTTGCCTGCATACATGAAACATCTCTGTTATATGATTTAAAAACATGCCAGAAACACTCTTGTTTTAACTTTTTCCCAGTCATTGACAGAAATTTCCGGCTTTCCGTGTTTTCACTGTTATACGGTAGGGGGCGCTATAACATATGAAAGAATTCAGAATCTCTTGATCAAAACACAGGCGAAGAAGAAGCAGAAACAAACAAATGTGATCGTCAACATTAAACAGCATATAAATTCAAACTGCCTAATGTTACAGAATGAAATGTCGACCTAGGACGAGGTATATGACTTTATAAGTTGATGGACTCGATCTACTCCATCTATGTTTTGATCATCGTTCTGTTTGAACGTTGAAGTTTAGGGTTGGTAAGATTTTTTTATGTTTTGAAATAAGTCTCTTATGCTCACCAAGGCTGCAATTATTTAATAAAAAGTACATTAATATTGTGAAATATTTTTAAAATTTAAAATAACTTTTCTGTTTTATTACATTTGAAAATGTAATCTATTCCTCTGATGGCAGTTCATTACTCCAGTCTTCAGTGTCACATGATCCTCCAGAAATCATAATATGCCAGGCCCATTTTTGTGCTCAAGAAACATGTCTTTATTTTGATTAGACATTTGTGACCCTGGACCACAAAACCAGTCACATGGGTCAATTTTTTGATTGAGATGTATACATCATCTGAAAGCTGAATAAATAAGCTTTCCATTGATGTATGGTTTGTTATGATAGGGCAATATTTGGTCGAGATACAACTATTGAAAATCTGGAATCTGAGGGAGCAAAAAAATCTAAACATTGAGAAAATCGCCTTTAAAGTTGTCCATTTATGTTCGTGATTGTGCTGCATTCACTCACAAAAATAAATGTTTTATATATTTACAGTTGGAAATTTACAAAATATATTAATGGAACATGATCTTTACTTAATATCCTAATGATTTTTGGCATAAAAGAAAAATCGATAATTTTGACCCATACAATGTTTTGTTGGCTTTTGCCACAAATATACCCGTGCGACATGTGACCAGATCCATGTTTTGGGATACAGGGTCACATTTAGACATTTTGTTGACTATAAGTAACTTTGCAACTACATGTCAATGAACCCTAATTACAGTATTAGCAGACTGTCTGCTTAATAACTTCTAACACTTTATTTTGATGCTCCCGCAAAGGACATCCTTCTAACTATAAGAAACTTTGCAACTACATGTCAACTTATTCTACTAACCCATAACCCCTTATTCTGCTAACCCTAATCCTATCCCTAAGAGTCTATTAATGCTCAACTAACACTCTAATGAGAGTTAGTTAACAGTTAGGTGCAACGTTATGTAGTCAACAGAATGTGCAACAGTTGTTCTTAATATCTTTTTGGAAAAAATGGGATACATTTTTTTCATTGATTAACTGAAAGGTTAAAAGTTGATATTATAAATGTCTTTGCTGATCAATTTAATGTGTCTTTTCTTTGCTGAATAAAAATATAACTTAAAAAAAGACCTACCCCAAACATTTTGAACGCTAGTGTATGAGGAAATATTTAATTATTTTAAAATTAGTAATATCTTTATTTTTAAATTTTAGAAAGCAAAAAGCACTCACCTGTTGGGCCTGCAAGTTGTTTTCGGCTCTCAGCTTGGCTCTTGCTGATTGGTCGAATAACAATGGAGTTGGCTCTGATTCTAGGATTGTAAACCTGTCACAATGAAACATCACTGTTTCATGTCCACCAATGAAAATGTATATATAAAGCAGAGCTAATAATAAGGAATAGTCCGTAAAGTTCAAAATAAAAGCAAACAATCACTACATACATATCTTTTTTGCACTCCAGCATCAATCACAAAGCGAATGCTCTGAACGGCCCAGAATAAGTCTTCACTGGGGCTGCAGGTGAGGAAGACTCTCCTACTCTTGCTCTCCTCAGAGAGCACTGAGAGACTGTCTCCTTGCGCAGGGCACAGAGACACGGGCACCAGCTCGCCATGAGACAATGCAAGATTGACTCCCTCTCGCCGCAGAATGGCATGGGCACATTCAATCTCCTTGAAAATGAAACAAGAAAGAAAAGTTTCTATTACCATGGAAATGGGACCTTTTTCAATTCTATGCTAGATACGTCGAAGGAAGACGGGGACATTTACGTGGCACAAAAACTAAGGGTCCATTAAAAAAATGATCTGCAAGTTGCCTGGGCTCACACAGTTTGAGATAAAATATACAAAATATACACAATAAAAACATTAAATTTTAGTAAATGTTATAGATAATTATTCTTTGTTTTAATTAAGAAAATTAAATAATTACATAATTTTAAATAACTTTTAAACAACTTTTAAATAATTAGACATTATTTTTATTCATAAATAAATGCAATAAATTAAACTATTTAATTTATAAATACATTAATTATAATAAATAAAATGACTATATTATATGATTGTTAATTTATACAATTATTTGTAAATAACACATATTTTCAGAAAAGTCAACAAAATGTAAACAACTAGTCCAGCAGCACTGTCTCATCTATCAATGTTTAAATGTCTCTTACTTGCTCAGTTGCCAGAAATGTCACAATGTCTCCATGGTTTTGATTCTGATGTATCTCCAGCGCCAGTCTAAGAGCAGAGCAGAGGTAATCCTTCACACCTCCTCTCCCACTCCCATACACCACCTCGCACGGCTGTGGCCCTTCCAGCCGGATCTGAGGAACGCTTCCATAGTGTCGTAGCAGTTTCTCAGCGGAGTGAGTGGCGGTGAGGATGACCAGTCTGAGCTCTGGCCGTGCGATGAGCACGTCTTTGAGCAGCCCGAGGAGCAGGTCTGTGTTGACGGTGCGTTCCTGGGCCTGATCAATGATCACCACACCACACTGCTCCAAGAGGGGGTCCGACATCATTTCCCGGAGCAGCACATCATCTGTGCAGTACCTGCAAAGCAACAGATGTCATTGCAGGCCTCTTCGAGAGAGCTATTTAATATAAAATCCTTCTTGTATGCATCTACAAACAAAAATAACGAGCTAAGTGGAGACAGGCAGACACGATTAGATGATAATTTACTTTGGGAATTGTCAGTGTTTTCTTAAGGGTCAGCATTTTCATTAAGTCAGACCCTCTCAGCTGTTCTAATCACTGTTCTGGCTCTTTGTTCGCCAGACTGACTTATGGCGGCTCTGAAAGGTCTGATGAAGCATATGGGCAGCATGGAAGTACGGCAGCTGCCGTGGAGACCCTCAGACCGAGCCCCCTCAGCCTTTTGTTAGCTTTTATATTGTTTAGAAGGACAGGCGGCCCTGAAAAGGAGATGCACGTGTGGTGGTAATGACGGGGGGAGGGGCAGATAGTGAAATTTAATGGAAGAAAATGTCCAGGGCAAATGGCCAAATAATGTTGTGCAGGCTTCGCATTTCTGAAGATGCCTCGGGATCATATACGCACCTCAGTACAGTGTCAGGGGAGGAGCAGGTCTGAAGTGGGATGCTGTATCCGACCTCATTGCCGATGTTCACGTCCATCTCGTCGGCCACACGGAGGGCCAGTTCCACCGTGCTCTGTTGGTGAATCTGAGTGCACACTACCATGCCATTCTGATACTGCGTAGACAGGCAAAACTCTGCACACCACTGAGGGATCTAAATGAAGATTAAGACGGATAACTCATGCTCAAAAAATAAAACTCACAAATAACATACCTTTGGTACTTTCAATGCTAAACTAGTAGTGAATACGTTGTATCTGCCCTGTCCATTTACTTTATTTTCATTTGTATTAAAGATGAAGCAATGTGTTCACATTAAATTCAATAACAATAACCTCAATTCAGTTCAAAATTTTGCCTAATGTGTCCTTTAGGGCAGAATATGGAATAATGAGTAAAAAAACACATTAAAATAGTTCTTTAATAGCATTTTAATGTACGAAATAATATCCATGTTCAAAACACATAAACTCACCTGAGTGCTTTGTCCTGTTTTAGCTGTGCCAGTTACTATAACAATCTGACTGTTGATCAAACTGTCCATAAACTCGCATTTCGCTCCCCACACCGGCAGACCTTTTCTTTCTCTTAATAGTTTGTAATATCTTGAAGAAAAAGGGAGCCCGTCGAACTGATTTAACTCCAGCAGATCATCCGAATCAATATCTTGAGTTTCGTTGATTTCGGATAGTTTTTCCAAATCTGTTGATAGCTCCATCTCCGTCGCTTTCCTAATTCACCTCTCTCTTCAATTGCACAAATAAATCAAAAGGAACAAGTTGACTTTTCTGTATACGATACGATTATACGCTCTATAACTTTTGTGACATATTTATGACCTTAAATAGATGACCTCTTCCAGATGAGTTTTAGAGACCCGCGCGCAGGCGACAGACTCTTGTCTCTTTGTGACATCAGTTGTCCCGACTCCCGCTCAGCGCACTAGCGATGTTCGATTCGTGAATGAATTGTTCTTTTGAATCGGATCCTTTTAATGAACAAAACCGGTTCGTTTACCAGTTGCACTAAATCGGTCCGAGTGGTTCTCGAGTCAGCATGGTAATAGCATTTTAAGTGCACCAAGGATTTAAGTGAAAAGGTTATTTGACTGTTTTAATAATAGCCTACACATGATAGGCTACGTAAATTTCTTATAATAATAAATAATCAAATAAATAATGTAATGTAACCTTCTAGGCCTATTTTTTGTCGTAAATGTATGTTTAGGTACCAAACAAGCTAAATGTGGATACATGAAAAAAAAAAAAAAAAAAAAAAAAAAACACTTATTAATAAAATGTTGTTGTCTACATCAGTGTTTCTCAACCAGGAGCCGGGGCCCATAAGGGGGCCTCAGCAAATTTCCAAGGGAGCCTCAAGATGAATTTAATATTTATTAATTTGAAAAGTGTGACATTTTATAACATTTTAAAACACCACAATTGTTATAATGAGTAGCCTAGGTCTACGTTTTATATAATATTAAAAATATATAGGCCTACTATAAAATATTTTAAGTCATGTATAATCATCATGTAATTTGCCATGGACCACGTGATGACGTAAAATAATCACCGAATCTTTTTGACCCAGTTCTTTTAACATGAATTGTTCAAAAGAATCGATTCGGTCTTACCGTCATAAGCGCACTGAATCACCGCTCGGACGCGCAGCGGCAGAGATTTTAAGCGGTCATGTGGTCATTTAATCTCATCATCACAATAGAGCCCCAGATGATGAAAGTGACTAGTGCAGGGTAAACACATTAACAAGGTTCAGTCTTGATAACCGTAGGCTACTTCGCTCTCATGTTTAAACAAAAACAATATGCTGAAATTGGGAAACTCGTGTTTCGTGCAATAAACAATGATCCACAGATTGCGCGTATACTGTCTGCAGTACCAACTATGTCATATTGTCACAATGACGATGCTAGCATAGAGAGTTGTGAGAGTGACAAACACACACACACACACACACACACTCACACACACACACACACACACATTGTTTACGTTTGTAAAATATAGCCTAATAGAGGAAGACAGAAAGAAGAGATGAAAACTGCAGGCCAAGCATGCGTAATGCTTGATAGAATTGTTTACAACTTTTTCAGACAAGCTTTATTCCAAGCAACAACACAAAATAATTTCAATAATTTTAATATACCATATAGTTTTTATTCCTCTCTTATATATTTAATTAATATAAGAAAAAACGTATATATTTTTATACATTTTAATAGCCTACATTTATTAAAATATCATTACTGTTTTTTAACTTTATGAAGAGCTGCATTTATTTACCCCTTTACTGTACTTAGTTTGGAAATTATGCTACATTGCCAGATCTGTTTAAAAAAAAATCCTCAAGTTTTCTCCAGCAACAGTGATCAAAAAGTAATGGATAATCTTTTAACTTATCATCACTAATCCAGGAACAAGCTTTATTCAAAACAACACCACCACAAAATACCTTCAATAAATTAATTTTCTTATACCACATAAAGTTCCTTTATTCCTCTCTCATATTTGATTTATATAATACAAATGTATTTATGTATTTGGAAAATAATGCTACATCTGATAGGAAAAGATAAAGTTTTCTCCTGCAACAGTGATTAAAAAGTAATGGATAATCTTTTAACTTATTCACTAATCCAGGAACAATCTTCTGTTAGTTATTCTTGGTGCATTGTTACATGATATTCATGACCTTTATTAAGATTAAACCAATAGCCTGCTGTTTACCCATACAGTATATGTCACACCTGAATAGCAAATCATTCCATGGATGCTGCAGTATCAAATAACTGCATATTAACCAGATTGGTTTGGGTTTCAGCCCTTGTCAAAACACGCATATGATTAACAAAAAGTAATATAATTGTGTTGGAAATTACTGCAAAGATATGCCTAAAATTCACATCAATCCTACACTTTAATACAAACAATGTACATAATGTTGTTAAGATCGTGCCACTTATTTTCTCAGTTTCTCCAGCAAAATCTCCAGACCTCCCTCAGCCTCCTGTGATTGGGAAGGTCAGTCACCAGATGAGATGAGCTGGATGAATGAAGAGAACACATCTCCAACTCGCCCCCCTGAACACTGGACCACTTCTCTGTGGAGCAGATGGACCCCAAAACACACACATTCAGCTCCATGTACATGTCAGTGTCCTAACTCTCTGATTGATTATTTCTTTAAATACTTAAATTATTACAACATATTTAAACTGTCTTTTCAGCAACACAGCCCTGTTTTGGTGTTTTATCACAGAGAGTACAGCACCCGGCATGTTGTAAAGGGATTGAAGTCCAATTACCGTCTAGACTGATGGTCACCAGACTTTCAGGGGAGTGCAGCTTCAGCCCCGCAGTCTCTGTCTTCACCAACCGTGAGAGATTTGACCTATTTTAAACCTAGTAAATCTCATTTTCCTTGCTTTTATTGATTAGAAACAAAAAAATCTTCAAAAGCAGTTTCAAAAGTTTGGGGTCCATTTAAAAAGAAGAAGAAGAAGAAGAAGAAATGAATACTTTTACTCAGCAAGAACACATGGTTAATGTTCTGATGGTGTGACCACAGGAGAGCCTTTCAGTGGGAAGAACCTCCACCAGGCGCTGAACAGGGAGAATGAGCAGGAGCTGACCACAGTGCTACAGTCAGGGTGAGAACCACTGACCATCTGGAAGACCACAAAATCACTTCAAGCTTAACCACTTTAAATACCAGTTCACATATTGTTCATAACCCCTCTCATGTAATTCGTCTCCCTAGAATGGTCAATGTGGATGTTCTTGACAAAATGGGTTTCACCCCTCTCATGGTAGCAGCACAGAAAGGTTTCACCAGGTAAACTTGCATCTGATGTTTCTAAAGCTAATTTAGCAGCGAGCTGCTGAATCTCCCATTAGTCCCAGTTGCTATGTGGTTTCATGAGAGAAAAACAATCATCCATTTCTAATTGAGATCAGCATCTGTTTGGTTTGTAGCTTAGCAGACAAATTTGGTGAAGCACGGAGCTGATATTAACAATAGCACTGGAAAAAACAGGTGAGCTTGCATAATGCATTTTCAGTGCAGATGCAGTTTCATGTTATAATCATTCATGTCATCTACTCAATTTTGTTTATCTATGCATGTGGGGGTTTTTTTCAGTCTAATGCAGGCCTGTTACCCTGGTCACCTGGATATGGTGAAGTACCTGCGTAACTGCGGGTCAACATGGCAGTCTTGAGACACAGATGGATGCTCGCCGCTCCACTGGGCTGTGGATGGAGAACACCTGCCTGTCATTACATTTTTAATCCAGGATGGTTGTGAGGTCAGAGGTCAATTTTTCAGTCATAAAAAAAACCTTTAATAATTGGAAAAATTAAGTTATGTGTCCTTGACAATTCCACATAACTTAATTTTTTTCAATTACGCATTGTTTATTAACTTAATAATATTAAGGCAAACGGTTTCCTCACTTTTTTAAGTTAAGTCAACTGATTACTTTTTACAGTGTGAATCAGTTGTAATTTTCTATAGCACATGTTGTTGGGAGTTTTTTTTTTTGTGTGGAAAGATATTTTTGCAATGTTTCGTCAGCAGAACAATCCAAAAACAATAACAGTACAAACCACTGAAGAGATGCATGTCTATCCTTCACAGCCTTGCTTTCATTCCCATTAAAAATCAAAGATGCATGGCGCTGCTGTTAATAAGGTCTATAGGCCACTCACACTTTTCTGTATAATTTTGATTTGATTTATTTATTTAAAAGGGACAACGCACATAAATCAACATGAGGACAAAGTCCAAAATGTAAATGTGCCAGATTTAGCCATACAGGCTAATTTTCATCTGCAGTCCCTAGCAGGTTGATGGTTAAGAGAAAACAATAAATACACTACAACAATACAATAAATACATATCAATAAGAAAGCCTTAGATAAAAATAAGTAAGAATAACACTACTATTCGCAATCTGGACAACTGGCAGGTTAATCCAAAAAAAAAAAAAAAAAAAAAAAAAAAAAAGACATGTATCATACACAGTAGACACAGCTCAAAGTGTATAGACACATTTGAATACATCAACAACATATATGCACACACAGAGACACCACTAAAATGATGAATGCAAATATTCTGTATTATGGCAGCATAAGTGTACTTAAGTATACTTAAGTGTAATTTTAAGCATATTTCTGAGAAGTACATAATGTATATTTCTGAGAAGTACAGGTAGACTAGTTTAAAAGAAGTATACTAACAGCACACTTGGTGACTTTAAAGGTATTTCATATGACCAGTGATCGCTGATATTTTAGCCTTTAGCTCTATAGCAATGATATTTCACTTAAATTAAACCGCTTTTGACAGATGTACCATCTGGGATGGCCTACTACTCTGTCAAATGTCGAGTTAAACCCTGTATTGTCAGTTTAACGCATCTGTGTTTTTGTCCTCTGACAGGTGGATGTGATGGATAAAGTGTCTCTCTGGACTCCTCTCATGCGTGTGTCAGCCATCAGTGGGAACGCTGCGGTGGCCTCCGTCCTCCTCCAGGCTGGAGCTGATGTAAACATCCGTGACAAGGCTGGCAAGGCACCATTGATGGTATTTATCATCAAAACAGCCACTAGAATTGTCGTGGACAAGATGGATGACATTATTGCAGGCTTTTGGTTGTAATTTTTTAGGTTGCTGTACCGAATAACCATGTTGAGCTGGTGAAACTTCTGCTTGACAGTGGGGCAGATCACCATTTGAAGAACGAGGTAATGGTCAGATTATGATCATTATGATATTCATAATCCTTAAATGATTAAACAATAGGAGTGCAATAAAACATTCTGCCAGAGGAGAACTGATAACTCTCCAGATAAAATTATATTTACACCCCAATGTAGTACGGAGCAGGTGCAGTGGATATGCCGAAAGCATTTGGGAGACAGGTAACCTGACAAACTATACATTAACGAATTAATGCTATTTTGTAGCTTAGAACAAAAAGACTATTTATGTTTCAGAGCATCATAAACTTGCTGGATAAAATAAGCATGGAAGAGTCAAATCGACTGACATCGACAGGACAGTTCTGTTATGGAGACAAGAAATGATCTTTATCTCGATGTCATATTACATTAAAGCCTCGAGTAAAACTCAAATGTTTCTGTAGTGTAAAATAAAATGACATTGAATACACAATAGTAATACCCTCATTTATTATTCTCGTTCAAGTCCTTGCTTGCATTACCATGAGTATCCAGTTAAAATTTTTTGAAGGCTTCACATGTCCCTTTTATTATCCTAATTCATAGAAATAAAAAAGCTGAGCAAAATTTAAGCAATAATCTTGATGACAGATTTTGTACAAAAAACATCAGTGAGCATTCAATACATCCACATGAGTGCATATAAAAAGGTGAAATGTACATACATTGCTGTGACTAGGTAAACAAAAACATAAACGCACACACACACACACACACACACACACACAGGCTTGGCTTGAATGAAATACTGTGACAGCTGGGTATGTTACAGTCCCAAAGCAACAACGCTGGAATATTATGTGGAAAGTGTAATTTCCCCCTCAGGGTGAAGTACCAAGCAGAACAACAGTCCCATAAGTTTGTGAGTCCAGCTGTGCATAAAGAGTTGTGTTATAGGCGAGAGAGAACCACTTATTGTGTAAAAATGCCATAGTTGTGACAACACACGCCAGCAGTGATATTTACTACATCCTATGTACTTTACATCATCTTGATGTCAAACATTTTCATTAGAGGGTAGTGAAAGATGGCTATTTGGCTAAAGAGACTACTTTAACCATTCAAAAGTTTGGAGTTGGTAAGATTTGTTTAATATACTGTATTTAAAAGATGTCTTTTATTTGCACCAAATCTGCATTTATTTGATCAAATATACAGCAAAAATAGTAATATTGTGGGATATTTTTTTACAATTTAAAGGGGTGGTATAATGCCCTTTTCACAAGATGTAAAATAAGTCTTTGATGTCCCCAGAGTGTGTATGTGAAGTTTTAGCTCAAAATACCCCACAGATATTTTTATATAGCATGTTACATCTGTCACTTTTTGAGGGTGAGCAAAAACGCAGTTTTTGTGTCTGTCCCTTTAAATGCAAATGAGCTGCTACTCCTGGCACAGGGGGCGGAGCTACAACAGCTTATGTCCTTTTAACTCACACAGACATGCACTGAAAATTTCAAAAACTTTTAGCCTTTTATGTTCAAACCGAAGTCAGAAAGATGGAGACTAAAGAAGTGACAACATGTAGACAACATTTCTGAATGGTTATTTGGTGAATTTATGTACCTGTAGCTTATGTGTAGTTGTCTTCTAGTCATTGATTAGCATATTCTGTCTTGATAATCTATAAATCGCACTCCCGGGGGCGGGGTTTATGTAAATTTTAGGGTAAGTGATGTCACTAACCCGGGAAGAATGTCATGTAGTCCCTACCAGCCGTTTGTAGTCCTTAAAAAGCCATTTCTTTAAAAGAAAATATCTCCCATTGCTTTGAACTTTGAGCGTCGTAACTTTGCAGATGTTGTTTATGCTCAAACAGCAACATTACACACTAACTAAAGTTAGAAAAGTGAAATCATATTCAGCCACCCCTTTAAAATGATTGTTTTCTATTTTGATATATTTTAAAATGTAATTTATTCCTGTGATGGCAAAGCTGATTTTCAGTGTCACATGATCCTTCAGAAATCATTCTAATATGCTGATATAATGCTCAAGAAACAGTTCTTATTATTATCAATGTTGAAAACATTGAAAATACTGCTTAATATTTTTGTAGAAAGCGTCATGCATTTTTTTTAGGATAATTTGATGGAGAGAACAGCATTTATTTGAGATGGAAATCTTTTTTTAACATTATGCCTTTGTAGTCACTTTTGATCAATTTCATGCATCCTTACCGAATAGAAGTATTCGTTTATTTTTTAAACAAAATCATACTGACCCCAAACCTTTGAACGGCAGTGTATATTGTCAGAAATTATACAAGAAATACAGTACAGAATATTCAACATTTATAACCTCAAGTATTGGAAGATATTTCACAGAACATGTGTATACAGCACAGAAAGACACAGACATGACAGCTGCTGGATCCTGATGGCTCAGTGGGAATGCTGATCTGCGATTCCGTGATATTTTAAGGGCTGTGGTGTCTACATATTTTGCGATATCACTTGGAGTTCTCTGAATGTTTCAAAACATATTGGAAAAGGAACATCACAACCCTTCAAGTGTTTGGACTATAAATTCTGACTGGATTTTTACATTTTCTGAAGATATGGTTGACATGGCATTGTTATGCATATTCTGCACTCTACAGATATGGCTCGGCTCCTAATCAATGTAACTCAATGGGATCTTTAGCCTGCAAAAAATGGCTAAGAAAAGTAAAAATCACATCTCTCCTCAAGAAGCCGCATGATTTGAGGTATCATTCATGATGTCTGTAGCACAAATAGTTGAATGCTTGGGGTTAAAGTTGTAGCAATAGTAAAGGCCCGTTAACAGCAAAAATAATAAAGTTACAGATAACAATAACTAGTGTCCACACCAGCAGATGATATAGTTCTGTTTATTCTAAGCATGCACTGCAGTTATGTCGCCTGACGCTTTAAATGCTTGAGCTCTTAAAGCAGAAATTATTCTGATCGGCTGTCAATGTTTTTATTGTTCATCAGCTGAAAAAAAAAAAAATCACTTGCTACTTTATTATATTTAGACTAATTTTTAGAATCTTAATCTTTATCAATATAGCTATCGTCCTCAGTGTGAACGGGCCTTAAAGGGATAGTTCAGTGCATTTGCTCAAGCACATGATTTTAAGGAAGTGTATTTAAATAAAAAAGTTAGTTTGTCAATGTCCATGAGCATGACTGCCACAGATGACTGAACAATAATGGCTCACATCACTAATCCTTCATGACATGCCTCATTCAAGTAATTATGAAGGGTTTTTTTTGCACTAAGTGGCAAAATTCCATTCCAGCGCTGTGTTTAGTCTTTCAGATTTCATGTTGCTTATACTTCAGTATCCCAGACATGCTGCGTCATCATAAAGCATAATTTTTTTTTTAATCTTCACAACACCAACGCAATTCTTACCATAAAATGTGCATTCACACAATGTCGTAATTCCCGTGAATATGAGATTTCAACTTGTAAAAAGCATTCAGGTCCTCATAGAGCTTTTAATTACAACTTGTAAGCTGGGAGTTTCCTACTTGTATCACCTGACTGCTGCAGATTAATTTAGGCATTGATAGTGTAACATACAGTAAAAACACATAATTCCCAGTCTAAGGATGTGAACAGTTCGTCACATGTTGTCATCTCGAAATTACGGTAATTATCACATGGCGTCAACGCAGCATTAGTTCAACTGAAGGGAAAAAAACACTCAAAAAAGAAAGGAAAACATAATTTGTTACCTTATTTTCAACATATAAAAACAAACAAATTGTAATAAAAAGTCACAATGTTCATACAGTAAAAAAAAGTGTCAAGCACAGCACATCGTTTTCTCCTTACAATAAATATACATCTTAAATAGTTCTGCAGTACCTGAGCGGGACAAACAAACACCTTTATTGAGGAGGCACAGCACCAAGGTGTCCGGTCAGCCCTCTTCTCTGTGAGACCCTCCATGGAGTTTCTGCAGGGTGGTCACTTGGTCCGACAGAGTTTTCATAGTGCAAAAAAAAGTGTGTTCAGATGCTGGTGAAATTCACCCAGTGCTGTGGTGTCCATATGTCAGTGATCATAAAAAGGTTGTGGTAATCTGGGAAGAGGTCTAGAGAGTAACCAAGCAAATGTGGTTAGTTTTCATGCATAAATATGTGAGTTTACCAGCAATATCACAATGGGACTGACCTGTTGGGCAGTGGTATGGAAGGGGGTGGTCGTGGTACTGTTGGAATCGGGATGGCTAGAGGTCCAGAGCCTGGTATCCGCACTCCCACCGCTGACATGTTTCGACCCACCCCGTGGCCTCTGAATAAGGGGTCTGCAGGAAGAGGTTTCTGTGGGGGACTGGGCTTGTTTTGGTCCTGCATGTGGCAACACATAAGATTTCCTGGTTTATCACACATAGCCACCTGGTCTACAATGGTTTAAATAGGTTTGATATTACAAAAAGGAATCGCAAAATTTGATACATACAAAATGAATTGTGGTTAATTAATTTAATATACCCAATATTCTGTTGGACAAGCAGGGGTCTTCCGTGTGAAAAGGGTTGAGATCAAGTATTAAAATGAAAAAATGTGTGTAAACAATGCTAGCATCCTACTGCCACTAGATGGAGCTGTGATTACACGCCTCGTCCTGGAAAACCAGGTTGGCAAAAATGCAGAATAACAAAACAAAATATGCAGCACTCCCATTGCCAACACCCAGTTCACCAAACGTTAAGTCAAGAGGTCATCATGTGTTACCAATTTACTCAGAGGATGAGGTCATGGCGTACAGCTGTTAGCTATTCACAGCTGTTCAGCCTTGTTTTGTGGAAAACAAAGGAGAAATAGATTCATTATAAAAGCTGTCATCCATTTCAAATACATTTCTGTCTTTATTTCTCCTCATTTACGGTTCTACCAATTGTATGGAAGTGATTTGTTTCTGCAAACGATCATCCTTGTGAAAACGATGTAATTATGGCAATACAAGACCTTTTAATCACGAGCGCACGACGGTGTGTCGAGCCATGAGGCCAATTTGTGAGAACTCCGTAAGAGGTGAAAGTGTTTCATGGCTCCCCGAGTAAATGTGAACTCATTCAAGAAGAAAAGGGCACTCAAGAGCACAAACCCCCCCCAGTGATTTCATATGTAAAGGGGTTTAATGTGAATGCTTTCAATGAGGTCAGCAAGCAAGCTTTAATGTATCAGGCATTTGTAATGTGTGGCTCAGTTGCAACATGTGAACTCTGAAAGGCTTTCTTGATGAAACCACTGATGGAGAGCAAAAAAAATTATGTATTTAAGTTATAAAGGGAATTAAAGGTGAACACGTATTCCATTCAATAGTTAAGACTGTGGCACAATCTATATGTAGGATCTTTAGCAAAATTGTTTTTACAGTAATGAACTGCAGTGGAAGTCAATGGGGCAAGGTAGAAATCTAAAGATATTTTTTTCTGTACAAAAATGCATAGCTGTAAAGTTTATATCGTATTTTTAAAAGCGGGGTCTTGTTCTGCATTTATTGATTTAATTCCTACGTGTGGAGATCCATGTCAACAGTATTTGGCTAGTTATGTCACGTCCCTTTTTGGTATCCCTGCACGTACCATGTGACATTTAGCAGGTTTATGAGCTTTATATAGTCATGGCACGCTGTTATATTGGAGATAACTGCACAGACATGGTTAGTAAATTACTTTATCAATGCTAGTCTTATACTAACATGTATAGCTTTATTTATACAAACAAAACAGCACATATTTTACCATCTATTTGAGTATGATGTCTTGCCCGATATTGTAAGTGCCCTAATATGTATATATATATATATACAAACTGTCAGCACATTCAATGCTTATTATTATTATTATTAAAATGCAGCAGGTAGAATTGAAGTATGACCATATTATCCCAGTTCTGTAAACACTGCAATGGCTCCCTAATAGTTCCTATTAAACATTGCATGCATTTTAAAATCTTGCTAATTACTTGCAAAGCACCAAATGGTTTAGCTCACCAGTTCTTGAGCGAGCTCTTAACGCATTATAATCCTTCTGTCTAGTTGATAATACCTCAATTGTAGGCGGTAGATCCTTTTCCTATTTAGCACCCAAAATCTGGAACAGTCTTCCTAGCCTTGTTCGGGAAGCAGACACACTCTGTCAGTTTAAATCTAGACTAAAAACACATCACTTTAACCTGACACACAACGCAGCCCTGAATGTCAGCAGAGACTGTGTCTACTAGACAATCCCCTGTCAACATGACAGCCATCGGCACAGATCCTCTGCAAAGACCACAATAACCAGACAGGTCCTCCTCACAGACCCTATGACCAGCTCCGGCTCCATACCGGTGTGACGAATCAATCTCCAAGCAAAAGGAACTGGAAGAATTTTTTAATGCTACCGATCCCGATCTGAATTCTGACTTGTGATGCAGCCTATATGGTATATTTCCTTAGGCACCATGTTTACATGATTGATACATTTTCTATGATTTGTACCTTAATATTATTTTTCCTTAAGCCCTTTTTAAAGTGAAGTAACAAAAACAAATAAAAGTGAATCCATGGGATAGGTACACTACATTCCAAGTACAATGAGTTATCATAAAAATACCCATCTTGCACTTATTTAGCAAAAGATAAATGTCTCCTTGAGGTGAGCCTTTCTAGTTTGCTGGATCTAGCCACAGTTTAGTCACTGCAGTGCGGAGAAGTGAGCTGAGATTCAAAGCAACAGATGTTCTTCTTCATGCTGTCTGATAGCATATCCTGCCAGTGTCCCTGAGCAGCACTTATCATCTAAACCACATACCTTCACACACGGATGTCTCTCATCCCATCTCACAGGAAAGCTCTCATGCACCCGTCCAATCTCATTCTCTCCGTATCACTTTCACTCCTCCGCCCTGCTCTGTCTACCTCACTCTTATATTTTTTGTCTTCATTTTATCTTCAAATGGAAACCTCATATAAGTAATTTATGTGTTTTGTAGAGCGATGGAAAGCGTAACGTCCTCGCTAATGTCTTCTTATCTCCATCCGCTTGGTCTCTGCATCTGTCTGTCGCTTTACAGCCAAAGAAACAGATCCTATAGAACTTATATCAGCTGCAGCCGAATGAAATACGCTAGATGCGAGCAGTGGAATGGAAAAGATGGGTTTTCTTAAAAGTGAAACTTATTTTAACTTTGAGCTCTGTGTTTTTAGATAGCTGGGTCATGTGCAAGATGCTGCAAAAGACACGAGTGCGAGTGCAGCGGTCAAAGGCATCCATCTAGCAAAAGTTGACATAAAACAATAAATTGGGAAAGTAGAAAAAAAAAAAAAAAGCGTGTGAACGGCCCCTTATGGTAAAACCTCCTTATCCACATGCCTTTTTGCAATTATTTTCGTGATTACCCGCTGACAAAATCTAGGGCTGGACACTGACAAAAATGTCATGATTCGATTCGAATTTGATTCACAAGCTTGTTCAATTTAATTAGATTCAATATCAAATCATTTGGACAGTGGTGGGCAGTAAAAGTATTTTTGAGGTTTATTTTTTAAGTATCTGTACTTTGTTGGAGTATTTTTTATTTTGGGAAACTTGAACTTTTTCTTCACTACATTCCAAAGCATAATACAGTACTTTTTATTTCACTATATTTTATAAACATGTCGTTTCTCGTTATTTTGAGCTGAAGAAATCGTCACCCGCTCTGAAACGCAAAAGCTAAGTCCGATTCGTGAACGAACTGATTCTTTTCAGTAAACCGTAATTCAATCACAAATCGCACAGAAAAACTCATTCGTGAAATGGGCCGATCCGATTCAAATGATGAATGAATCCAAATGATCCGGTCAGATTAACAATTCACAAGTCTGAATAAAAATTATCCAAGAATGGGAGATCCTCGGAGATCCTCTAATGCCAAATTTTAGGATTTATTATTGTAAATGTAAATCATATTTAGGTCACGACTGTCAGTCATCACTCAGTACTTTTTTCTTTGGTCACACTTTATTTTAAGGTGACATTAATTACAATGTACTTACTCAAAAAAGTACTGAGTAATATTAATTAACTACATGTACTTACTATAGACTTACGTTTAGGGTTTGCTTTAGGGTTAGTTACTTGTAATTATGCACAATTTGCTGTTATTACTTATTATTATTATTTTAGAAAGTACATGTAGTAACGTGTAACTACGTCACCTTAAAATAAAGTGTTACCTTTACTTTTAATACTTATCTATTTTATACAAAACAGTATACAGTTTTAATATCCCCATTAATATTTCAAAACCAGGCTAGCATTCACACTGATACCTGTTAGTACATGGTGACAGTCTGTGTCTGACAGCACTTGCCTGGTTGTTTGTGTAGGGAAGCTGGCGTGGGAGTGTGTGGAAGCCTGCCGCTCTGCCCGGCGAGTGTGTGTGTGAGACCAGAGTCCTATGAGGCGGGATAGAGGGCAAAGGCTGCAGACCTGAGCCTGTGCTGATGCCCAGTGTGATGGGCATGGGGTGGCTGATGTGGATGGGCTGGCAGCGGGTGGCACATTGAGGCAGCCGACGCAAACTGTGGAAGTTATGTGGAGGGAGGAGAGGCTCCGAACAGGGATGGTATGTCTGCGGAAAGACAGTCAGCTCTTGAAAAAGGAGACACGAGAATTCAATACGAGCTCTACTGCTCGCTACTGCTAACCTTTAAGACCTTTAGAGGAATCAATCTATACCTCTTTCAGCATACAATCCCATACTGTTCCAGGTGCTTTTTCACAAAGGTACTCATACATATCTGCTGTTTGGTATGGCACACTGCGCACAGACTAAAAATACCCAGATGAAGCAATCAATGCTTTAACATTCAAACACACTTAATAAATGGCTACTCTCCAATCATACAGAGACTTCCAGCAACAACAACTTCAATCATTATATTGTTATGCTACTGGACTTCATTAATATTCTTTGAGGGTCAATACTGAACAATAAATCAATTATGCACATAAGTCTCACGCTGTGTACACAGAAAGCCAGGGATTAATTGGCTTGGACAGGCATAGTAATTCTGCAAGTGAACTGACCTCATCTGCTCCTCGCTGGGCAGAGAAGACACTGAGGTAGTGAATTATGGAATTTGAGATTTAAAAAAAGTCTTGTTATTGCTTGTTAAGAGGGGTGTAAATAATAATTCAGATGACAATTCTTCACAAAATAACACCGGTAACACTTTACAATAAGGTTCTATTTGTCAAAACTACGTATACACAAACTAATAATGAAAAATACTTCTAAAGAATTTATTAGTCTTAGCTGATGTTTCAATATTTTAACATTTACTAATAGAGGGGTGCAGGTACAGTATGACGTCAGAACCATGAAGGATAATTCTCCGCTGGTTCCTTCGAGATTTTCCTATGTTTTTTTATTCATTTATTTGTAAAATAAAGCCTGTTGTAAACATAACTTGACTATTCTTTGACGTTTTATTCTAAAATGTAAATTACACACACCCATTTGAAAACTTTAATTTTGAAGCAGTTATGTTTACATTTTGAAAACGTACTTTTTTAATAAGTTACAAGATAAAACACCTTGGGATGTGAGTGTGTGCAGTGTACGTTATAGAACAAAAAGTCAAAGTGTCGTCAAGTTATGATTTTCACAGGCTTTCTTTTACACATAAATTGAAAAACCACATTATAAAACCCCATGGGAAAATCTCGAAGGAACCAGCGGCAAATTATACGTCCGGGTCCTGACATCATACCTGCACCACTCAAACATTATTAAAATCAAAAGTTGTATTAATATTATTTAATGGACCTGAGCTAACGTGAACTAACAATGAACAGTTGTATTTTTATTAATAATTGTTAAAAAAGATGGATGAAAACTGTATTGTTCATGTATGGAACATTACTGTAAGTGTTACCTAAAATCTGGTATTTGGTCAAACAATAACAATTTACAATGAATCTTCTCAAAAAACAACAACAACAACACAATTTTACTACCAAAAAATAGGTAAAAGAATTTGGATAAAAAATATTAAAAATAGAATAGAAACAAATTCTATATATAATATATATAAATAAGATATTTATTATTTAAAATATCAATATTTTGGACATTTTGATGATGAGTAGAGCACCACACTTACCTTGTCACATCGGGAGTGTAAAGGTAAAGAGGGGGTCTTGTGCTGAGGTGAGACCCTGAAGACGGACTGTGTCTGTGGGGGGCTGGGTGCTCGCTTTCGCCCAACTGATCTGTAGAATTAAGAAAGAGTTTTTGAAAAGTTTTATTTTACTTTACGATTATTAGGGGTGGAGAAAGGAATTACTACAGCAGGAATGTCCATTTTTATCTGTGGCATAATATTAATTCCCACAAAAAATATGACTTGCTCCTTACTTTTAAAAAGGAAAAATCACATTTATAGTAAAGCACTTACAATGTAAGTAGACAAGTAAATATAAAAATAGACACCGTTTAAAATGATAGCATGATGGTGTGACAGAATCTCATACATATACATACATACATATATATATATTAATAGTTTTATTTAGCAAAGATTCATTAAATTGATCAAAAGTGACAGTAAATATCTTTGTATTGTTACAAAAGATTTCTATTTCAAATAATATCCCAAAGTAAAACGCCGTGGTGAACACGTGAACACGTGTTCCATTTTTACCAAACTAGTACCATAAAATACGATACATTTTTCAGTGATAAACCTACCTTACAATAACTGTTCTGTTAATAACCCTCTGTCGATCCGACTGTCCGTAAGCGGTGATAAAAAAATGCGGAAGTATAATTTGTAGTTTTCACTAAAGCCCTTGAGCTGTCAAAAGTGTGCCGGATGACGGCTGACAAATAAATGTGAATTTATTATTTATGTGAATTTATTTATTATTATTATTAAGTATAATTAAGTTTTTTTACATATACTACCGAGATTGTAACAATACAAAGTAACACTTTAAGCAGCAATGTTGAGTTTTTAAAACATTGATGATAATAAGAAATGTTTCTTGAGCACCAAATCAGCATATTAGATTGATTTTTGAAGGATCATGTGACACTGAAGACTGTGTATGAAGGTGTAATGATGCTGAAGATTTGGCTTAATAAATTACATTTTAAAATATATTAAAAATAGATTCCAGTTCTTTCAAAAATGTTAACAAATCTAATCAATCACTTACTGACCTAATCCAACCTATTTAAACATCAATGTCATGATAAGATAAAGCCAATAACCCCTTAAGTGTCACACAATACACTCAATGATACTAGAAAGGGACTTGATGAGTAAAAGCACCACTTTTTACATGAAGTAAACTCCACCCAGAGGAATTACATCAGTAGTTCATCCACAAAGAAAACTATTCCCACTTCAAAAAAGATGATTTGGGCAACTGTAAAGCTTAAATTATAAACAGGGTTTTACTGAATAATTCAAGTGCTTTAACAAAATTACAGTCTTCACAATTAGACTGTTAAACCCTATGGAACGCAGGCCCAGTTTACCTCCATTGTAAGTGTGTTACTGTGACCATCATTTTTTTTAAGGAATGTCAAAATTATTTTCTGTTCCAAATGATATTGTGCCCCAAATATGAACTTATACTGAACTTAAAGCTTAATTCCTTTAAGCTTCCATACAAGGTTTTTCTTGGTGTCCCTAGACGGATACCAGCAGGAATCCAGGATCAAACACATTTTGGAAGACATTGCTGAAGGAAACGGCACCTTAGCTTTTGAATGGCGCTCTTCTTATTGACGCAGAGCATCTGAACCAGCGCTTTCCTCTTCAGGCACACAATCAGTCCCGCCGACAGCAAGCAAAGTAAGGTGACCAGCGCGCCCATGGCCACAGCGCTGCTGTCAGCTGTTGTCACATAGGACAGCACGCACATTAATACACACACTCGCACATCTGTTGTACAGCACGGCACAGAATGGCACAGAGAGGGAAAACACAAGAAGCCAGAGTCAGGTTAGTGTGAAAAGGAATTGATCAACATGCCTCTGTGTCTCCACCTGCATTGCTTTTTACAAGCTGTCTCAGAGTTCGTAAGTGTCTGAGTGCTGAGTGACATCTAAGCGCAGTGCTTCAGGTTTCCACCAGTAAATCAATGTTGTGTTTTGTCAATGCTGTTATGCTTTTCCACTGGAAAATCGTTTAATGGGTTTTGTAAGTACATTGTACTCGCAGGCTGCACTGTTCTACCTGCGGTGTGGCTGTCACAGAGGGGATGAAAGTGGTTAGAGCTCGTGCACTTCCTGAAGCAGTACGTTTTGGAAAATCTGAATGCATGAGGCTCAAATGGTTGAAACATATTCCATGCATGTTTGCAAGCATAAACGCTTCTAGGTATGCAAAACGTATTGTATGCATCTTTGCATTCTGAAATATGTTGTCAAAGCAATTAATAATGCAATGCAAGTATCCATTTTCAAAGAATGCTGTAGTAGGTACAGTATAGTTAATAGTCAGTTTTCTATTTTCTCTTTCTTCCTTTAATGTCTGATAGATAGATAAATAAACATTTATAATAATAAAAATAATAATTACACATGGTTAAATGGTACTGCTATAACATTTTTAACCAAGGATGGTAATTTTCTTAATTTTGTTTCATTTCTTTGTGTATAGCAGTTTAGTCAATCAATCAATCAATCAATCAATCAATCAATCAATCAATCAATCAATCAATCAATCAATCAATCAATCAATCAATCAATCAATCAATCAATCAATCAATCAATCAATCAATCAATCAATCAATCAATCAATTAATCAATCAATCAATCAATCAATAAACAATTAAAGAATTTAAAGTGCCCCTTTTATGCTATTATACTCCTAATTTTATTTGGAGTTCTCGTACAATAGGTTTACATCTAAGATCAAAAAACACTTTTATTTTCACATAATATTTGAACATAGAATTTGCTTTCGTAGCGCAGAAAACAACGATATGTCAACAATACCACCCATACTCTTCCAGGCCTCAGCTTCAACTACAATGTTTGAGGGCAGCCAATGATGACCATAGGCATTATGCAAATATACCTATGTAGGTTTGTAGCAGGAAGTGAGACTGGATTTGACGACTCATTTCGGCAGTTTAGAATCGATTTTTTTTTTTTTTAGTTGTCGTGCACTTTGATCTTTATAACTTTGCAGACCTTTTACATTAAAAAAAGCTATATTACAGAAAGAAAAAATATAGATAAAATAGGGGCATTTAAAAAAAATCTTATCTATGTTTGCAAACTTGCGTAGAAGAGTATGTTTCAGGCCTTAGACTGGAAAGGATAACATAATCACTGCAGCAAGTATTAATTAAGCATGTTAACTAAGTCATGCTGTGTTAGTATAGTGCATACTGCTCTAGCAGGCAAGTCAAAAGTGCAGCTGTACGTCACTGTACCGGCTTGTCTCATTGGTCCACTGTCCATGCTTCCACCAAAGCCCGCCCTATCACAGAAAGGAGGTGCCCAGTGAGCTTCACAATGGCAGTTCTTCTTGTTGTTGCATTCCTGTAAACATGAAGCAACCGGTGTCAATGCCACACGCAGCTTAAACCATCTGGTTAAATTTATTGCCGGACATTATCAGCAACATCCCGCTGTTCAATACTATGGGATAATGGAGTGAATCTCCTCATGAGCATTCAGATCATGGATGCTCTGTTCAATGGTGCATTCAAGGGCAACAGCGTTCCATTTGCACAAAACTGCATACATTTTTTTCCATCAGGGCATGTGTCAAGGGTTGCTGAGCAAAGTTGATTGATATCACTGGATGCTTAAATCATAGTCTGAATATTACATGTCTCCCTTCTAAAATGAAAGATGCAGCTATGTGTTTCCCATCATAAAACATGACCAAACTTTTTAGTCTCTCAAACTCTATCATCCAACTTTCTTAGATGCTATGATTGTTTCAACATAGGGGGAAAAACAGATAAACTCCTAAGCTTCAGGGTTGAAAGATTTTTTTGTTTGATTCTTGATTATGTGGATATACTTGGTTTCGAGACCTCTCAATGCTAGAAAAAATAGCCTTATTGGTCGAGATCAGGATCTTAGGTCGGGGATCTTGTTTTGGTCTGTGGCTTAAGGGGGTTTAGAATTGGTCTGGTCTTAAGTGTTCTTCATTGTTTTAGGTTTGGGCCAGTCTGGCATACAAAAGTACTAGCAGTCAGACAGTTCAGGATCTCAGGATGCTGACAGAACTCCCAACATCTTTATTAAAAAATTATCAATTTGTCTTGCAGCACATTTCCAGTAAGGAAATAGACCTTGGATGAAAAAATGGACGTAATTGCATAGCCTAAAACACACACAAAAAAAGAAGAATTCCAATTTAGGAAGCGTGTAACAAGAGAGAATAAATAAACCATTACACGCTTGCGCACGTGCCCTGCAGAGCTGACAGTGGGTGCAAATGCAAAAGACAACGTGGGGGTGTTCTTGGCCACAACATTTAGCAATTATATTTCAGTACTCCTTTGGCAAAAAAGCAAATGTGCACATGTGCCAAAAGATGATGAATGACACTTTAAATGCTACACAAATGAATTAAATATGACTCCTATAACCTTATTGGAGCGACAGAGATTGATTGTGAAGTACTTCAACAGCTGAGACAAGCCTCGAGTCACCCAGCAAGCTTGCAATAGTGTGGCCGGGGTGTGTGATTGAAAGAATGGTTTACCCAACATTTTAAATTCCTGTCTTCATTTACTTACTCTCATGTTGTTCTAAACCTAATGACTTTCTTTGTTGAAATACAAAAGGGGAAGTTTTGAAGAATTTCCGAGCTGCTCTATTCCATACAATTTAAGTGAATGTTGTCCAGAAAACTGGGAAAAGAGCATCATAAAAGTGCCTGTATTCCCAGACTTGGTTATAGCTTTGTGTGAGGAACATTTATGTACAGTAATCTTTTCTATTTAGAATATGGTCACCATTCACTTTCAACTTTAGAAAAGGACATACAACTCCTTTTGTGTTTCATGGATAAAAGAAAGGTATACAGGTTTAGAAAAAGTAGTAGTAGGATAAGTAAATGATGACAGATTTTCATTTTGCGCGAACTATTATTATTATATTCAAGACCTGTCTCAAGATAATTTTTTCACCATTTATCTCCGTGTAGAACCGCATTTTTCGCTACCGCCGTCTTGTCTCTTGTCTAAATTGCCGGTGCATTGTCTGGTTTATTTGTTATGTGATTCTAAAATGTAAAACTTCCTGTTTCAAATGCAGTCAATAACATATTCCCAATTTGATTTCTTTTGTTATTGTTGTGCCAGGTCAGACATCAATGAGGGATTGTGTCAAAAATGTCGCCAAAATTAATAGATGTGACTGCAAAAAAACTATGTGAGATCTTGGATTCTCTTACGAGAGGTTCTCTCGTATTGCGTAAGTAGCTTACGCATCGGGAAAGTCTTCTTTCTTCGAGATCTGAAGCCAAAAAATTATCCTTAATTTTGTATTCATTGTCAACGCAGTGCAGCAGCCGACAGACCTAGGCAGGCTAAATAAGCGTGCTCATTGGCTGCTCGGCTGCAACTGCTTAAGCCTATCGGTGAGCGCTCTGAACGCGGCAACCAATGAGGGCGCTTCGCGCCCTCCACACCCTTCTAACCGTCAGAATGGGCGTGGCCAGCGTGTATATATTCAGCGCTCACAGGCTAAAATTCTGATTTTCTTGTCTTCAGCGACGCTCTTCGCATCGCTGGATCTTGAGAGCCGCCGCCGTTGAAACCAGCGACCAGCAAGCTTAGGACAGCGCCTGAGGAGGAAGCCGGCCGTCTTCGCCGCCTTCAGCCATCCGTGCCTGCTACGCTATCCGGCGACATATCCTTTACATTATTACTGTTTCTGTGTGTACTCTAAAAGAGCACGAGGCGTTTTTGTAAAAACGCCTCGTTTTTGCGGCTCGTGCCGCGCCCCGCTCAGCAACGGAGACCGCCACCTCTCTGCGCTCTCCGCCTGGGCCGCGGGCACGCCGCCACCGCACTCTCCGAGTGCGAAGAGCTTTCAATGTCGACCCTGCGGGCTCGACTTGAAGCTTTCGACCAAGCTGTCGCTCCGCCTGTCCCTGCCGGGCCGCGCAATAAGAAGCGCCGCTCGCAGCGACCACCGGAGACTGTTGTGACTGAGGAGCTCGCCGGAACCTCTCCCTCGAGCTCTCTTTCGCCCTCTCCCTCCCGGCCGCTCAACCGCCGGCTCTGCCCGCGCCGCCGCCGCGTCAGGAGATGAGGTGAATGTGATAGATACCCGTACTCTCCCTCTTTTCGAGCCGTGCAATACGCCGCTCACAAGGGATGGCAGAAGCGGACGGTCTCGGAGCGAGTTTCCTCTCCCTCTGTTCGAGCCGCGCAAACTGAGCCGCTCACGAGGGATGGCAGAAGCTGACGGTCTCGGAGCGAGTTTCCTCTCCCTCTGTTCGAGCCGTGCAATACGCCGCTCACGAGGGATGGCAGGAGCGGACGGTCTCGGAGCGAGTTTCCTCTCCCTCTGTTCGAGCCGCGCAAACTGCGCCGCTCACAAGGGATGGCAGGAGCGGACAGTCTGAGCTCTCTTTACGTTACAAGAAAGCTACTCCGTCCTCGCGCGTCACCGGTGAAAGGGGAACAGAGTGTTTTCGTCCCGCCGTGGCCTGGACTATAACCTCCATTCTCACACATTTCTCAGTCCCCTCTTAAGTTCAGGCGACTGGAATTGTTACTATTGCAGTATACGAGCCTGTTATAAATACACGCTCGCCTGCAAGCAAACGCTGTCACAAGACATGATGACGCTAACCGCGTACTAATGTATTCTCCCCTGTGGCTCAGTGGCGGAATCCTAGACTGTCAAGCTAGAGACCCGGGTTCGGTCCCCGCTCTCGCGGCAGTTAAAGTTTATGCTGTTCGCTTCTCCGAGCTCGCGGCCAGTTTTTCTTACATACAGAAAACAAGCCCGCTCTCTCCCTCGTTGGGCCGTGCAGATTGCGCCGTTCAAGGGATGACAAAGCGGACGGTCACGAGCAGCGTTCAGCGTGCGCGCCTCACTCACCGGCGAAAAGAGAAGAGAGTGTGTTAGTCTCGCTACGGCTGGACAACCGCCAATCCTCACACATTTCTCAGTCCCCTCTTAAGTTCAGGCTACTGGAAATATTACTATTGCAGTAAACGAGCCTGTTTTAAACACACGCTCGCCTGCAAACGAACGCCGACACGACACATGAGGTCGCTTTTTATATGCTCGCGCTAACTGAAAGCCTATGTGATTCCCCTGTGGCTCAGTGGCAGAATCATACGCTTTCATGCGAGAGACCCGCGTTCGATCCCAGCTCTCGGGGAAAATAAAATTTATGCTGCTTGCTTCTCCGAGCTCGCGGCCAGTCTTTCTTACTTACAGAAAGCGAACCCGCCCCTCGCACCACACCTTCTCAGGGTGCTCGAGTATTTTTTGAGCGTCTAAACACGAGAGAAGAAAAGACGGTTAAATCCCGCAGCCCTGCGGCTGGACCACCGTCGAAGCTTAACGCTCTGTCAGTCCCCGTTGCCACGGCTACTGCAGCTGTTTACCCCGCAGTCAACGAGCCGGTATCTACTCGCTCGCCTGCGCGCATCCGCCATTCTCACGGCAACCCAGAAAATGTCAAAAGAGCATAATGTCTGGTTGCACGGCTGACGCCGTATGTGTTTCTAGTACAGTGAATGTGCCCACGTTCTGTGCTCACCCCTGTACACAAGCACTATACATCCCGTGTCTCTCACAGAGCCCACTCTCATGAAGCAGGCAAAAGCCGCTTTAGTGTTAAAAGTAGGTCACGTGTCCACTTCTCCGTGCCCACACCTACTCACCGCCCGCTCTGTCACACGGCCTTGCACGACCGGTCATGTTTTAAATGTGAGTCCTGTGCCCGCCCTCGAGCGCTCACACATACATTTTCGCGCCTCACACTATATGTTCCCCGTCCAAAGCCACCGGGACACTGTGTGTAAAACGGCCAGCTATCGCTACGTGCGATCCGCCGTATCTAACCACCAAGAGCGCGCGCGCCGCGCCCGCCCCTGAATGTAACTCCTGTGCCCGCCCTCGAGCGCTCACACATACTAACGAACATTTTCGCCCCGACGCCGCCATCGCGCGTCGCGCCTCACACTTTATGTTCCCCGTCTAAAGCCACCGGGACACTGTGTGTAAAACGGCCAGCTATCGCTGCGTGCGATCTGCCGTATCTAAGCACCAAGAGCGCGCGCGCCGCGCCCGCCCCTCCGTTTCGAGCTCTCGAGCCCGCGATGCGCGGCGATCGGAGCCCGGAGGCCATTCTGCCCCTGGCTGCACACGCAAAAGCGTGGGAAACTATTCCAGGCGCATCAGAATGGGTGCTAAGCACAGTAAAACAGGGCTATACTCTGCAGTTCGCTCGCCGCCCTCCGCGCTTTCAAGCGCGTATCGAGACCAGAGTGAATGGGGAAGTAGCACATCTACTTCGAGCAGAAATAGCTACACTTCTGTGCAAAAGGGCTATGGAACCGGTTTCCCCTTCCATGAGCGAGTCGGGCTTTTACAGCCGTTATTTCCTCGTTCCCAAGAAGGACGGAGCACTCAGACCAATTTTGGATCTGAGACGTTTGAACGAGGCTCTTATGAGAAGACCGTTCAAAATGCTCACAACCAGACAAATTCTCGCGCAAATTCGCCCGAGGGACTGGTTTATATCTCTCGATCTAAAAGACGCGTGCTTTTCAGATCCTGATAATACCCCGTCACAGGCCATTCTTGAGATTCTCCTTCGACGGTCAGGTATATCAGTACACGGCCCGCCTGTCGACACAGCGCGCGCGCTGCATTCGACGCCTGGCCGCGTCTCTCCGGCCGGGCAGCACCGTACCTCTCAAAACATTTCAGAGGCTACTGGGTTGTATGGCCTCAGCCGCAGCAGTGCTTCGGCTGGGTCTTTTACGAATGCGCCCGCTACAATGCTGGCTGAATGCCCGAGTGCCTCACAGAGCATGGGCTTCCGGCGGTATTCGCATCAGAGTGACTCAGAGCTGCGTTTCAGCTCTGAAGCCCTGGTTAGCGGCCGACTGGTACCAGCGGGGAGTGACAATGGGAGCTATCTCACACCGCAAAATTATCTCGACGGACGCTTCCACCTCAGGCTGGGGCGCTCTGTTCGAGGGCAAACCGGCTTTTGGCCTATGGTCAGACCGGGAAAAATGCCTCCACATAAACTGTTTGGAGATGATAGCGGTCGAGAACGCGCTCAGGCGCTTCCTCCCATTCATACGGGATCACCATGTGCTAGTCCGCTCGGACAACATGTCCGTGGTATCCTATGTGAACCGACAGGGCGGTGTCAGATCCAGGAATCTGTGCAGGCTGACAGAACGCCTTCTCGTGTGGGCTTACCGCTCGCTGCGCTCGCTGAAAGCCGCGCACGTACCGGGCCACCTGAATGTCGGTCCAGACAGACTGTCCAGGGACAACATTCCCCCGGGAGAATGGTCTCTGCACCTCCAGACAGTCCAGTTTCTCTGGCGCCTATTCGGCAGAGCGGAAATCGACCTCTTTGCGTCGAAAGACAATGCTCAGTGCCTGAAGTTTTATTTGAAGAGCGAAGACGCGCTGTCCCAGACATGGCCCAGCCTCCCGCTGTATGCTTTTCCTCCGATCTCCCTGTTGCCACAGGTCATTTAGAGGATCAGAGAAACGCACCACTCAGTGCTGCTTATAGCCCCACGATGGGAAAACCAAACTTGGTACCCAGAGCTAGTGAGGCTGTCGCACTCACCCCCGTGGCCGATCCCGGTGAGAAAGGATCCTCTCCCAAGCCGCTGGATCGATCTGGCATCCCCATCCAGAGCGCTGGTCGCTGCATGCATGGGTGATCAACGGATACCCGTTGACCTGTCAGAAGGGGTCGTGAACACGATCACACAGTCGAGAGCCCCCTCCACGAGACGGCTCTATGCGTCTGAATGGTCGGTGTTTTCTAAATGGTGCGCTACTCAAAACCTGGATCCGCGCGCATGCGGGGTCCCGCGGGTGCTCTCCTTCTTACAAGAGCTGTTGGAAAAGGGCAGATCCCCTTCCACGCTCAAAGTATATGTGGCCGCTATTACAGCGTTCGCTGAGACGACGCGCGGCCGGGCAATGGGAAGGAATGAGCTCATTATCCGCTTCCTCAGAGGAGCTAGACGGATGAATCCCCCGCGGCCCCCCTCGGTTCCCTCGTGGGATCTGTCCTTGGTCCTGGCGGCCCTAAAGGCTTTTCCCTTTGAACCGCTTGAATCCGCGGATCTAAAGTATCTGTCGCTTAAAACCGTTTTTCTGATAGCTCTGTCTTCAGTCAAACGAGAGCGCGTGCAAATCACCCAATCTGTTAGCCCTGCATGCCTCGAGTTCGGGCCGAATGACTCGCAAGTCATTCTCAGACCGAGGCACGGTTACATCCCCAAAGCGATTGGAACCCTGTTTAGGGCACAAGTTCCCTCTCGGCTCTGCCAGCATCCGATAGTGGGGACAGTGATAACCTCCTATGCCCTGTCCGGGCGCTGAGAGTTTACATCACGCGCTCCGCCGCTTTCAGGCGTTCAAAGCAGCTCTTTGTTTCCTTCGGCGGACGCACCAAAGGTCTTGCCGCCTCGAAGCAGAGCTTGTCCAGGTGGATAGTGGACGCGATAGCAGCAGCTTATGCCTCCAAACACCTGCAGTGCCCTCTGGGCATCAGAGCCCATTCCACTAGAGGCATGGCCTCGTCGTGGGCCTGGTCCAGCGGAATTTCTATCCACGACATTTGTATGGCGGCGAGCTGGGCCTCCCCGTCAACATTCGTGAGGTTTTATAACCTGGAAGTTCCTGCCCTACAGGCAAAAATATTGTCAGTATAAGTGACATGTATGCTCTGCCCAGCTCCCGTGTGCAGACTACGTTCATATGCTGGCGCTATTCTGGTAACTACTCAGGGTGAAGTGTTTGACTCAGACCGGCTGATCCGTTCTGTTTCCTATTTCCCGTTACGCGCTGTTATCGGTGCTGGCCCGCGCTGCTGGCCGCCCGCATTATTCTCTGCCGCGCGGGAATTTTTCTCTTCATGTGAGACCGACTATGTCGTTTTCTCCTACCCTTATGAGTGCTTATGTGCTGTATGGGCTCGCTCCGCCGGCCCTACTGTTTGTACTGTTATGTTTATAGACCGGCCGCGCCGCTCTATTTCATATGCTGCATGAAGTGCATGTACTGCGCTGGCCCGTCTCTCCGACCGGCCACATTTCCCAGCAGAGTGTTTTCCCCGGTTCCCCTGGGATTCATGGGCTGGATGCTCGGCGCACACGGCGTTGACAAAGGGTTCCCGATGCGTAAGCTACTTACGCAATACGAGAGAACCTCTCGTAAGAGAACGTACTCGGTTACTAATGTAACCTCGGTTCTCTCTAGAAGAGGGAACGAGTATTGCGTAACCTGCCGTGTCGCGCCACGAGCTTTTGCGCTTCAGACTGCGAAAACCAGAATTTTAGCCTGTGAGCGCTGAATATATACACGCTGGCCACGCCCATTCTGACGGTTAGAAGGGTGTGGAGGGCGCGAAGCGCCCTCATTGGTTGCCGCGTTCAGAGCGCTCACCGATAGGCTTAAGCAGTTGCAGCCGAGCAGCCAATGAGCACGCTTATTTAGCCTGCCTAGGTCTGTCGGCTGCTGCACTGCGTTGACAATGAATACAAAATTAAGGATAATTTTTTGGCTTCAGATCTCGAAGAAAGAAGACTTTCCCGATGCGTAAGCTACTTACGCAATACTCGTTCCCTCTTCTAGAGAGAACCGAGGTTACATTAGTAACCGAGTACGTTTTATATTATAACATATAATATAATTAAGCAATATCACAAGCTGATGTTTTCACAGCTGTAAATGTTAATGACTGCAAGTGTGATTTTGTTTATTGAACGTTTGTATAAAATCAATGTTATTTTTAAAAACATTAATCTAAACATTATTTTATGCAGTTGTAATTGTAAATTCAGATGCAACTTCTGTGACACCTCTGCATTGCCAAGATGAATTTTTAATTTAAACAGCTCTATATAGTGTCTTATAATTCTAATTATATGTATTGATTTAAAATAAGACATTTCTCAGGCAGTAAATGTGGATCTTAAGGAGTGCTGGTCTTGTCTTGGTCTCAACACACACTGGTCTCAGTTTAGATGGTCTTGAATGCAGCACTAGCATGAACTATCCCTTTAAATATCCACATTATGTATCAAGCTTCCATGAAAAACCAAGACTGACACAAGGTTACGCTGTGATCTAATTTACTCCAGAATGCTCGTCTTATCTGTGCTTTTAACTGCTATTTCAATCGTAGCAGTAATCTAGTTCAGGTGAAGCTACTAGTTAGCTAAGTGCTATTATGGGCATACAGTGCCCTCCACAATTATTGAACCCCCTGGTAAATATGATCAAAATTGGCTGTAAAAAATAAATCTGCATCAATTATCCTTGTGATCTTTCATTCAAAAAATGTGCAAAATTCTAACCTTTCATTGAAGTAAAAGAATTGAAAGTGGGGGGAAATCACATTATGAAATAAATGTTTTTCTCCAAAACACGTTGGCCACAATTATTGAAACCCCTAGAATTTTTTACGAGTAAAATATCTCTGAGGTATATTCCCATTAATATTTACCTTTTTTAGTACACCAGGGTGACTAGGAACATGAAACTGTCCAGCTATGACTTCGTGTTTCACAGGAGTTTAAATATGAGGAAACACAAAGGCCAAATCCCCTTAATCATCCATCACAATGAGTAAAACCACAGAATACAGTTCTGATGCATAGCAAAAGATTGTTGAGCATCACAAACTAGAAAGTGGCTGTAAGACAATAGCTAAAGAATTGAAAATCCCCATTTTGACCATCAGGGCAATAATTAAGAAGTTTTAACCAACTAAAGATGTTATGAATCTGCCAGGAAAAGGACGTGTGTCTATACTGTCTTAATGCACGGCGAGTATGAAAGTTTGAGTGGCCAAAGACTCTCCAAGGATCACAGATGGAGAATTGCAGAGATTAGTTGAGTCTTAGGGTCAGAAAGCCTAAAAAAAAATTTAACAAACAACCCCTACATCCCCACATGTTGTTTGGGAGGGTTTAAAAAAAAAACCTCCTCGCTCATCCAAAAACAAATTCCAGCAAATTTAATTGTCAGACACGACTGGATCTTCAAACAACACAGGGTTCTGTGGTCAGATGAGACTAAAACAGAGCTTTTTGGCAGCAAACACACTAGATGGGTTTGGTTAACACAAGGATAAAAAGTACCCCATGTGTACAATTTAATATACCATTGGATCTTTGATGTTGTGGGCATATTTTTCTGCTGGAGGTCCTGGACTTCTTGTTCAGATACATGGCATTGTGGATTCTATCAAATATCAACAGATAAAAAATCAAAACCTGACGCCTTCTGCTAGAAATCTTATAATGGGCCGTGGTTGGATCTTCCATCAGGACAACGATCCAAAACAAACATCAAAATCAAAACAAAAATTTGTTGTGGAGCACAAAATGAAGCTTCTGCCATGAGCGTCTCAGTCCCCTGACCTGATGAGTGGGCTGAACTGAAGAGGAGAAGCACCAACATGGATCTGGGAATCTGAAGGATCTGGAGAGATTCTGTATGGAGGAATGGTTTCTGATCTCTTGTCAGTTATTCTCCAAACTCATCAGGCATTATAGGAGAAGACTCAGAGCTGTTATCTTGGCAAAAGGAGATTGCAAAAAGTATTTAATAAAAGGGTTTCAATAATTGTGGCCAACGTGTTTTGGAGAAAAACATTTATTTCATAATGTGATTTTCCCCCCACTTTCAATTCTTTTACTTCAATGAAAGGTTAGAATTTTGCACATTTTTTGAATGAAAGATCACAAGGATAATCGATGCAGATTTATTTTTTACAGCCAATTTTGATCATATTTACCAGGGGTTTCAATAATTGTGGAGGGAACTGTATGCTGTCCCCTTTGGCAAACAGCTATACTGTAATGAAATGGACAATTATGTGGAGGGCTGGGCTTTCAGTAGAGGTTAATCATTTGTGTTGATTTACTTTCAGCATTCATGACTCAAATCAGAGCCTAATGCCTGATAACTAATGTCAGAGAAAAAAACATTTTCCCTGCAAATTTAAGAAAAATTCAACTGACAGAGCAGAAGCAACCTTACCCCTCTTCCATTACACTTCCCAGAGCACTTGTGCACTCCAAATACACTGACATTCTGACACTGCCTGTTCAAACAGATCTGTTATGATGAGAGAGAGAGAGAGAGAGAGAGAAAGAGAGAGAGAGAGAGAGAGAGAGAGAGAGAGAGTGAGAGAGAGAAAGAGAGAGAGAGAGAGAGAGAGAGAGAGAGAGAGAGAGACAGAAAAAGAGACAGAAAGAGAACGGCAGGTAAAGAAAAAGTCTCTGAATAGGTATAAACTCTATAAAATCAAGACATTTAGACATTTACTCAAAATTAAAACAAAATATGCAGATTCTTCAAACTTTAAAATGAGACAAAAGTGTTTAAAAATGATCATAGGACATTTAATTATTCAAATGACTCATTTTAACTTATCGTAATTGTTTTTCCATGATATATGGAATATCATATCATATCATATCATATCATAGTCAATGGCAATAAAAATGGCCAAATATCACCGCATTCATCAGCCTGGCTGAAACATATCGATCTACCACTATCATCATTTCTTGATTAAACAAATAATCTCTAGCAGATACACTGTATAATGATTTATTCTTGTACCATTCCTTCAGCACACTTAGTGCCTGCCAATACCAGTCCCGGATCAGGCATATCGTCACCCAGGTAAACATGTGTTCCACGGCACAGAATACGCCCGCCCTCCTGCAGAGGTATGTTTGTCTCTATGGAAACTGCATTGGTTCCGATCACTGGCCTGTTGGCACCTCCTTGGCACTGAATTTTCCCACACCTAGCATCCCTGTTTCATGATCACACACACGTGGACAAAACACAGAGAGACACACAACAACAGTGCTAAATATTTTTACTCAGAATAAATGGGACAAGGCGATACAAAGACTGAAAAACAGAGGATATTATGTGGTTTTGAGGTACTCTCGCCTTTAATACCCTCTCACTCATGTGTGATGAACAAAGAGTGTAATTAACAGTGACAAGAGATTACACGCAAAACCATAGGGCTGCCTCTGCTTCTGAATAATAACATGTCACGCTGCAAAGAAATTAATAAAATGACGTTTATTACAACATGTCTGATGGGCCATCCTATAATAATTAGACAGCAAGTGACATCAGTGACATCAATGAATTAAGACAACCTTAACCAATACTGTTCATAATTTCACACTCATCTTTCTTTATATTAATATTCTTTTGTTTCAAGAATGTGTGTCATGGAAATAACCTCTATTCTGTAATATCTGTGTCAGTGCCTCGTCCTTGATTTAAAATCGTATGTGCTTTGTTGGTACAATAAAAGCTACACATTTGTACTGCCAAAGTACCACAATATAAGTAAAATAGCAAGTGAAAATTGAGCAAAGAAGTAGTTTAACAAACAGAACAAAAAAAATATTGCATTAAACAAAGAAGAAAACAAGCAAAATGAAACAAAGCAAAGCAAAAGGAAACAAAAACGAATGAGTGAAAACAAAAAAGAGTGTCAATTTGATCATTAACAAGCAAACAAAGCAAACTAACGCAAGATAAAAACAAAGCAAAGCAAAGCAAACAAAAACAAAGAAAGGCAAATGATAAGAAGCAAAACAAAATGAATTGAAGCAAAACAAAACAGAATTTAAAAAGTATAAAATCAAAAATGAACAGCAGATACAACAAATGATTGTAATTATACTTTATGTCAAAGGTTAAAGTGCTGTTGTATTATGCCCTGAATGTACCTTGCTTCACATTTAGCAAAGGAGCCTTTGGAGTCTTTTCCACAATTTCCATAGGGATCACCTGCAGAGTTCACTCTTTCAAAACATATCCCCGGGGCAGGTTTCGCTCCTGGAAACAGAGAGAGAATGAAAATAAGACAGCATATGCCCACTGTCACAGAGGGAAATATGACACTGTACAACTCTTCCATCTTGTTTGAGCTTGTATACAAACCAAAAACAGATGAAAGGATAATATATGTCAGACTGTGGCCTGAATGAACAGACATATGGAATAAATAACAGCAATAAGTGTGACTTTTTCATACTGCTTGAGCTCTCTGTATGAATGCATGCAAGACTGAACGGGAAGTTCTGGCAAGACAATGGTTACATATAGAATTACAGAGTCAAAAATGTATGATTAATGAAACGTGTATCTGCAGTACACTACAATAAATTTTTGGTCAACCAAATAAGCCCAAGAACCCTGCAGCTATCCACATTAAATACACAGTGGTACCAACCTGGACCCCACAGAGTGATGCATTGCTGCTCATGAGTCTGACAGATGCCATTGTAGCAGTAACCATCCATATTGTGGCACGCATGCCCGTCGTGCAGGTACACATTGGCAGGGCAGTGGGGGTTGGTACCGGTGCAGAATTCAGGTAAGTCACAGGAGTTACTGGACTCTCTACAAGGAGTCCCAGCTGGTTTTAACTGCACACATACACACACACGCACAGAAGAGAAAGATATACTCAACTCCAATGCAGGCACTGGGATAATGGGATAAACCAAAAGTCATGCAGAGACAAGCTTTGCATGAATTACAAAAACTATCAGGTAAAAAAAAAAGTTTTACAGATATATATATAAATATTAGTGCTGTCAAAATTAGTTTAAAAAGTTACAAATATTTAACGCAATTAACACAACATCTGTTTTTTCCGTAAACCTTTGGTTAACGTTATAATATATGATCACGCTCTTATTCAAGCAAATGTTTTTAAACCATTCACGTGCGATAAGACACAAAAGAGTGCGTTATTACTTAACTACGATTAATCACGATTAATTACAGGAAAAATTGACAGGACTAATATATATACATATATATAGAATTTGTTCCCATGTTTTAGTAAATCGTGGCCACAATTTACCAATTAATTCCTTAGTTAAATTGTGGCCACGAATTAAGAATTTGTTCCCATGACTTATTAATTCCCTTGATTTAGTTAATTGTGGCCACGTTGTACAGTACTAATTAATTACAATGTGGCCACAATTTAGTAAAACAAGGGAACGAATCATCATATTGTGCACACGATTTAGTAGAGTGAGGGAATTAATTATTATATTTTGAATTAATTATTGTGCGCACGATTTACTTAAGACAAGGGAACAAACGTATTAGTAAGTCGTGGGATCAAATTGTTAAAAATGTCACTGCAATATAATTTTTATGTGCAGGGCTCCGCAGTGTGGTTTCTAGTAACCAGAAGTAACCAGAAACAAATTACACTGAGAAACAAAATATAGTAAAAAAAAAAGAAGAAAAAAAAGGGTTAAGATTTTTATTTATTGACATTTTCACTTAATGAAGCACTAGGTGGAAAACTTGTAGTTTGTTGTAAAGTCTGTGTGACCATGTAGCCCTTTTCTGGGGTCTGTCCCAGAGGGCCCTGGTCTGGCTTCTTTCCTCTGTAAGTAAGTGAGCTGAGCGCATTGATTTATGTGTCTGGAGGCCTGAGAGGAAACTGAGTATCAATATTTGGAGCACAAATGTCGGTTCATGTTGCACTTATTAATGGGGCAAGGAGAATATGATTCCCATGCCTTTATTTTACACACAGAGAAAAAAATTAATGAGGGGGAAAGCGGGACAGGAGAGATTTACAAAAGTACCTGGCAGTCTTCACAACACTGTCCATGGGCACAGACAGCATCTCCCTTGAGAGTGCAGGTTGTAGCATTACAGCAGGGGTTCAGACACTCCTAAAGGAAACAAGGATGACAGTGGATTTAAATGGATGTGTCACTATATCACATGCTGAAAAGTTAAGTTAATCATAACAGATATCATTTAACCAATTAATTCTTAAAGGTACAGTACCAAACAGGATGTTTAATTTTGAGGGTCAGAAAGAAGTTAGAAATGTGTCATTCCAAAAAAAAAAAAAAAAAAAAAATCAAAGCAAAAAGCAAACAAAAACAAAACAAAGTAAACAAAAAAGACATAAAACAAACTAATAACTAAAGATATCAAAAAGGCCAAAGTAAACAAAAAACAAAATAAAGAACAAAACAAAAAAAGTAAACAAAAACTATAAACAAAACAAGCAAATTAAACAAAAAAACCTGGGAAAAGTAAACAGAAAAAAAAACAAGGGAAAAACAAACAAACAAGTAAACAAAAGATGAAACAAAACAATTACGACTACATTTTACCAGAGATCATTTACATATTTAAGTCAGGCTGTTTAACTGGGTCAGAAAGAATAAAAAAAAAGAAAAGAAAAAAAAATTGGTAAAACCAAAATTACAATCATTTTTGGAGCAAAAAACCTTGACTAACATTATAAGTAGACTTATAAGTAGATAAGTAGGGAAAAATAAAACACAATAGCACAGGATATGACCCCTTTAATTTGACATTAGTCAATAAGAGGTTACAGAAAAACAATGGAAAGCAACAAAAAAAGACTCTGAACAGTCGTCCCGTATGATCACTGCATTGGATATTAGTTCCAGGTGTGGGGTTCGTATTCTTTTAGGAAATTCCCTTCTGTCAACCAGTTCTTTGCATCCATGGTAACTAAAAAATGTTTGGAAATGTAACTGTAGGCTTGTGTATGTGAGTGTGTTGATATGTCTGGTTTAAATTAGTGGTCCATGCATTATTCTGATTTTGAAAAAAAAAGAAGATGTTGTATTCTCAAACTATGAACTCTTGGTATCAGTGAACCATGTTTGTGTGTACGTGTATATGTGAGTGACATCACCACTGACCCAAGACTGGAAGTGATGGGAATGTCAGAGTCCAAGCACAATTGAAGGAAAGAGGACATTTATCTTAGAAGAAAAATGGTGAGGAAGAGAGAGAGAGAGAGGGGTACATTTTGAAGACTGAAAATCATTTGTTCTGTTGTTGTAGTGAAGAACAAAGAAGCACTAACATTTTATTTCATACAAAAATGTCTTTCAAAAAAGACTTTTTAATTCCTCTCTTTCACTCCTTTTCTCCTCCTCTTTCCCTCTTTAACAAGGTCCTGGTGTGGACTGGGAGAGGTGCTGAAGGGCTGGGTTGGGTTAGGTCAGTCCGCTGGCTGTAACTTCTCCTCAGAGGCGCAAAAATCTCTTTACAGACCTGTTGTTTTCTCTAAACTATCGCCAGCCAGTGTGAAATGATGGGGGGGAAGGGTTTCTCTCATCCTTCTACCCAACACTCAAGACCTGCAGCTGGGCTTCCTCTCTGCTCTTTACCCACTTCCTCCCTCATTCCCCCGGTGAGATCACTGGAGCTCACGGGTGCCATTCTGAAACAAACTTTTTCCCCATAACAAGATCCTAGACTTTAAACTTCAGGCCAGGCTTTTTTCCCCTCAGGTCTACACTGATATAATATGTCTCCATGACATCTAAATTACATAGATCATTTTTGAAGGCTCCAGTTCCATTAATACATGATATTTAGGGGGCATTTTAGCATTTATTTATAGGACAGTGGAGACGGACAGGAAGAGGGAGAGAGAGAGAGAGAGAGAGAGAGATGGAACTGGATCAGGCTGCACAGATGACGCAGTCTGGACTCAAACCACGGCCCTAAGCTCTTTTATGTCACAAACACATGTAACCCACTGCACCATGGCTCAGAGAGGAACAACATTTATTTGACCAGGTCAGAATTGTGTCTATATCATGATATGTTCAGAACAGTTTGCAGTTTTTTAGTGCACTAATGATACAAAGGTCAATGGAATTTCACACTATGAATAATTTCAAAGACACCCTGAGGTAACTGTAATATGATTAGCAACATGGCAGTCACTTTTGTACTTCATTTGTATGTTCAGTAATTATAGTGCATAGTGATATATGTATCCTATTTTATATTTATAAATAATCTTTTTTTTTTTTTTACTGGCGTTAAAAAAAGCTGGTGTAAAATAAACAAGGAACATTTTTAATGTCTCAGATCAGTCATTGGTATTTAGCATGTTTCCCCACATGAGAATGTGTTTCTGAATAGGTGTCAATTCAGGCACAGGTTGTGATAACAGTGAAAGCCAGTGTTTGGCCTGTGAATGTTAAACTGACCAAATCAAATCCCAAACATCACCAAAGACTAGATATGGAACTAGTTCAGATCTGGTCTGCTTTGTTGTGACGCACAAAGGTCTTTGATGTGTACGAGTCTTTCATACCTCCGGTTCTCCACAGTCACACTCCTCTCCTTCCTCAATGTATCCGTTGCCGCATTTCTGTCCCCCGTAGAGCATTTTGACTTCAGGCATATTATACAAACACATGCCCACTCCCTTCTCCAGACTAGCCACCAGATCCTTCTTACTACACGTACTGAACACCGTGGGGAATGGGTACCTGAGACGTAGAAGGAAAAATACAAATTAAACATATTTTATACAGAATTTAGGCTTCTTAATTAGTTTAACCAACAAGACTTCCTTGGTCTTCAACTCTCATCTGAAAAATCATGCTGGTCAATTAGCTTTACCAAATTAGTTTTGCTGGTTAACAGCATGCACTGTAAAAAATTATTGTGATCAGTTTTTGGAAGTGAAAAAGAATTAGTCTGAAAAAAAAAATTTGACATTTGCAGAATTCCCTGTGTGACACTTCACTTTTTATGTATTTTCATTGAAATAACTATATTTCCTCTTATTGTTTTCTAATCAGCTATGTTCATTAGGGTTTTATGTTACATCTAATGTTGCTAAATTAATGTTTATTGCATTTTTTAATGTTAAGTGTGTTACCATGATGGTGTTTAGTATTAGTGTGAATGACACTGTGCACCTTCTACAGGATTTACCTTATCAGCTTGTGGAAAAGCTGCTTGTGATGAGCTTTGATTCATCATGTGACTCTCATCACCACCTGTTTTTGGTGGTTGTGTATTACAAAGGTACAAAACAGATATTAGTATAGGTTAGTATATATACATAATATCAGTTAAAGGGATAGTTCACCCAAAAAACTCACCCTTATGTTGTTCCAAACCTGTATGAGTTTCTTCTGTTGAACACAAAAGACTATATTTTAAAGAATGTTGGTAATCAAATAGTTGATGGGCCCTATTAACGTCCATGGTACTTTTCAATGGCTGCCGTAAACTGTTTTTATTACCAACATTCTTTAAAATATCTTCTTTTGTGTTCAACAGAAGAAATACACGTAAACTCATAAAGGGGTGGAACAACTTTTTGGGTGAACTATCCCTTTAATGAAATCATTTTTTTCTCCTGTAGATTAAGTTAAATTCGTAAAACCTAGAATGTTGCAACCATATTTTTTACGGTAAATTTCTGGCAACCACAGCTGCCAGTTTTTTAGGTCCACTGGTCCACCAGCATAACCCAGCCTGGACCAGAAATTCATCCTAGTGTAAGTGATGAAACTTTTCAGCAATAATTTTAAAAAGCTTTCTAAGCCAATATGTCTAGCCAAACCAGCCACTTTTAAAGTGACGAGAAACGAGAGAAAAAGAGACCAAACAAACGGAGTAAAACGGTACACAATCTCAACGACCCAACCAAGCATATAAATTTGCAAGTATTCAAATTCCCAAAGTCATTAATGGCATTATTTCTACAAGCACAAAAATGACAACAAAACAAAGCGAATTAGCATATGACCTTCCACTGTGGCATTCACGCCCGAGTCCTCTACGTGATAGAACACTAAGCCAGTTGAGCATAAGCCCATATGGTACATTTCATGTTAATTCAGCACTACCGATACATGATTATAAAACAAACCAGCGCCGGGCCTGCCCTCAGCCTGACCGCAGTCACTGTAGCGGCCACGGACACAAAGACTGGGTTCTATCAGTTGAAGCAGAGCAGCGGACGATCATATGAAAGCCTCGGTCTAGGGAGGCTGCCTCAGGCAAGGAACGAGACGAGCTGAGATATCTGAGAGGAGAGCAAATGAAGCAAATTTATGTCTGGGCTCTGCTCACTGGAGAGTAATGCAGAAGATCCTTCATGGTCTGTTGCTAGTATCTTCAGTTCACTGGCTCACCCCAACAAACAAGCAGAACAACAAAGTGCGTATTTGCTATGCGCTCATAAATATGCGAAATGCTAAATAAATGGATGTCCTTGAATTTGTGTGTTTTCGAAAAGCGAGAGTGACTCTTCCTGCAGATTAATAGTGTGCATGCACATGAAGAAGGGATTAAAACATTAATAATCATAAGGTTACTGGGTGTAACACTTCTGTGCTGGAAAATTATAGCAGATGGTTACATTCATTAAATACAGCATGACATGTAGCATATGTTTTTTTTTTTAAATAAACTAAATGAATAAATTCTATTTTTAAAAAGTGTGAAATTTCCAGTTTATTCTGCAATATTTTAAATGTCATTAAAGAAAACTTTTTTTTGTGTGTGTGTGCAAATACCTAAAAAAATGGTCATGGTGTTCAATAAAGGGGGAAATATTATTTTGTCAAATGTAAGCAAATTGAGACACTGACCATGTTAAATTCTCAGTAAAAAAAAAGGATTGTTATTGTCCTTACTGCTGAAAACACAACATTCTCAAATCATGCTAGATAACATGGTAAACGATTACAAATATACAGTACCAGTCAAAAGTTTGGAAACATTACTATGTTTAATGTTTTTAAAAAAGAAGTCTCTTATGCTCATCAAGCCTGCAGTTAAAAAAACAAACAAACAAACAAAAAAAAAACAGTAATATTATGAAATATTATTACAATTTAAAATAATGGTTCTCTTTTTTAATATACTTTAAAATGTAATTTATTTTTGTGATGCAAAGCTGAATTTTCATCAGCAAGTACTCCAGTCTTTGGTGTCTTATGATCCTTCAGAAATCATTCTAATATGCTGATTTATGATCAATGTTGGAAACAGTTGTGCTGCTTAATATTTTTTTTATAACCTGAGATACTTTTTTCAGGATTATTTGATGAATAAAAAGTTAAAAAGAACTGTATTTATTTAGAATAGATATCTTTTGTAACTATACACTACCGTTCAAAAGTTTGGGAACAATAACTATTTTTTTTAAAGAAATTAGTACTTTAATTCAACAAGGATGCGTTAAATTGATAAAAGGTGATGGTAACGATTTATATTGTTAGAAATGTTTTTATTTTGAATAAATGCTGTTTTTATGAATAAATGCTGTTAACGTTTTACTCATCAATGAATCCTGAAAAAAGTATTCCAAAAAAAATATATTAAACAGCACAACTGTTTCCATCATTGATAATAACTGATTATCAAATCATCATATTAGAATGATTTCTGAAGGATCATAAGACACCAAAGACTGGAGTACTTGCTGATGAAAATTCAGCTTTGCATCACAAAAATAAATTACATTTTAAAATATATTAAAAAAGAGAACCATTATTTTAAATTGTAATAATATTTCATAATATTACTGTTTTTTGCTTTTTTTTAACTGCAGGCTTGATGAGCATAAGAGACTTCTTTCAAAAACATTAAAAATAGTAATGTTTCCAAACTTTTGAATGGTAGGCTACTGTATGTACCCTTTCCAACTTTTCACTCAAATCGTTATTCAGATAATGTGATTTGTAATGACTAGCCTTCTAATCAGGTATGCAAGAATTTGTTTTTTGCCTCCAAAACACTGCGTGGGCAAATTTTAAAGTATCCAGTATTGTGCTTTTAGTAGGAAGAAGAATTGAGCAAATAACAACTAACTGATCAATTACGATTTAAGCTGCACTTTTAACTAGAGTGTCTTGCTTTGCTGAAAAGACCTGGATTTGCATGCTGGACCAGAGTGGTTTATGCTGGTTTGGTGCTGGTGGACCAGTAAAACTTAACCAGATAAAACAGATAAAGCATGGTCTTGAAGATGAAGCTGGTTGGCCAAGGATTTCTAGCTGGTTAAGCTATTAAGCAGCCTTATAGGGACTCCAACACACATCCAAAGCATAACATGCTGCAAAAAGTACTCATACTGTTATATTCAGCAGAGCAGCATCCCTACCAAGCTGTTTAGTGATGAATAATATTTCCCGGCTAACACAACAATAGTTCATCCACATCAAAAATGGTTTGAAAACAGACGTGTGCAGCCACACGCATGTCACATCAATCTCACTTTCATGCACCTTTGACTGAGAGCCTTTGAAGAGTTTACAGATGAACTCTCACGCTTTTAACACCTCTGTTTTACCCGCCCATCATCTGTCCACCGGGACAGATTGTTTCCCAGCCACCCGTGCTCATCAAAGACAACCTCAGCGCTCACCTTTAGTGAGCAAACACAGGAACACAGGCCTGAATCAAACATCCATGACTCAGACAAGAAGCGATTCTGTCATCGGTGCCAGTAAAGCAAAATAAACTGCAGATGAAAGAGAGGAAAATGGGAGAAAAGGATGGAGGGAGGTGTGGTGTGGGGAAGAGAAAATGTTTGCCAGAAACATCTGTGCTCCCTGGGGGTAAGTGACCGCTTTTTTTGGGTTTTGTGGTGGGAGCCAAGCGCATGGAGGTAGGACGGATGACCGGCCGGACTCCTGCAAGGGGTTTTCTGGGTCTGTCCTCATACTTTACCCTGTGTCCTCAATGCACCCTTCCCAATAACACAACACCCCAGACTAAAATGTATTTCTCAGAGGTGCTTTTATAGTTCCAGTATCTCAGATGAGTTTTATTTAACTTTATCTCAAATGTTTCTTTTAAAATTCCTTAGACACAAAAGAGACAACTGATGACATAAAATGAATGGGGATAGAATAGCTAATGTGGAAATGTTTGAATTCGTAATTAAATCTCTGACTTCTGAAATTTTCAGACTTCTGATACTTTGGTATCTTGCCAAATCTAATTGATTGTTTAATATAAGGTGGAGTAAAATCTGCAGGAGAATAATTCCTTCCTTCCTTACTTCAATATATGATAAGAGTATAATCTGCAAGAGAATTGATAAAGGGTATTCATTCATTCAAAAAAAGATAGATAGGAAAGAGAATAAATAATTTACCTTATTTATTCTTATTTATTGATGTATTTCCCTGTAGACTTAGAGACAATCTGCAGGGATATGAATAAATGTTACTCATTCATTCTCCTGCAGTTTTTCCTCCATCTTATGTTAAAATATTATTAATCACATGACTTTCAAAGAGTCTTTAGAAACCAGAATTAAAGATGAAACACTAATAATATCATAATATCCTTTGATAAATGTCTAAAAAATGACTGTGTTTAACATATGTAATTGATAACCCCTTCAGACACTTGGGTGTACTTGGACCCCAGTTTGAAAACCTCTGGTCAAGGACAAACAATCAAGATATTGAAGTGCCCCTATTATGCTTTTTCGAATATTACCTCTCATGCAGTGTGTAATGTAGCTCTTTGTGAATGTAAACTGTCTGCAAAGTTTTAAAGATCAAAGTGCACGATAAATGGAGTTATTGTCTCCCAAAAGAAAAAATCCGTCTCTGAACTGCCGAAACGAGTCGTCAGCAATTCCAATCTGACTTCCGTGACATTCATACGTAACAGTGTAACACATTTGCATAATGCCTGTCTATGGTCATCATTGGCTGCCCGAGAACGGCGTCTTACTTTGACCCGCCCTCAAACACTTTAGCTGGTTTGTGTGGTCTACATCATGTCGAAAAGATGCTGTTTTCTGCGTTGTGAAAGCAAATTCATTCGTTATACCATAACTGTAATAAGTACCTACTAAAGATAGTATGCGATTTCGGACGCAGCCTGAATCTTCGAACTGCTTCTAATGAATCGTTTCAGACTCTTTGAGAAATGAGGTGATATTAAATGTATATTATGAGAAAATTACAGTGTTTTTGACCTCGGATGCATGTAAATCTGTTGTGGAGTCTCAAAACAAAACCAGGAACCTTTAAAATAGCATAATTGGGGCACTTTCAGAGATCTCATTTTGACTTTTCTCACCTAGGACATACCCATGCAAACACATCATAACTCAGCCACAAAAGAAACAGACAGAACTCTGTTGACACTTAGCATGTTCTCAAACAGACAAATCAATACCATCAGCTTAGTGACAATAAAACAGAAACAAGCAATTTAGCCCCAAAACACTGATTTGCAACAAGCCTGGTCTTCTGCAAATCTCACAGATGCCAGCAGTGTGGCAGTGAGCTGGGGCACAATCAAGCACATGTGAGTTTTAATGCCGTCTTTAAAGGGATTACAGTTGAAAGAGACCAATCAGTAGGGGCGTCTGGAAGTAAAAGTCATGACATTTGCAAATGGAAGCGACACATGCTGTATCTTAAACATTTTAAGAAAAAGCTAATGATCCAAAAATGACATTTAAGTGGCACTGTAGTTTGTGCAATGAGCCGTTTGCAGCAGCGAGGGCTAGAATAGTAATGTGACAGAGGAAAGGACTTGGGTTTAAAAAGGGATTGGCACTGGAGATGGAGAGCTTTGAATGGCGGTGGGTAAGCTGGCAGAGTTTGGCATCAGGTCAAGTGGGTTAAGCGGACTTGGCGTGGTGAAGAATTGTGCAAGCAAAAGCCAGATTGATTTATATTGCCTGGCATGCAGACATGGTTTGAGGCACATATAAGCATGAGTGCGAGATGTGTGTGCCAGTCCACTCTCAAAGTGCTGCGGGATTAGACAGACCACAGATATTGCCAAGCATAAAAACACACGCAAACACACGTAGCCTACATATTTACAGAGTTAAAGGTACACTATGTGGGAATGACTCCCATCTAGTGGTGAAATTGTATTTTGCATTCAAACGAAGTGCTCTCTAGCGCTTCGCTTTTTCAAATGCGTGTTGCAACTACGGTAGCCGTTATGTACCAAGAAGCTATGACAACATGTCTTCCAATAGCACTTCATCGAGTTTTCATTCAGGTTTGTTATTTCGCTTTTTTGGCGACGAGGATTCCTATTCCTGTGGCTCGGCATAAGTATGATCCTGCATTATGAAGTACCGTGCAGTGCAGCCTTTCAAATTTGCCAGGGCAGTGACAAGCGCCTCTCCTTGTCCGTATCAGCTGTTTTCAGTCACGTGACGCTGGCTCTGAACGAAAACGCGGTGTGGAAACGCGTTGAGGTAGGCTAGTGCTTTTTGTCCCTCTCTGCTATTATAGTTTTTCAAAATGGCAGAACGACATGGAAGCCTCCTTGGACTTACCCATCCAATGTAAATAAATATAAGAAATTCTTCGCTTACGAGGATAAGTCAGATCATTGGCAGAGGTAATTTTACACCAATGAGGACATATTTATGAATAAAGACATTGATTTTAGCTAATAAAATACTTAAAAAACTACACAGTGTACCTTTAAGTGTGCGAGTGCACTTAAACCTTCACAACTTTTGTGATTGCCAAACGATTCGCTCTGTTCCCTGCATCTGTGCAACACCTAAAGCCCTCCTTGTAGATTCAAATTTGAGCAAACAACAAATCCTTCCTGCTCGAACTTCGCTTTACTTCTTTACCCCAGTAAATCACAGCCACAGACGCACAAAAATCCACAGAAAACTCCTGAAGTCTACCCTGTCAAAGCCTCTTTTCTCAACTCAAAGATCTGCTTGCATCTGAAAGTTTAACTGCTATCATTAAGCATCTGCTTCATAATTCCCGCTAAGTGAAACCACATCTTTTCCAAGACTATTGAGCTCAACAATGAACCCAGATGTTGATTACGGTGTAAATTATTCTGAAATTACACGCCTGCTGTCCTCTCCAAAACGAGCGTGCTTAAACATTTTGATATATTTATGAAACAGTGCAATGTTGAAGTGTTTGCAGAAAACCAATAACTCTAATCATATCACTTGTGTTGCTGGCACCTCTAATCTGAGGCCAGTGCACCTGCTGTGTTTTAGAGATCTTTAAATTTCTGGGCAGGAGTTAGATAAGACCCAATGCAAGCCTACAACACTGCAAAACACGAGAGCTATGTTAAAAAAAAGTCAATTAAAAAAGGAAATTAAAAGCAAAACAGCAGGCTGATTTATGCTGGTCAAAGCTAGTTGAGCTGGTGAAACCTGATGTATTAAAAGGGATAGTTCACTCAGAAACAAAAATTCTGTCATCATTTACTCGCCCTCATGTCGTTCCAAACCTGCATGACTTTCTCTTTTCCATGGAACACAAAAGGAGGAGCTCCGAGTTCTCTTTCACGCAATTACAGTAAATTGCTTTAGACGTTGGCTTTCAAGCTTCAGAAAACAAACAACAACAACAACAACAACAAAAAAACACTATTGTAGTTTCACAAAAGTAGTCTGATGCTATATTCTAAACTACATATAAGTCTTCTGAAGCCATACAATAGGAACAGGCCAAAATGTATTTGATATCCACCTTAGTACTCCTGAAAAACAGTCTTCAAAAATGTGAAGAAAGCTGAAGAAAGAAAGTCATATGTGTTTGGATGGAGAGTAAACGATGACATTTTTAATTTTGGGGAGAACTAGCCCATTAAAAACCATTTTGAGGATACCAACACACAACATACTGATGATGACCAACTTAAAATATCGAACCTGAGTGCACTTGAGTCCATTTAGGCACGAGTGTCTCACTTGTTGTTTTTTTCATTGAGGGTGTTCGCACACACAGAAACACACCATTATTTCAGCTGAGCTTGTGTTACCAAATTATTCCTGTTTCCCCAAGCGTTCCTCTGGTCATTGTTAGCGTAAATCTTTCTACAGTACGTCACAGAATTCCAAACATGTTCAAATTTCACTTTGGGAGATATCAGAACAGCTTAGTTCTCGGTCAAACCATGATGACATCTGATATCATAATACACACACTCATGCATGACAATTTGTTAAAAGAAAACACAAAGTTGGAAAAACCTACATTTTTGCAAATCTCCTGAAAATTACCTATACATACAATTACTACGGTTTCCAGCTGAAATGAACACTATGGCAGTAAAACACCAACTTCTACTATTCCTGTTCACACAAAATATGATTACAGGGTGGATTATTGATTTAAAAACTGTTGCTGGCATGGAAATAAGTTATGAAAACAAAACACACCATAGTGCATGATTTGTACTGCAAACTTTTCAACATCTGCATCACATAATTAGCTTCATATGTGTGGATTTCTGATGTAGTAAAGTTGTTCACTTGCAGAGGTCCCGGTTAAAAGTCATGATAAAATAGCTCAAAGACTAGAAGCAAGCTAAAATGGCATGGTTGCTTCAGCAAATGCTTTTTTATCTCACATTTACCTTTTGTTAACATCGATGATACCACAGGCAAGTTTTTCAGATTAGCCTGTGTTGAATCCATTACTTTTAAATTATATTTAAAAACATTATCATTCCTTTTGCACACTTAGGCTACTTTATACACACACACACACACACACACACACATAGTAGTCATCTGAATTAACCTGCCTGGACTGTTTCTAAGTGGTGAGCTGCAATTCAAAGTCATTTGTATCTAGACTTTTTTTCGAAACCCCATTCTGAGTTTGACCTATTAGAGCTGTTATGTTATCAGCGATTGGTGGGGAATGAGAAAATTAATGTCTGTTTAATCAGCCTCCTCCGGCGACGCAAACTGATACGAAGTCGGGCTCTATTGTGCTGCCTGTTATTTAGAAGATAACACCGCCGCTTGGGATTCGGTGTGCGGCCACCACAATAAAAGGTGAAACCGTTACCCATTAAGCGATAGCATCTTTCCAAAAGGCCATCTGACATGCTTGATATTATGGCTAAACGTTCTTCTCTCATTTGCTCTGTAGAGAAGATACAGGCCGAGATTGTGTGAGGTAAGCACTGTCTAAAGAAGTCGAATCACAATGTTTAACACACTGCTGATAGCCTTCTACCTCAAGCTAAGATATATGCTGTGTTTGTTCTTTGGTGCCTTTGTAGAGTAAGTTAGTCCACCTTGGTAACGTCCCTGACAGCCATTTCCAGTTCCTGTCTAACTGAATGGGGAAACACAATAACAAAAGTTTTACTTTATAGGAATTTATTCATTGCAAAGAAGGAGATTAGCTCTTTAAACTAAAACTTGACTTGCTTTTCTTACAGCCGCCATATTCATCATTCAGCATGGCAATTTTCTCCATTCATTTTCAAACTAGTGCCTTATTTCTTCCTTGTTTGGCACGCATGTTAGCTATTGTATTTGGCTGAAAAACATTAAGAAGCCGACAATAACTTCGTGTTTATGCTTCAGCATGAATTGAAGCAGATCTACGGTAGTTCTTAATTTCTATTTTTGTCCTTCCATCTTTCTTTGTTTTGTCTGTTTGTCATGTCTGTCAGACCATCTTATTCAGTCTCATTTGCAATTGTCTTTCTGGTGAGTTTCCAGCTCTGAATCTCCCAGACTGTATGTTATTGTTCATTCGACGCTGCAGCTAGGACACTGGGGCTGAGAGCTCACAAAAACTGTCAAAAAGAGAGAGAGAGAGAGAGATAGAGAGAGAGAGAGAGAGAGAGAGAGAGAGAGAGAGAGAGAGAGAGAGAGAGAGAGAGAGAGAGAGAGAGAGAGAGAGAGAGAGAGAGAGAGAGAGAGAGAGAGAGAGAGAGAGAGAGAGAGAGAGAGAGAGAGACTGCATGCATGATCATGAATTTCTCATGTTTGAACTTTAAAATAGATCCTTGCAGAGTTAGATCAGCGCAACAAATCCAGCAACAGCAGGAAAAGGGTTTTGAGGAACTGAATAAATCAGAGCCAGAATGTGTGCTTTGTTAAGGCCAACTTACAGAAGGTTTATTTAGCCAGTGAAAACAGCATTGAGACAAAGGATCAAACACATGGAAAAAATGAAAACTGAGAAAGTATTTTTTTTTCTATCTGAATCGGTGTGCGTCTGAAAATAATAGTTTTCTTAAATAGTATTTATCTCTTAAAATGATCTAATCCTTAAAATAGACCTTTAAGCATATTTAGATTTTTTTGTTTCCACATAATAGCTTAAATTAAGTTTGAGGTTAATAGTTTTTAAACTACTATATTAAGTCTTTTTAAGCATAAACTAAATGTACATTTATGCATTTAGCATAAATTCAGTGAGAATTATTTTTAAAACAAGAAAAAATTTACTTTGCCAATGGGATCAAATATATTAAGCTAACTAATCAATACATACTGGTCCAAAAATTTGAGGTCAGTAAAAAAAAAATAATCTCTTATGCTTGACTAAGGTTGCATTTATTTGATCAAAAATACAGTAAAACAGTAATATTGTGAAATATTTTATAATTTAAAATAACTGTTTTCTATTTTAAAAATGTTATTTATTCCTGTGATGGCAAAGGAGCCATTACTCCAGTCTTCAGTGTCACATGATCCTTCAGAAATCATTCTAATATAATGATTTGCTAAATGAATGAATTTTTCTTATTATTATAAATGTTGAAAACTGTTGAACTGTTTTTTTTTTTTTTTTTTTGGGAACACTGATACATTTTTTCAGAATTCTTTGATGAATAGAAAGTTCAAAAGAACAGCATTTATTTGAATTAGAAGTATTTTGAACATTATAAATATCTTTACTTTTGATCAAAATAATTTTATGAACAAAATGTTGTCTATGCATGTGTGTTTTGTGTCTTTGTGTGTCCGTGAGTATCGGCCTTTAGGGTTGAATAAACTAAGGAAGCCTGTGTTTCTCACATGGGAAGTAAAAAATAGGCCAGCATTTTCCTGACTCTGCAATAGTACACAGCTTCTCTGATACAACAAATTCATGTGAACTGCCACTAAAACAATACCAGTCCAAGCTGTGGAGGCACTGGCACAGCTGTCTTTTTTAATTGTTGTTTCTTTTTATTTGGTGTGTGTGTCTTGTATCTATATTGGGCCACGAGTCCGGAATAAAGTTGAATTGAAATTGAATTGAAATTGAATTGAAATACAAAACAAACGCTTTGACTTACAAACCCTACATGAACCTATAAAAAGTGGACGCCGATATGGAAGTAAAATAATGTCAAATGTTTTTGAAATAAAACAGCCTGCTGAATTGCACTACTTGAAAAAAAAACATGCTTGCATTTTAATGCATTGTATTTTTAGGGCTTGCATTTTTATGGGCTGAAATTCAACATGGTTGAATATTTAAGCTGTGAATATTTCAATTAAAAACATTTCAAACACATTTTCATTATTAAAAATTCAATAATCCATATTCACCTTTCATATTTCACTTCCAAAATATTCAAACTGTTTAAAAATACAATCTAAAATATTCAACAGGGAATTTTCGGTCCATTTTATTTCGCTTTGCAAATTCGCTTCCACAAATTCAGTGGTTCAAATTCGACAGTAAATTCAACATTGACATCCAGGAACGGCAGGAAAAGCAGTAGATTGCCGAGCATACTCTCCATCTGCTGTTAGTCAACCTCACCAGCAGGAGGTGCAAAACGTCAACAACACGCACTTTTGCATTTTTAAACAATTTGAATATTTTGGAAGTGAAATATGAAAGGTGAATATGGATTATTGAATTTTTAATAATGAAAATGTGTTTGAAATGTTTTTAATTGAAATATTCACAGCTTAAATATTCAACCATGTTGAATTTCAACCCATAAAAATGCAAGCCCTAAAAATACAATGCATTAAATGGTTAATGCAATGCCTATTTTTTTCAAGTAGTGCAATTCAACAGGCTTTTTTTATTTCAAAAACATTTGACATTATTTTACTTCCATAGGCCGAACTCTAAACCGTGACCTCAAAACCCTGAATGACGCTGCACTGAACGATGTGTGAGGGGTTATTTTGAAAGGTGGGGACAAGCTTTGGCACTCCAGCGTTCTTTTAAAAGCACCTTCTTTTTACAGAAGCGCCACGTCTTTTTAAGTATTCATCCATTACGCTGCTGAAGAATTTGGAGCTATGAATATTTAAAGTAAAAAAAGTAAAAATGATGTCAACCTCTCCTCGTAACCTGCAGCTAAAATAGACGACAAAAACCACCTCTCGTGAATCCCTCCCTCCCCTGAGGTAGCTTTAAAAAGCCCAGAGAGGTTTCTTCACAACATGTTGTCTTGTTGTCATATGAACACATAATGGGAGAATAGGGTTGTGCTGTTTGTTATGGCCGTGATCCAGGGTCGAGCAGCAGTCCAACAAAAATATCCCCACTATGAGATAAGACATGCACAGCAGAGAGATTGAAAAACAGTCACAGCTGAGAGCGGACAAGATGATTTCTAGTGACTGACAAGCAATATTTCAGAAACAGCAAACTGCAACTTAGTTTAGACCGAAGGCTGAAAAAAGCCTGTCTGGAATATCTCAAAAACACTAGAAATTAATGTGTGTCTCACACACATTGTGTATTATTTTAAACAGAATTATGAGGTACTGGCTCAATTCACATCTAACAAAAAAACTTCCCCATAGTATACACTTCTGTTAAAAATTTGTTTTTAAAAAGACAGTAGAGATATTTATAATGTTACAAAATATTTGTATGTAAAACGAAAACTGTTTCTATTCATCAAAGAATCCTGAAAAAAATGTATCATGGTTTCTATTCACTAACAGTTTTCAACATTTATAATAATAGGACATGTTTCTTGAGCATTAAACCAGCATAATAGAATGATTTCTGAAGGATCATGTGACACTAAAGACTGGAGTAAATTCAGCTTTGCCATCACAGGAAGAAATTACATTTTAAAAACAGTTACTTTAAATTGTAATAGTATTTCACATTTTTACTGTTTTTACAGTAGTTTTGACATACATCTTACAGACCGCAATTTTTTGAACGGTAGTGTAAGTGTAACAACGCATACGAGTGGTTCAATTATACCAAAAGGTTATTACTGGTTAGCATGGTCCCCCTTGCTGGTAGATGTGAGACATAATAAATAGCATATTTGAATAAGTTGTTTTGTATAGTAAAATTAAATTAAATTTTTCATTACAGTGAAAAAAAAGTGTGAAAAGGACTTTAATGTCACATCTCACTCATTGCCATCAGCCAATCAGTGTTGTCCTGCTGTCATTGCCATTGCCCTGTCATTCCAAATTGATTAGTCACATGACATTTATGTCTCAAGTGATTGGCTGGAAACAACCTGGCCACAGAACTGAGCACCCAAGGATGGCAGATTTCACATTCGGCCCATTCCAGTACTCCAGTACTACATCTAAAAACCCCATCCCAACTGACTCTCTGGTCCATCGTCTGATAAGGCAAACTGCTGTAAGTGTAAGGAGAGAAATTTCCCATGAGCCAGCCTCACCTTATCAACCTGGTGTTTACCCATGTTCGAAACCAGTCACATGCTGAAAACCATTACCGGCAAGCGTGTTATCACGAGAAGCCAGACGACGACTGAATGTCTGAAATCCAGAAATGAATGTCTGGACAAAGCAAGCCTTCCACCTATCTCCAAGTTTTTGAGTTTCAATCCGAGACAAGCCTCACATCAGTGATGATGTATGGGTATTTAGTGCAAATTCGTCACTGAGACACGGCTAATTAACCCCTGGTCAATAAGATGCAGGTAAACGGCTGATTATTCTCTTGTGTACATGAGTGATGAGAGCTTGATTTGCCCGTTCCCCTAGATAATGGGGCTCGTTGGAGACTAATTGAGATGTAGAGAGACGCGTCTGCGGTGCATTTGTACATCACATCCAGACAGGTTACTCCACTCAGGAGTACAAGAGGAGATTATTAAAGATTTGTTAGATCTTGATCTGTTCAAACATTCCTATTTACTCACAGTGGTTTGTCAAGTGGCAAAACCTGCTTTGGATAACTCTGTAATCAACATGTTTCTTAAGCACATACTCACCCTGTAGAGGGGGTCATGATGCACCCGCCACGATCTACAGTCATCCTACAGCCGCATCCTCGCTCCGGTGTGTCGTGGTTCATTCCAAAGTTATGGCCCAACTCATGGGCCAAAGTCACAGCTGCTCCCAATGGATTGTCCGAGTGATCCTATAGGAAACAACACAATGTCATAACATATCTCAAACCAGTTTGTGCTGTATTTATCTGTGTACTGTCTTGATGTATATTACTTTGTACATTGTAAACTGCCATTGAAAGAGAGGGGGGGATGGGGGATCAAAATCAAAATAATGTTTGATTAATCTCTTCTTCAAAATAAATATTTCGTTGCGAAATCTGTGTGGGGAAATCTTTCGCTCTCAAGAAAAAATTCCAGATTGCATAGATTTCTATTGAAATGCATGGATTTTGCCCATAAAAATAATGGGAAAACGAGGAATGAAGGAGGGATTGGAGCCATGTCTAGGGACCAGAATATCAGGACAACACGGAACACCCTAGAGACCACTCAGAACATCTTAGCAACTGCAAAAATAAAGTAAGGCTGTCAGATATGCACTTTTATAAAATACAAATGTGCTAGAAAAATGAACAGTGCCAAAGTTCAAAGTTCATGTTTATTCAATGCTTACAAGTGTACCACAATTATAATGTTCAAATAATCTTCATGTCGGGTCTTTCTTCATACAAGACTGAAGAAAAAAAGAAAACCTGTAATAGCTGATTAATAATATATGACACGTGAAAGGACCAGCAGACAGCTGTTATTATGTCTAGATGGGCTGTAGAAGCTCCTGTGAATTTTGATAATTTCTCTTTCAAACTCACTCTTTTAAAATCTATTTCAACCTTGCCATAAAACACACATATAATCATCACTGCTCTTATTCTCCTTCTTCTGTTCTTCTGCTCTCTTCATCATCTGTTCAAAGAGAACAAAGCAGAGCTTCAGCGCTATCCATTTCAGCTGAGGCGAAGAAAACCTCCCTTCTGCCTCACGAACGTGACCTGGTTACCAGCGAACCACCTCTTATAACCCAGAAACAGATTTTTTTCCCTCTTAGATTAGCTGCCATCTTTTCACACAACTATACCCTGACTGCCTTTTTTCCATTTCACTGTACATCAAAATGCCATTTCCCGCCTTGATTACAGGGCAAGGAACATGACAGGCTCATCTTAGCTTTCAGTGCCAACGGGTGATATTTCTTTGCCTCATTTCATTTATTCAAGATCTATAGGGTGCCACTGATGACCGTATATATTTTGAGTATGACTGACTTGCCTCTCTCTGAGCATAATTGCAGACTAATACAGTGGTTAATGCCGTGGGAAATCCAGACTTAACTATTCCAAGAAGCCACTACCAAGCTGCCACATTGAGAACGTGGTGCCTTTATAGTGGTAACAGCCATATTTAAGTGCTCTTGTGCTTCTGTCAAGTTAGTTCCAGATTTTGATATCAAAGAAATCCCCAACTTTTGGATTCCTAAAATTATGAAAGAAGTGCCCATTATGGTTTGTCCAAAGGTCATATTGTTTCACTCAAATCTTCTTAGACAATTTGTGAGTTAACGCACAGGGTTTTGAAGACCTTTTAAGCGGATCAGTCTTACAACATGGTACACGATAGTTTAATTCACTGCAGGATTCATTTTTAGTCTCTGTTTGCCATATGTTAGTGCATGGGGGAGTGACGCACATATGAAAACAAGACTCCGAAACCACAGAAATACATCAGTCAGTGTACAGTGTGTCTTTTCCTAAATCAAACCTCTTTTCTTCTTCTTTTTCATGTCCCCTCTGTCTCTCTCATTCTCTTTCTCTCTTTAATGGATATGTTGATTTTATGAAGTAACTTGAAGGAATACTCTTCCAAAAAATGAAAATTCTGTCATCTTTTACTCACCCTCATGCCACAGAACACAAACAGAGAAATTTGGCAGAATGTTCATGCAGCTGTTTTTCATACAACTGAAGTAAAAAGTAATAAATGAACAGAAAACAGAACTACAGAAATGATGGTGCTTTACATACAGCCCCTGGTGACCCTTTCACATTCATTGTATGGAAAAGGAACAAGATGATCATCTTACCTAACATCTATTTTTTTTTTTTTTTTTTTGTGGCAGAAGAACACAGCAATGAAGGGTGAGTAATTGATGACAGCATTTTCATCTTTGGGTGAACTGTCCCTTTAAGAACTTAATGGAAATCATTAATCATTCGGCACCAAAATAGTTTGTAACTCAGACCTATGGCTAATGACTTCATCTCTGTGAGGCCCTGTTTAAGAGAGCCAGTTTGTTATAGTGGCATGGATGATAGATCTAGACTAATAAAAATGTAAATGTGTGTTATTTAGTCATACAGCAGCAAAGCAGCAATAAATGGCTGCATAAGTAGTTATGCATTGACTGACAGGCAGCCTCTGGGTGGTTAAGAGAAAGTAGACTAAACTTGCATGACCTTATAAAGCTGAAATGCATATGGATTAATTAGACTAATTTTCACACTAAAGGTACGATGTGCTAAAAGATCATGCACTACAAGAACATAAACAGCCTTAACAGTTGCATTAAACTGCACATGTCCAAAGTTTGGAAACATTACATTTTTTTTAAATGTTTTTGAAGAAGTCTCTTGCTCATCAAGGCTGCATTTATTTGATTTAAAAAAATACAGTAATATTGCAAAATATTATTACAAATTAAAATAACTGTTTTCTGTTTGAATATATTTTGTAATGTATTTTATTCCTGTGATGAAAAAGCTGTTATTAAAGAATTTAATATAAATATTTTGTAACATTATAAATGTCTTTACTGTCACTTCAATCTAATGTATCTTTGATGAATAAAAGTATTAATTTATCTAATCTGACCACAAATGTTTGAAATAGTGTCATTGTTTCCACAAAAATGTTAAGCAGCAAAAAAACGGTTTTCAACATTGATAATAATAACAAATGTTTCTTGAACATCAAATAAAATTTCTGAGGGATCATGTGACATTGAAGACTGGAGTAATGATGCTGAAAATTCAGCTTTATTCACAGGAATAAATTACATTTTAAAGGTCCCGTTCTATGCCCCTTTTCACAAGATGTAAAATAAGTCTCTGATGTCCCCAGAGTGTGTATGTGAAGTTTGAGCTCAAAATACCCAACAGATAATTTTTTACAGCATGTTTAAATTGACATTTTTTGGGGCTCAGAAAAACGAGCCGTTTCAGTATGTCCCCTTTAAATGCAAATGAGGTGCTGCTGGACGACACAGGGGGCGGAGCTTCATGAGCTCGCGCTCAGTCTGTCAGGACAAATTCATCTCACGGAATGATGATAATATCAGAAACTCTCAGTAACGGCGTTCATTTCGAGTCGGACAATAATGCCTACAGAGTCAGATTGCTGTATAGAGATGAAACAGGTATGGTTTAGTAGTTTAATTACGGTTATTATAACGTATTTGTCATCTGCTTGTAGGCTATGTATCCATTATTTATTAATAATAGACTACAAGTCTGCTGTCTGAATGATGATCAAACATGTACTGATGAGTTTAATAAAGTTTATTGTACATCACACAAAAGATGAAGCGTCAGTTTTACTTCAGAAAATCACCGTAAGAGCTGAGTAAACACAGTAGGCTAAGTTATAAGAAGTGTGCAAGTAACGTTAGCCAGTAGAGTTGAGGGAGCATTCCTGTGGGCGGAGGTTAGTCAAGAAACGGTTCTGGTGATGTCACTAATGCAGGATGTAGAGGGGTGTAGTCCAATCGAGCCGCTTTTTGTAGTCAACTTCTGTTAAATAAAATATCTCGCTTGGCATTGAACTTTGAGCTTTATAATTTTACAGATATTATTTATGCTCTAACAGCAACATTACACACTAACTAAAGTTTGAAACATGGAATCGCATGCAACGGGACCTTTAAAATCTATATTCACAGTTCTTTGAAATTGTAATAATATTTCACAATATTACTGTTCTACTTTATTTTTGGTGAAATAAAAGCAGCCTTGGTAAGCATAAGAGACTTCTTTTTTATTTTTTTTTATAAAAAATGTAATGTTTCCAAACTTTTGATAGTTGACTGTATATTCTTTCAATATCCATTAAAGGGATGGTTCACCCAAAAATGAAAATTAGCCCATGATTTACTCACCCTCAAGTCATATTACATTCTTCTTTCAGACGAATGCAATCAGAGTTATATTAAAAATGACCTGGCTCTTCCAAACTTTATAATGGCAGTGAATGGCTGTTTCTGTTTTGAGATCCATAAAAGTGCATCCATCCATCATAAAAGTGCTCCAAACGGCGCTGGGGGATAGCTTCCGGCCAAACGGCCATACGCAGTCTACTTACACCTAAAGCGCAACTTATGCAAATTGTGACGTCAGAAGTAACGTAGTGCTTCGTGGCGTAGCGTAAATATCAGCAGTACGTTGCATTACTCGCATAAGTTGCGCTGTAGACTTAAGTGGAATCCGTATGTTCATTTGGTCGGAAGCTAGTTATTTTACTTTACAAAGCCTTTATAAAGGCTTTTTTAAGGCTGGGTTTGTAGGGAATTACAAACCTGCGCACATATATTCAAACGCGCATACTGAACTCGTAATACGCATGTGCACGCCATCAGCATTCTCACAGGTTTCGCGTTTAAAGTCTGTGTAGAGTTTCCTGTTAAAACAGTGTCGTTTTAGCAGCCCATAAGTAACTAATGATCGTTGCGACGGAAGTGAATCAATCAAATTAACTTTAGCTGGAAAATAACTTTATTCACGACCTGTTATAAAGCCAAAACAATCTCTGTTACTTTAAATTCTTCTAATTCTATCCTTGTATCTCTGTAAAGCCGCTTTTGAACAATCTACTTTGTTTAAAGCGCTATATAAACGAAGATGATTTGACTTGACAGTGTCATCTTAAAAAGTGTTACATATTGATATTTTTCTTACACAAATGCATCGCTTCGCTTCGGAAGGCCTTTATTAACCCCCTGGAGCCGTGAGGAGCACTTTTATGATGGATGGATGCAATTTTATGGACTTCAAAACAGAAACGGCCATTCACTGCCATTATAAAGTTTGGAAGAGCCAGGTCATTTTTTAATATAACTCCGATTGTATTCATCTGAAAGAAGAATGTCATATACACCTAGGATGACTTGAGGGTGAGTAAATCAAGGGCTAATTTTCATTTTTGGGTGAACTATCCCTTTAAGGCAGTGATAATATGTTTAGCATATCATTGGTAGTTTTACTGCAAAGCACCGGCCCTTCAAGAGAAAACACACCTAAAGAGCAGGAATGGGTTAAAGGAGTGGAGGGTCTTTCCAGGAGATCATGAATAAACAAACAAACATGATAAAAAGACAGAGGGATTTAGTAGTCTTCTTTTGAGTCACTACACCTTTGCTTCCTCTATCTAACAGGCAGTCTAACCTGCCAAGGCAAAAACCATGAAAAAGTGAATGACTCTTAAAAAAAAAAAAGGAGCGAGGTGGTGAAAACAGTAGTACTGATGACTGGTGGGTGCTGGGCAAACAACCAAGATCAGTGTCTATTGATCAGTTGAAAAATTCTGAAATTAAAAACAAACAAAATTTAATATATCTGGGCTGCGTGGGATACAACCTATACCATAAAGGAATGGTTCACCCTAAAATGAAACGAATGCGCCATTCTAAGCACATATGACTTTCTTTCTGGAACACACACACACACACACACACACACACACACACACACACACACACACACACACACACACACACACACACACACAAAAACCTACAGGATCATTGCAAGGAATGGGACTGAGGCTTTCAAGCCTCAAAAGTCCTAAAGCATTTTTAAGCTTACAGGCCCATTCACACCGAGAACGATAACTATAAAGATCACTATAATGATCACTATTAGTGTCCACACCAGAGGACAATATCGTTCTGTTTATTTTCAGTTATGTCGTCTAGCGCTGTTAATGCTCAAGCTCTTTAAAGCAGGATGGATTCTGATTGGCTGTCAATGTTCTTATAGTTCATCGGCTGCAAAAATCGTTCTGAAAGTGATTCCAACAGTAGTTTCTTTATACTGTTATCATTACAGTTATGGTGTGGTGCTGTTCTTTTATATTTAGAACAATATATAGAACTAAATCTTTAGAATTATTATAGTTATCGTCTTTGGTTTGAACGGGCCTCTAGTCCCCATGGGAAAAAGTATGCACCAGGTTTTGAACGACGTGAGGGTGAACGGCATAATAACAGAATTTTAATTTTGGGGTGAACACTCCCTTTAAATTTCAGTGGGTTTAAATTATGAAAGTTTAAAACAGCAGGGTGGTTGTGCAGCTCAGTGTGAATGTGCTAATTATGGGACACAGAGTGTGTAACGATTGATTTCTCACCATGACAATGCCTCCTGACTGCTCAGCGGTACACATACTCATGATGGGAGCCATGCCTATTGTGGTGCCCTGGAAGTACACCCCACTGCCATAAGAGAATGAAAATGAGATTAAATGTATAAGCCAAATAATAAGACTAAGACTAATACATAGGCTACGTTTAGAATAAAATTGTGCCATGCTACGGCACTTGCTGAATTAATCATGCAGAGATATTGTAACAAATGTAGCATACTACTGTATGATAATGCTTTCCTTTTTTAGATAATAGCCTGACTTGGTTATGTACTGCTTCCCCTTTAACCTGATTTGGGTATGCAGTTTTTTCAGGATTCTCTGATTAATAGAATATTTTACATAGAAATCTATATAAATGTACATTATAAATGTCTTTACTGTCTTTTTTAACATTTTAATGCATCCTAGATGAAAGGTATTCATTTCTTTAAAAAATAATATAACAGTACATATGCACAAGTTGTTAGTACCTAATAAGTTGGGCGTTATCATGTGGCCGCTGCGGCAACAGTTTAAGTTTTCTCCAGTCCAAAAATTCATGCAAGGTTGTGAATGGGTCTTGGGTAACTGCACACTTATCGGCATCACTCCACACCTCCAGTCCCACCAGAGCTACACGAATGTTTAGTACTCTGTAAAACTGAGAGAACACATAATATCAAACTCTCTATTCCTTCATGAACTTGGCCCCTTACATCTACTGACAAAGAAATTCATAAATCCATCCATATATCTGTTTGGACATCAGTCAACTTATAACCTAAAAATAATCATCTTTCTTTCAAAAGGGGGCTCATTTAAAAGCTTGTCCTTTACCTCAGCAGTTCTACATTCATCTCTGACAATCAGGCCTCTATTTTAGACTTCTAATCAAGGGTTCCTATTCATTTGGGTGAAGAATGGCATTTAATACCTTGTCCACGTAATTGGCGATCTCAGCAAGTCTTTGCTTAACCTTCTCCACATCTTTTCCTTGTTTCTGGAACTGAAGACGGAAAGAAAAGAAAAAGTTAAGATGAGATAAATACTGCAACGAGTATAAAATGGCAGTCTAGATGGATTTTTTTGAACAATGCAGGACCTCCTGACTGGCAATATCTTCATCTGTCATTTGTGAGGACATAATCAGAAGTGTTTAATGGCACACTCTTAAGAGCACTCGAAAGTGACCATAATGGCAGGGTAGAGGTGGCACTGAACAATAGCAATCAAAGTAAAAAAAAAAAAAAAAGTGTGACAGGTAGCCATTTTTGGATCAGATGTAAAACTAAATAAACTAAATTAATATAAGGGATAAAAAGCATTTTTATGCAAATAGTTTTACACGAGAATTGAATTAGCAGGGAGAGAATGAAAAACACAATCCCTCTGTATCTCTCTCTCATACGCACACACACACACGCACGCACGCACGTGCGCACGCGCGCACACACACACACACACACACACACACACACACACACACACACACACACACACACACACACACACACACACACACACTTTTTAATATACAGACATCTGTGCTGATAACAGTTTCCTTTTCCCACATCCAATGTTCACTTTATACACAACACTTCCTGTTTCCTGTCTGATCATTTGGGAGCATTGCCCTACTTCCTGTCAGGTCCCACCCTCTATATGACCTGCTTTTGGTCTGGCCTACTAAGGTGAAACAAAGAACCGAAACTTTACCGTAACCCAAATACTTCACAATACAATTGGGTATGACTGCACATTTCCCTTGATTTTTCTTTCTTGATGAATCTAATATTAAAGAACTTAGAGTACACTGTGAAAAACAGTTTGATTGAGCGTGTAAAAACACAAAGTATTGTAATATCAATGACTGACACTACACAAAAAATTACTTTTTAACTTTTATAACTTTTTTAAGCACCACAATATCTGTCAAACCTGTGTTTCTTTGTTGTCCTACCTCTCTGTTGTCCGCTACAATAATGAGCTCCACATATTTGGTGGTCTTCTGAACATCCCGTTTATGCTGCCAAACAGAAAAGAGCACATCTTACTGTGTGATCAACCCTTCATTACAAACAAAAGTCACCAGAGGGTCCACCAGAGCGTAGTGACTGGATTCATCCCATTGACTGGATTCATCCCAGTGACTTTGAATCTGTTCACCAAATAACATTCAGATTCGTTAACTAAATCATTCAGTGACCCATTCTGCAGGTTATACCAGGTTTTGTGTGTGTGTGTGTGTGTGTGTGTGTGTGTGTGTGTGTGTGTGTTATAAGCAACTTCATTAAAAGCCACCTGAAACTATTCATATTTTTATTCAAATTTGTGCATACAATACAAAAAAAAAAAGCCCTTTAGCTAGTAACTTTTTTTGTTTAATCCATCTGAAGTGGTCCAATGGAGGATGCTTGACCATTTTGAGTGACTACCTCTATGTACTGATATTGCAAAACCACCAGATTATTTGCCTAGGTAAATTATTAATTTACCATATTAAAACAAAATTAGGGCCGAGATTCAAATCCTTCCCACTGTAAACTGACATAAAGTAGGATCTTTGAGTGATCTTTCTTGACCATTATATTTGGATTTGAAATGTGATATTCTGACGGCCCGCCCCAGTAACGGGATTTCAACCAAGGAAATCAGTTGAAAAACGCCAAACCGCGTTCCAGGGTTGAACACCAAAAAAAGCTGATGTCTGAAACAACAAGAGACACCTCTGAAATGTCCCTTTAACCTTCTTGTAACCTTTTTTGGTTGTTTATAACTTAGACTAGCAGTTCAGTAGTCACCATGGTGACAATATCAAGAGTCTTCATCTCCTTTTGACTTTTTTCTTGTCAAATGGACAATGAAAGAGTTTATAATCTTTAGATGTGTCTGCAAACATCAGCACTTATTATACATGGATATCATCAGTTTGCCATTATGTCGAGTGATAACAGCATCTTTTATCTGCTGCTATCCTTCTGAATCGATACAATGACGTCTGAACATCTTATTTAGATAGCTCTGTTGAGATAAGAACATCTTCAATGTCAAGACTTTTATGTAGGGATCTTCTGTTATCCTTTGATGTCTCGCTGAGCTTTCTAATCTTGTTTTAGCATGCATGGGAAGTGAGGGCAACCACAATCCCCACATCTGCATTAACAAAGACATCACATGCTGAATGATGCATGTTAATTCATCCTCAAGACAAAAAGTGACACTCTCTAAACAAAACATTGTCATAATAGTTGCTACATTGACAGTTGCTGACGGATCGCATTCGTACCCTCGTGCTGAATGATTGTGGCAGTCCTCCAGCGGTTGCATGGCTGACAGTCGATATGTTGTGTCCGTGTCCACAGGTTCCGGAGGGGAAGTGTAGGTGATGTCCTTCATAAATCACATGGGTGTCGTTTGCTGGCTCAAAAGCTGGCTCCACCATCAGCGTTTTATTTTCAAGTAAGATAAACCCTCTGTGAATTGAATGAAGATAAGAACCATTTTAAATAGTGCTTACTGATGCAAAACATACAAAAACTTATTGGCAAGCTAACAGGCAACTTTTTTGTGGTACTTGCTAAGACTAGCATCCCTACGATTTCTCAAACTTAGTAGTGAAGTGTTTTGTTTAGTGAAAATTTGGTGTACAAGATTTGTGATACAGACAAGAATTAATCTCAAATTTTGCAGCTTGTTGATGTGTTATTTTTAAAGTGATCAGCGGCCAGATTTACAAAACATTCTTCAGAATAAAATCAATTAACTGCAATTTTTCTTCTTATTTTCTAACAAGAATAGCAATGAGAATTAAGTTTTATTATCTTATCTAAATTAAGAATGTTCTTATCTTAAGCTTGTTCTAAAAGACGAAACTCTTTTAGATTGTTCTAAAGACAACAATTTGAAAAATCCTGATAAGAATGGGTTTTATTTCCAAATAACTGTGTGGATTTTTTTGTTTTTGTTCACACAGGAGAACTCCTCATGAAAAAATCTCGACTAATTCACAACAAATGCGTCCACATTAATTTGTTCTTAATTTTGTTGTAATGTTAATGAATTTGGAGTATTCTAGAAGAATAACCGTGTGCCCGAGGGTAGTCATTTGCATAAAACACCCAAACAATCTCCATTTAAGGGCTTTCAGCCTTTTCACAACCTTTCATCACTCTTAGCAAACATAGGATGCTCACGATTAAGAGCGTGGACGTGCAGCAAGATCCTTGAGCAAAGCCAAGTGTCTCATCCTTAAAACCAGTGAACAATAAACACCTTTTATACCCAGATTACAGACCTATACTGTGTTTAACATTGAGTTGATCAGCGAGTCTTCAGCAAGAAAAGAAAAAAAAATCTCAGCCTGATCCATATTAAGGGACCAATTTCATTAGCAGTGAGATCATTTGACATGGGTCAGTAAGCAACCACCTAGCAATAACCTTATAACTAGAACACCATAGAAACAGTATGTAGTAACAATCTCCTACTAACCAACCATAGCACCATTGCATTGTGTCGTTGGACAAGCATCACATAGATTTCTTCAGAACAAAAATGCAATTAATCTGTACGGTATAACTTTCAGGTCATTTTATTGAGGTCAGGAAACTTTATTCTCTAAGTCCCGCATGCAGTGTAAAACAAAAAAGATGATGTAAAAGTGAGAAATAATGAAGTCCATTTACAGTAGTACTGCAGTGACATAGCTAAATAATATGAACTCTGATTGAGATCAGATAATCTAATTCTAATGTAATTATATTTTTATCAATATAATATCATTGTAAAATTAAAAGCAGATGACCCTCCACCATCTAATAAGCTCTACAGTCAATACATTTGATTATAATAAATCCAATTGGTTGTCTTTGTTCTATTGGGAAATGGGTGGATATGGATTTTTCTGCAGAATGATACTGGATTGTATTAAATTTTATTTCTCCAACCCGTTCTGTGACCAATAACTCGCTACTCATCAGAAAGCGAAATGCCTGCGTTTTTTTAAATGTGTGGATTTACATTTGTGACAAAACTGATATCCTTAATAATATGGCCATGGGTGTAAAAAATAAATTTCGAAAGATATCATTGAGAGATAATTGAATATGAAGGGAGTATATACTGTATAAGAGCCACAGTGCCGCAGAATTAGGTTGCGAGATGAAGAGTGAGTTTTCACTTTGCAATATAATAACGAGATATAACAGATGAAAATCTGGAGCCATACTGATGGTTCAAAACGGTGCTTTCAGAAGGAATGATAATTTAAATGATGTCTGATGATACCCTCTTTGCAATTTAAGCTGCTAATATGAAACCCGAAAGTACTGAACAGAGACAATTCAAAAGGATTGCAATTTGATCTACAGTATTGCATATTTTAACATTTTCAGATGTAAAAAGTTCCATCTCACTCCCCCACACCAATGAGGATAAAAAGCCACAAACATATTTATCTCTGCCTTGATTCACAGCAACCTTCTGTGTTCAGATATGGCCTTGATATCTGCCTACCTGAAGTGATCATGAAGATAAAGTAAAGACTTTCAGAAGAAGTGTTTGGTAATTACATGCAGAAGACCTTGGGAACTTTGGTTTGCTTCAATCAAAGCACTGGGTTCATCTTTAGCCACCTTTTCTGTTGTAAAAGACGTGCTTCTCAGAAATTTACTGTAGCCAAATGCTCCTTCTAATTACATTTAACGGCATAGCTGAAGTTTTTCATGACATATTAAATGCTTTCAGTCCCTTTGTGTGCTTATCTTCAGGACAATGAAGCATGGGATGATACTAAAGCTTTTATTGATGTTTAATCTCACGGTTTTATAGTCTCTAAATGAACCTTTACATAGGAAGAGTTGTGAAGTCCACTGGAAACAATATCAAGGCAATCAATGTTTGACAACTAAAGGTTCATAATAGCTTTCCACACTGAAGCACACATGCTTTAAACTACTTGTTTAAGGAGTTCTAATGACTTTGAAAGTTAGAACTCAGTATGGTTGAAATTACTGCCTTTTGTACATAATGGGATACAGGGATAATACGGTGGTGATTCTGTGCTTACCGGATACCAGAGCATGTACTAAGGCTGACATCAGAGTGGGCGTATCCTTGGACTTCACCATGGTAATAGCAATTAATCTGCATAAAGAAAAGGAAAAACCTTTTAAAATATAGTTTAAAATACATGTGCCAAGTTCTTACTCTTTGTCTCCATGATGGTTTCATATGGTTTAGGTAAACCTTTTATTCATTTCATGAAATTTTTTAATTTAATTACTAAAATATCCAACCCGATCTCACGTGGCTAATTCGTACGAATTCATTCGACCTCACTTTGATCAATCTTACATATTTTACGAGTTGCCCAATTCGTTTGAATTTGTACGAATGACCCACCCCTGACCCCGCCCCTAAACCTACCCATCACGTGGGTTTAGTTAGACAAATCGTATTCGTACGAGGTCGTACGAATTAGCCAACTTTTAATCACTCGTACGAATTCATACGAATTGGTCGTGAGATAGAGTTGAAAATATCATGTGGTTCTATTCAACACTACAATGTATTTTACAATTAAATAACCTTGTCTTGAACTAACCTTGATAGACTTATTGATCTTGATAGACACAGTCATGAGGGTCTGCAGGAGTCCTCTCTATGTCATTTCCTGTTTTATGGTCTTTTCTGCATCTTTCTGCATGTTAGTCTTGGCTTTTTCATCATTATGATATAGGACAGTTGTATAACCCTGAGATTTTTTATTTTTTTATTTTATGCTCGAAAAGACATCAAAATACATCAAAATACATTTTAAATCAGAAATGATATTCAGCATAGAAGTCACTCTATGTATGAATTGCATTTTCTATGTATTTTTGAATAAATCAATCCATATAATAAATAAATCACAAACATATTGTCACTGACCCAACAGTCAGCTGTGTAACTCAAAAACTTGAATTTTGGCTTACAACTCAAGTTAAAATGGGGTTATTTCCAAAACCAATTAGCCATAAAATAGGATCATTGACTTACTTCCCGTAACTGAGATCCCGTTCAGGTGCAAGATAATGTTGGTCCAATGGGATAATGTAGCATATCGCCACGTAGCAAAAGTCATATTTAAGCAGCTGTCTGCCGATGGAAATCACACATTGCGGTGCCAGTAAGAGCAGCGTCTGCTCTGGTCTATTTTACAGGGAAACTATTCTCCCCTGTTATGGCTGGCACAAGCCCCCAAAGACCTTTCATGTGGAAATACCAATTGGTAGCCACAGGCTGGACCGGCTAACTGCCATCAATCACACAAATGTTCACACATACTCATGCGCACACACACACACACACACACACACACACACACACACACACACACACACACACACACACACACACACACACACACACACACACACACACACACACACACACACACACACACACACACACACACACACACACACACACACACACACACACACAAAACTACTCAAAAACACACCACTCTGTCAAAAGCAATCAACGCTTGATGGCACAAATCCTTCACATCAAAACATTCTTGTGGCTAGCATTTCCACATCTTTAAGCTTAACCAGACCAAGCATAGCAGAGAACTTACCAGAAACAGCCATAGATGGAGGATATCTAAACAGTTAGAGCTAAAAATGACGACCCACTAGCTAATGGCCGTTTTAAATAATACACTAGGCCAGCAAAGTGAAGTCTGAGACTTATATTAGTAAAAGAAGGTCATTATTCTTTCATAATGTCCTGATTTTAAGGATCACCAGAGAAAATACTAAACTGCTTTTTCTAGACATCTGCCTTGGATGACAGATCACACATGTATATGCAGAGAAATTAACTTTTTAGACTGTTTTAGTTGGAATTTTCATACTTCAATATAATACTTGAACAGTTCTTAGAAATTCAACCTAAATCGTTTAATAATCTAACTGTCACTTTTTGATTCAAAGCACAGGTTCTGACTAAAGGAGTCTCTCATTGTTATTCATTTTCCCCACGATCCTTGGGTTCTGTTTATTTGGATACGATTTTCCATTTTAAAAAATAAGATTGTCAATCAAGAATCTTATTGCCACTCGCACCAAAGCCTTGTCAAATGGGTTTTTACCTATTTCTGATGAGCTAATCTTTTAGAAAAGCTTGATATTTTTTTAGTCCTCCTCAGCTTTGAAGACAAAAGATTGTTCATGGTTATTTGGACAGGCTTAAACGATTATAAATAAGAGCTAAATATGCCCAGCAGGAATAATATAGTCAAGCCTACACATGTGTTATTGGGAAGAGGGGGGTGGTAACATGTTGTCAAAGCTGTCAGTTGCGGTTCTTAGCACTAGTCTAATTATAAAAGTACAAAAGACCCAGTAGACAATTTAAATCAGGCCTGACAATAATGTCAACATGCTATCCTTGTGTCAACATCACATCACAGCAGGATTAATCAGCTTTCTGTCAAGACGGCCACTGGTGGACCAGCCAGTGCAGTTTAACTTCTGAAGATTCTTAAGCATTACATAATAATAATATAGGAATGGTTCAGCCAAAATTAAAATTCATAATTTTTTTCATCCTCATATCTTTCCTAAACTTTCTTTCTTCCTTGGAACACAAAATTAGTTTTATAGTTGAATGTCCAAGCTGCTCTTTTCCATTCAATGAAAGTTAATGGTGACCATGGCTATCAAGAAAGATTTTCAGTAAAAATTACTTTTTCAGTCTCTTCCTTTTTGTTCCAGTTTCAGTCTGTTCTTCACATAAAGCGATTGGTCACACTTTAGATTAGGGTCAAATTCTCACTATTAACTACGACTTTTGCCTCAATAAACTCTTAATTACTGCTTATTAATAGTTGGTAAGGTAGTTGTTAGGTTTAGGTTTTGGAAAGGAATTGGGTAGCATTAGGAATGTAGTAATAAGGTCATGCAGAATAAGCTTTTAATATGTGCTTTATAAGTAATAATAAACAGACAATATCCTAGTAATATGCATGCTAATAAGCAATAGTGAGAATTGGACCCTAAACTAAAGTTTTACCAAGCTATTGTATGACTTCCGAAGACTTAGATAGTGCTTAAGTATTATGGACCACTTTTGTGAAACGTTTTCAATACTTTATTGTCTGTGATAACCTTGACAGTCTTTAGTCCACATCCTCTTTCACTGTATAGAAAAGACGAAACGCCTCTTTTTTTTTGCTCTGCAGAGCAAAGAAAGTCATAGAAACTTGAAAGACATTGAAAGAAAACATTTTTGTGTGAAGTAACCCAGAAAAGTAGATGCAAATTTATTACAGTTGATCTGATTGATTGAGCCAACAAGTAAAAGCCAGTCCAATATCTTCCTGGGATGTGTGTGTGCCGAATGATAAATGTTTGACGTACCGTAGAGTTGTGAGTGCTCTTAACAGTTTGTCCATCTTCCCTGTAATATGTCTCGGTATAATGACTGGCAAACAGGCCGCTAGAAGAGAAAAAAACAAACAAACACACACACACACACACACACACACACACACACACACACACACACGCACGCACACGCACACACACGCACACGCACACACACGCACACACACACACACACACACACACAAAATCTATTCAGCATTGCATCAGCATCTTCTTCTCCCCTAAAATCACTATTTTTAAAGGAGAATATTTATACAAAGTTTATATTTTAATAGTAAATGAAAAATGAAATTCTCAAACATGAAATCAAAAAGCCATTTTAGACTCTTTTTAAGCACTGTTACATTTCACTACAGCATGCTAACCAAATTCATCTTGCTGAATGCCCTGAATTTGCAGAGCAGATTATGGAAGTATGTCAGACAGTAAGTGGAGAGTAAACTTGCTTTTGGAGATGCACATAAACAGGAAATGTGGGGCACCGGATGTGTTGTGATTACTGGAAATGATCAACAGACCCGCCAGATCAAATGATGACCCATCTAAACATATGTACATGAATACAATGGGATTCAAAAGTCTGAGAATACTTACAAAAATGCTATAATTTGACTTTTTCAAACATTTTTATGGAAAACGTGAAGAAAGCACATCTAAATCTGTACAAAAAGTGATGAAAATCAAAAAATGTTTTTACTGTCACAGCAATTTCATTCTTATTTGATAAATTACTTAGATATTTCTTCAATTTACAAAAAATATTTTTTCAATCCTAAAACTGTCTGGTTTAAATATTATTTTGAATCCCAGATTTATGAACCCCATTGTACATAAAACCAGTTGAAAGGCTGTCCTGGTTGAGTGTATGTGTATACTGTTTGTACTGCTGAATAAAGTAGCTTATGGGAACTCAGGGGGAAAGGATGAGCTGTGTCGCAAGTATTGAGTGTGTGAATGTGTGTGTGTTTGTGTGTATGTATGTGTGTGTGTGTGTGTGTGTGTGTGTGTGTGTGTGTGTGTGTGTGTGTTTGGTATGTGGCATGTCAAACTCAGCTAAGACATTGCTGAAAGAGATGAGAGTGATATGTGACATGATGAAATCCAAATGTAATCAGCTCAGCTTAAAGGGCCTATGTGTGTGTGTGTGTGTGTATGTGTGTTCCATATTCTGAAATCCTTTTAGAGTGGTTTGTTGTAATCTAAATATAAGCAAAATTTAAATAAGCTATCCTACTTTAAATTATATACAAAAAGGGACCAGCAGCAGTGCTAAAAATATTTTTTTTTTGGAATTTTAGAGAATTATTCTCTGGGCAAGAGAATTCTTGCCATTATTATTCTCTTAAGCCCAATTTAAGTGTTTTCAGCAATTTGAACTTTTTAAAAATGCCGTAAAGTAAATAACAATTCAGCTGACTAAAACCTAATACGCACACAAATGCACACACGCACACACACACACACACACACACACACACACACACACACACACACACACACACACACACACACACACACACACACACACACACACCTCATATTTCTCCTTTGAGGTAATGTATGCCATAATTATACCCTTGTATACATACACATTCATCAAATGAACATCAGGATGTGAAAACAGATCCAGTGTTTGTATTCTCCGGGCAAAACTTCATTTTGAATTCTCCTCATGAGCCTGCTTGGTTTAGACCTTGGGCTAACGTATTAGTAAAACACACCAGCTCAGCTCCCTCAAGTACTGACTCCATGGTTGCTGTGAGACCCATTTTTGGTTTAATGTCATTAGGCCATCCTTCAGTAATGACAGCACTTCAGTCCAATTCCCATTCTCCTCGATTTGATCCACATGCCAGTGTAGGAACAGTTTGTTGTTTTGGAAGGAACTTCAAAGCCTCTAGTCAAAAGGCTTTGATGTTCTCAGGGATGAACTGGTGTGACAGCCATCCGAATCCGAATCCCAAAAGTGGCATGACTCCCTCAGAGCCACAGAGCGATGAGCAAGGGAATGTGGGAGTTCGTCCACAGGGAACTGGGAATCATAAAAGGATCGCTGAACGTTATGCCTAATATGCCAATTAGGGTGGTTACAAAAGAAAAAGTCCACTAAGGACTCAAGTACGAAACCGCCCTAGAGCAATCTACACCATGTTCGGAAATTGTAGGCCTTGTAAAAGGCCACCAAAAACTCAAAAACGTACATGTAGAATGCCATGGAAGCTAATTTACGCCTCAGAGTACAAGAGTAAAAGGTAATTGCGAGTTCAAGAGTAAAAGGTAATTGTGAGTTGACGTTTAAAAAAGTGCAGCACTTCACTTTAAAACACACATCTCATTTAATTAATTAAATCACAAACTTTGCAATTTGAAAACGCACTTAACCATATCACAATCAAGGCTTTAATTCCTATTAATCATGCAGCTCTAGTTTAAAATAAGAAATAAGGTCATATTGTAAGAAATAAGCCTTCATTCGACTTTATCACTATAGGTTTCCTTTTTTGATTAACATTTTTATATTTTTGCACATTTTGCACAAAACAATTACAAGAAACAAAGTTGCAAATGCGGTATATAAAGTTGAGACATATATAGAGACATATAGTCACACTACAAGATATAAAGTCGCAATTGTGAGATACGAAGTTGCAAATAGGAAAAACAATGTTGCAATTGTGATGTATAAAATCACTTTGAGAGATACAGTCAAAGTGCAAGATATTAAGTCGCAATTGTGAGATACGAAGTTGCAATTATGAAAATCAAAGTTGCAATTGTGATATAGGGGAGCGCGGGGCACAACCTAACGCGGGGCTAGTTGTAACACGCTTGTTTTAAATACTTCCGCACATGCTTGGATGACGAAACTTTGTGTATTTACTAGTTGCCATATCAACACTATATAGAAAAAAAAAAAATTCCGCTAATTTTTTTTTTTTTGAAGATATCCATAGACATTTATTAAACCATAGCAAAAGTAAATTTCTTAAGTTAATTTTTCATCTCTATTTTTTGTGTTTATTTAAAATAAGACAAATCTGATATTATTTTAATCTCTAAGATGTTATTTAACAGTTGAGATAGTTCTTTAATTCTTCGCTAACTAGCAGAAGACGCTAGCAGGGTTTAAATCCCAGTTGTGCAGGCGGGGGCATGTTGTAACACTGCGTTACAATGTGCCCCTATTAGAAATATGCTATTATATTCTATACTTTTATTAATTTTATTGACAAAACGTGAGAAAAAGGTGAATAAAGACTGAGAGTCAATGTTCAGAAATTACTAATTATTTATTTGTTTTGAACTATGTTGTTTAGCTGTGTTTTCATGTGTTCGTAGTCAAAACTCAAAAATGAGTTTATATTTAATTATTAAAAATTGCCATTATTTTATATGAAAAAGTTTTTTAATTGTATTTTATTTAGAAAATATTTTAGTTTTTTTTGTATATTTTTTTTATTAGATCAGATAACATTTTAAGCTGTCATATGGTCATGTTACAATGTGCTCCACACATGTTACAATGTACCCCACCTATGGGGCATGTTGTCACATTTCACTTCCATTCTTTCGGGGTATATCAAGAAAAAAGTATATACTGTATTAATAAAACAAAAACACATAATTGTAGTAGACATGTGGGAAATGAATGTGGGAAAAATATATACTCTGAACCATAAGTAGATTTACACAAACTGAGAAAGTCAAAAAGCGTTACTTTGTGACCCGCTCTCCCCTACGGTATGAAGTCGCTTTGTGAGATATAGTCACATTGTGAGATATAAAGTCAAACTGCAAGACATAAAGTTGGAATTGTGAGATATGAAGTAGCAATTCCAAAAAACAAAGTTGCAATTGCAATAAAGTCGCTTTGTGAGACATAACTCTGGAAATTATAAAGTCAATTACCTTTTTTATTTTTACTCTGTAGCATAAATAATCTTCTATAATAAACTTCATATGCCACACTTCTGTTTAAGTTGCCTGTTTTGCCTGAAGACATTCATGTTGTAATGTATTCAGAGTGAGGTGAATTAATTAGGGACTTATACTGGATAGTCTCCTGCCATTAACTTTTACTGTTACTTTTTTAATAATTGATGTTGTGAACCATTTTGATGTCTTAAAGTAGGTAATGCCTGTCGTCCCATTAACTCTGACTACACAGCTTCCTCAGTAAGCAAAGGCACAGTGACCCACAAAAGGGTCTTTGATAGAGGGCAATATGAACTTTCTCACAGACAGCATCGTAAGCACTTCAGTACTTATAAAGACATTCACTAACAAACCGGCAGAGAAGTGCAACTTCTAAAAAGGCCAGAAAGTAGTGCTATGTTTGTTAGTACATCTTGATTCAGTGTCTTGAGATATGAAACACTGAGCTCCTCTAATCCTCTACTCAGTCTCCTTGAAATCCCAGAACAGATCATACAGAGGATGGGTGAAAAGAGGTAAAACACACTTAGAGGAATCGAGCAGTGTCTAAAAAAGACTTGCTCTACTACAATTACTGTACTGACCAGCTCTTGCATACACAGCATGTTTATTTATTTCCTCAGAGTTTAGATACATCAAACACTCATTATAAGACCACCTCAGGTGGATTTATTTTAGAAGCTAATTTATTCTAAGAAAAGTAAATAAATGAAGAAATGTGTAATAAAAAATGCCTCCACGTATAATTAGTCTTTACGTACAATGGTGCCCATTGTGACAGAAATCATATAGCCATCGATCCCTGAAATTTCACAACCTGCTGACTTCCATTATAGAGATGATCATTTAATTACAGGGTTGTTCGCAGAGTCATGTTAATAGTAATACATAATGATGACAACTTATAAATTCATTAGATTCTGTAGAGAGAAAAAAAAGATGAATCACTCTTTCTTTTCTCACCCGGTTACAGTGACCTGTGAAAAAGAAAAGACCACAGTATTTTTTGTGACAGCAGAACAATGACAAATGATGACAAAATGATGAATGTAAATCAATTTATTAGCTTTAATACATATGGTTCCGTCATATTTTGCCATAATCTGAGTCATGTAAATACCACAATACAGAGATGATACCAAATGGTAGGGGTTGCATGTATAGTGAAAACCAAGGATGATGCGTGACAGAATGAATGATTATAATACTTTTTAATAAACAGGAACCAGAAAGCACTACACACAGGAATGTAACATTAACACTGAGGAAGTCTGAAGCCTTAAGTACACAGAGGATGATGGTTAACCGAACTGGGAACAGGTGTGGACTAATTACTAGAAACCATGAAAACAAATGACTGCGTAGACCTCAGACAAATGGTGAAAATAAGACTATAAACAAAACAAGACAGTGAAACAGAACATCAGCGTGACATCAGCAGGACTTTAATATTATTAATCATTTTACATTTTATGTTTATATTCCATCCATAGTTTTTAAATGCCATTTTAAAGAATATCATGATATTCTCAGGGAACATCCCAATGGCTCAACTATTTTAATGTGTCCCCATTCCAGTGTAATTATACTTTTAAGTACTGAGTAATAATTGACATGTATTAAATGATATGTATAATTGTAATTTACAATACAATACATGTATAATTTACAATAATTTAATTAATTAACATGTACTTACTATAGGGTTTGGTTTTGGGTTAGTTGCATGTAATTATGCCTAATTTATAGTTATTACTATAGTAAATACATGTAACGTGTAAAAAAAGACACCAAGTGGCATAAAGTGTTACCAAATTCAATGGCACATATTCAAAAAGACAGAAATTGTCCACAAATCACAAAATTGTAGGTACTTTTTTTATTAGTGAAGCCCAGACTTCATTCTTTTTAACCCATCTATTCTATTAGGCTGTTAATTGACTCCATATCGGACTAATATGGTTTTAACAGTCAGGGGACAAAATCAGCTATGAAATATTTGAAGTCTCGCTAGAGGAGAGAGAAAGTGCAAGAGGTCTTGAACATCATTTGGCCCTTCTAATTAGATAGCTCATTGCTCTGCTGGAAATGAAAAGTGCCCATTACGGCACTTTCTGACACTAAAAGGATCTAAAATGGACACATAAGTGACAACTGAAACAGAGACTGAAACAGTGTGAATGGAGACATTTTTTTTAAAGTACTATTTTTGACTTGATGTGCCATCTTAAAAATATGATGCATGTGGTGTAAGATGCTGAAAAAGAAGTGAGACCTGGTTCTCTTTTGCTTTTTCTCTCCATCTTGCCATTTTAAGGTGGTAATCTTGTTTATTTTCTTGTTTAGTTTCTCTCTCTCTCTCTCTCTGGTTTGAAGCGTGTTATCAAAGCAGACACCAACATTGAAAAAACTAAACCATCTCTCTCTCACACACACGCACACGCACACACAAGAATATGGCTGGTCTGAAGGCCTAATTCTATTTCCATACATTGCTGTGTCTCCAATTGATTTAGCTTTCCACACAGATTCACAACACAAGATTCACGTAACTGGATGAGATGGGGGAAGGTTGAGGATGAAGGACAAGATGAAATCCTCCAGGCTAAAGAAATATTTCTCTATATTCTCATTGTATGGGTGCAGTAAAAAATGTCAAGGCTCTACATCCTTAAACACCAGCTTTTACTTAACACAAACACACACAGATGTAATAGAAGTACATAATGTATAAGAATGGGGACTTTTTAAAGTTAGCGCATTAATGCATGCAAGTAATTAAACCCTTGTTTATATGTTTAAATATGTTTAATGTTGTTAAACAGCATTAACACATTTATTCAATTTGACATTATAACAGTTAGATGACTGAGAAAGACTCTTTTTATGGGTAGTTTATTTATAAATCAAAGCTAGACAGTGTATTTAACAAAAGTAAAGTGATTTGTCATTAAGGTGTTATGTTCAATATCTAAAATGAGACCAGGGCACCAACATCATCCTTATCAAGCATCCAAACATCAAGCAACTTGCACTGACATATTTTAAAATATGCCAGTGTCATTGTTTTGTCTCAAGAAGATGCATATTAGTAATGTTTTTTTTTTCCCTAAGGCACATTTAAAAAAGCTACTTAAATGTCCTAATTGAACTAAGGTCTAATCCTGGCTTAATCTAAGCCCTCTCTGTGAAACCAGGCCTCCAACCAATCAAATCCTGTTGCTTTTTTTCCACTTTAAAACACAGCAAAAATACTAATTAAGAACTTTGTATTAGCTTTGCATTTTCCATTTCTTTATACGCACATGTTCAACAAACAAGATAAGATTTTATAGTCAAAAACTAACATTAAAGACACAATATTTCCAATTACTTCAACTGAAATATTTCCAAACAAAGCCAGATGAAAAAAAACGCCACAAAGCGCCACACACTAGACTGGTGTTTCGTTGCTAAATGAATCAATGTTTTGAACAAATATGTTAAGTGAATGACTCAATGACTCACTTGTTTCACTTTGAATCAATGTTTTGAACAAATCTGTTTAGATGATTTAATGACCCAGTAACTTGTCGCCACCTACTATGTAAAACATCAGTATCAACAATAGACCATTTTAATCCCATTCTCAGACCACTTTGCTTTTATACAAAGTATAAAATAAGTTTATACTTAACGTTTCTTGTTGTGTTACTGTCATGGAGATGAAGCAGATCACTGAACTGTATAGATGTTGAGTGATCCTAGTAAGGAAATCTTAGCCCAGAAACCCAGGAGGGGTGAAACTGTGCCTTTCATGATCATTAAGAACTTCTTCAAAGCAAAGATCTCCTACTTCACTAGTTGGGGAGAAAAGGGCATTCACACTTGAATACAATTTAGCAGATTTCGGCTCTTGGCTCTAGTAAATATGTGCTATTTCTCTGTGCCGGTTTCCACGCCATTAACTGCTTTCTCTGTCTATTTTTTCTCTCTCTAGGTCTCCCAAAAGATTCACTGATGCTTCTGTACTAGTTTAATAGAGTCTCCTCTTCGGCTCATTACACAGATCTGACCAACCTTCTGGCATCTTCTGTTCTATCTTATTTATGATGGTACATCTGATCTGTGTACGATTAGTCAGACTGAAAGAGTGCATCTGCGGTCACAGGATGGCATTCTATTGCTTTTTTGTCACTGTAACGAGGTTTGTTGGTACGGGAAGAAGGAGGCGGGAACCGGCGAACATTCAACATATTTTAATAAATAAATCCACAAATACAAAAATGAAAATAAAAGCCAGCAGCCCCTCACGGACGACTGCTGGCAACACAAACCAAAAACAAAACATCAACTAAAACACAGGCCTGTCCTCTCTCGCTCTTCACTGTCGTCGCTCCTCCTTTATGCCTCCGCTCCTCCGTGAGAGATGCGAGACCGGTGCGTCTCACAGGTGTAGCTCATAATTACGCCACCGGCCTCGCGCCGTCCTCCCACGGCCCTCGGCCTCGTCCTGCTCGCCACATACCCCCATCGCCCCTCGCAGGCCGGGGGGTACCACCGAGGCTGCGCCTACTCCCCCCCCCCCCCCTCCCCGGGGGGACCGATCACGGCGGCTGCGGTACCCGGGGGTATGGACAGACGAGGCGAGAGTACAGGAGACGGAAGCATGAGGAGCGACAGAGACGAGAGAGGGGAGAGAGAAAAAAAACAACAACAACAACAACAAAAAAAAAAAAAAAAAAAACTTGATCCGGTTCCCACAACGCGCTGCCATCCGGCCCGCCACCCGCTGGGCGATCTTCTCCGCGGTGCCTGGCGGTGACGCTGGATAGACCTCGGTGGACGGCACGACACTCCTCCGCCGCCTGGTGGACGGCGACGGCTCCTCCAGGTTCGGGCAGTCGGCAGGAGTCCCCCGTTCCCTGCTCCTCCCCGTCATGGCGGATGGCAGCAGGCTCCGGCCCACGGCGAACGGCGACGACTCCTCCGCTCCCTACCGGACGGCAGCCGCCCCTCCAGCACCCAGGCGGCCAGCAGCGAGCTCGTCCGTCCCCCCGGCAACTCACTCCAGCGCACCGCCTCGAGCGTCCATGGCGACGGAAACTGCCCGCCATGCTCGATGGCACCGCGGATTCCCAACAGCGGCAAGGGCTCTTTGACAGCGCGTTCCTCCTCCTTCCCGGGTTTCGGCACCAGTGTAACGAGGTTTGTTGGTACGGGAAGAAGGAGGCGGGAACCGGCGAACATTCAACATATTTTAATAAATAAATCCACAAATACAAAAATGAAAATAAAAGCCAGCAGCCCCTCACGGACGACTGCTGGCAACACAAACCAAAAACAAAACATCAACTAAAACACAGGCCTGTCCTCTCTCGCTCTTCACTGTCGTCGCTCCTCCTTTATGCCTCCGCTCCTCCGTGAGAGATGCGAGACCGGTGCGTCTCACAGGTGTAGCTCATAATTACGCCACCGGCCTCGCGCCGTCCTCCCACGGCCCTCGGCCTCGTCCTGCTCGCCACAGTCACAATGTAAAAGAATCAAGTTCTTCGCTAGCAGTAAGCCTAAGAGCAGTGTGTGTAATGATTGTGAGTCTTTAAAACATCTGTGAATAATGCAGTAGAATTGTGTTTTCACTGCAGAACATTCTTCATTAACTTATCCAGATGCCTAGCAAGAAAAAACAGCTAGCAAAGCTTTTGTTTGGTCAGCTTGTTGTTAGCTAGTGTCGAGCAAAAGTAACAAAGACAGATGATAGAGGCAGAACATGAAAAATGAGAATGGGAACTTCAGGAGAAAACAAGAAAAAGGCTCTGTTTATACCTGGTACCCAGCTAACAGGGAACATTCTCAGAACTTTGTAGCGTTCCGACAAGGTTTTGAATGTTCAGATAACTTAACTCTTTCCCCGCCAGTGTAGCCAGCCAATATTTGACGCGATTTGCCCCGATTTCTCCCTCGCTTACCTGGCGCGATTTGCCCCGATTTCTCCCTCGCTTACCGCATCTAGGTTTCCTTCGGAGGACTTTTGGCGCTGCGCACAAACAAATGTGACTACAGCCTCTCACAAGTTAGAAAGACACCACAATGCCAATCAGTTTAGCTATGTGTATTCAGGAGGCGGGAGTCAGGTCTAAACCGTTTGTGTAATTGGCCAATTTTTTTTTTTTTTTTACGACGACAAGCCGAAATTAAATAGGAGTAACGAGGCTAAAATGTAAGGAGTAGAAAGTACAGATAATTGCGTCAAAATGTAAGGAGTAGAAGTAAAAAGTAGTCTGAAAAATAATTACTCCAGTAAAGTATAGATACCCCAAATTTCTACTTAAGTAAAGTAACGAAGTATTTGTACTTCGTTACTTGACACCTCTGCAAAACATCCATGCCCCCCTAAATATTTAGTTGTATGAATATCTGAACATGCAATATATCAAAATAAAGAACAGAACCTCTGCTTTAATTTTTTTTTATTCTAGCTTCGTTCATTGTTTTTTGTCAACACTTGAATGAAGGTAAGTTTCATAAAAAGTTTTCTTTTTCATTTTGAACAAAAAGCTGAGAAAAATTAATTTAAAAAATGCTTCTATCACTTGTTTCTGCTCCTTTTTTTGCCTGTATTTTGATCCGGAGACGCTCTACTCTTTCAGAAGTTGCGTATATCATCCCCTAAATAGTGAAAATACAGAAAGCCAGAATATTATGGCGGGTAAGTGTTGTCTCAGAAATGATGGAAAATTACATCAGTGAGACGTAGTGAGGAAAGAGTTAATGGGAACGTTATCAAAATGTTCTAAGAACATATTTTGTGTTATCTGTGAAACATCCATCTCGAAAGATCTGATCAGAAGTGTACAGCACAAAGTGTAAACATGGTACAAGACGTTTTGTGATCAGATCAATGTACATAAAAAAAACTTGTTGTGTACTACTTTGTAGCGTAAGTAAATGTAAATTTTGAGGTGCAAGTTCTCAATGCTACAACAAACCTCACTGAAAAAGTACTGTAGCTCCCAGCAGGACCTATCAGCTTCCTGTGAATAACTTCCCTTTGGATAATACTCAGATCATTGTTTGTCAGCTCTCTCTCTCTCTCTTTCTGAAAATCCCCTTGTTTTTCACTTGAGCGTTTCCTCTATTTTTGCTGTTACTGCAACCGGTCGATAAAAAAGAATCACTTCCTGGTTTGACTGTTGACCTTCAGTGATGAGATCATGGAGCGGTCAGTTGCTAAAGACTCCTGGGAAAACAAAGTGAGGCTGGATGGCTGTGAACCTGAGACCTTTAAAGCTTCAGTGCTCAGTGAGGAGAGAAACTCAAGCTAGGTTTTCAACAAGAATGAACTATGCTCACAATCTAGCATTTGATGCTGTAAATCCACACTGAATATGCTAAATCATGTTTTTAAATGCTGAAAATGCCTCACTATAAAAATATCTTATACCCTAGCTTTACATGGAAAGAAAAATATAAGTATTTTTCTAAAAACCAAGACATTTTTAAAGAAAGATTTAATACTTTTATTCAGTAAGGATGCATCAAGAGTGACAGTAAAGACTTTTACATTGTTACAAAAGATTTTTAATTCAAATAAATGCTTTTTTTTAATGTTCTAATCATCAAAGAATCCTGAAAAAATGTATTGTTTTCACAAAAATATTATGCAGCACAACAGTTTTCAAAATTGATAATAATAAATGTTTCTTGAGTAACGAATCACTATATTAGAATGATTTTGAAATATCATGTGACACTAAAGACTGGAGTAATAATGCTAAGTTTCAAGGTTGGTTTTGGGTTTTGTTTCATGTTTCAGGTCTTTTAATTTGTAGTTTGGCAATGACTTTGCAGGCAGCGTCTGCACACGAAGGTACCTCACGAAACTGATTTTGGACATACTTCTTAGGCAGCGTAACGGTTTAATGATCTACAGCAGCAAAATAGAGCAAACTTTGGTAAAAACTAAATGAATATTGAATGACTACAATAGTAATTTCTCCCTAGAAATGACATCATAAATGGAAAAGGTTGATCAAAAATGTACATTTACACACTGACGACCAGCCGCAACTTCTAGACGCCATCTTTTTTTTCTAGGTCAATTGTCAAAGACTGGAAAGCACATGATTATGGGATATCAGAGGCAGTGAAGGATACATCTATGCTGCCTTCAAAAAGATATTTCGGCAGACAGGAAGTGAAGCTAACTTTGCATTCGGACGTGCATTTATAATTTTTCAGTTTTTTTTTAAGTCTTGTGCTTCCCTTGTTTCATGTGGCTTGTTCTCATTAGTTTTTGTCATGTGATCCCTATAGTCCTGTATTTAAGCCCTTTTGTTTGCCATGTTACTTTGTCGTGTATTGAAGTACTCATGCGTTCCATGTTTCCATTTGCCAGGTCTGTTCATAGTCAAGTTTTGTTCATGGTTTGTTTCATGTTTTGGATTTTGTTTATACTTTGTTTCATGTTTTTGGATCTTTGGACACATTAAATAAACTGCTTCACCATCGTCTTCGTCTGCTTCCGCGTCAGCTTTGCCATCATAGAAATAAATGACATTATAAAATATATTAAAATAGAAAACACTAACTTTAAATAGAAAAAATATTTCCCTTTTTTAGATTCAATAAATGCAGTCTTTGAAACATAAGCTTTCAAAAACAGACAAAAACTTACAGACTCCAAGCTTTCATGTGTGGGTACAGATAATAGACAACACTTACAAGAGAATTTTAAAAATAATAATAAAATAGACTGATCAGATATCGAACTGCCCAATATATAAGCTATATACCACAGAGGTACACACTGGTACACAAACCGGGAGTCAAAACTTAGTGAGGAGAAAGTTCACAAACAAAAGTATAAAAGTGTATACACAGAACAGAACAGAACGTGGCACTGGGTTATTAAAAATACATCTTCTGGGAAAATCTCACAAACTTGCAGTTCCTCGCTTTCAAAAGTTTAAATGACTTCTGTGAATCGGATGACTTAGATAAATATGCCAAGGACTCTTCTGAACAATACACTTCATAAAGCCCATATGAAAAATCATCCAGAAAGGCATAATTTACCATATACTTGGCAATGCTCTATTTCACCCTTATGTTCTCTATTTTTTTGTTCATCTAAGCAGCCTGCTGATGACAAACCACTCCATACAGCGTTTCAAACGAGCTGCGCTTGCTTCATTGAGGGATGGTTAGAACCAAATTACATTAGCATAACTCGCCCTCTGTGCTTCTCTCTTTCTATTTTATTCCTTGCCACCAACTGTGGATAATGTGCTGGCACACACAATGACAAACAAAAAGCACTGATGTAAGCTTCTCCTCATCGCTCTTTCTGCTTATGATTCTGCGTCCCCGACAGCTGACCCACTTCACAGAGGTCAAAAGCGACCGAGTTCAGGCTGTTTTTGTCTAACGTGACTTGCAGGTAAATTATGTTAATAATATTTATTTACGGAAACAAAACAAACAAACAAACAAACAAACATGAGTGAGTGAGTGAGTGAGTGAGTGAGTGAGTGAGTGAGTGAATGAATGAATGAATGAATGAATGAATGAATGAATGAATGAAGCATTTATATAGCGCTTTCATATGTACTACTGTACACCCAAAGCGCTTTACAATTGTATCAGGGAATCTCTCCTCAAACTCTCTAGCCATTTCTCAATATGGGTTCTTGTCTGTACTTGTGTTCTTGTGGACTTGTGAAACGTCATCAGTTGCTGCCCTAGTACTGTTCCAATTCAAAGTTCACATCTAGCCAAGTCCAGTTCAAATCCCCGGATGTGTTCTTGACCCGCCTCTTTTACCGAGGATGCATCGAGAGGTGACTTGTGCGAACTTGAGACAGCCAGGTATCCCTGAATGCATCTCACACCAACCAGCAAGCGTCAATAGCAGAGGAAAAACCCTGCGTAATTTAAAAATACTGCTATAATTGTGTCACGAAATGTGGTTTTAAGAGTATTTCAGGCGAGAATGTAGTTGTTTAAAGGGGCATTTCACCCATTTGAACATTGTTTTTTATTTAAAGTGGGTCATATATGTAGTCGAAATGTAAAAGAAATTTTTAATTTGGTGCCTTTGTGACCGAGAAAAGACAAAAAATAACTTCAGGACGCATTTGTATGAAAGACAACAACTCCCACAATGCACCACATTGCACAGCTCCGCAAGCCACTCCCACTAATCCAGAAAGCGCATATCTGCCTATAAGAGAAATCACTCTTCCGTCTACAAGGCTAGCTACCACCAGAGCTTGAAATTAATTTCACATTCACACAAAATGTCTAGTTAGTTGGCGAACTCATTAGTGCATTACTCCTCGTTTGTATTTCTTTCGAAAAGGTGAATTATTGCATGGTACCTGGATGTTCAGTCAGAACATATGCGGTGCGAAATTAGGAAACTAGTTCACAACACAAACGTCCGTGTCCTCGTCTGATTCAGAGATTTCGTCCAGGAGAAATTGTCATCGTTGAAATTCTTTGCCGCAGACGGACTCTATCTCTGTGTTCATAGCGGTTCGTAGTTGCATAGTGAGATCACCGGCGCCACCAGTCCGCCCTAACTCGAGCCAGGCCCAGTCCGGGCTCCTCGTCCGCGGCAGGCAGGGCTTCTGCCTCGGCTGCTCTTCGCTATAATGCGGCTTGTAAAGGTAGCCACAAACACCTGATTCAAGCATCAGACTTCCGAAATCCTCTTCCTCTAGTCTATATCATATTGAGCACTCTCCTCCGCTATTGTCATAACTTTACATCTGTCTCCACAGCGCCTGTTAGCTTAGCTTCAAACAAGATGGAGGATATTGCTTTCAGTTTCAGAGAGTAAAGTCCCACCCACTGATCTGTAATAGGTCTGTAGCGTGAGCGGGTCCCGCCCCCTGGGAGAGATGAGGAACGAGTGCTTGTAGTCTCAACAGAAATCCCCCCCTCTTACACTTCCTCCTACAATGACGCAAAATGACGATTTTTGCGTCATTGTAGGAGGAAGTGTAAGAGGTAAATAACAGATTTCTCCCGTATCAGGGGAAAATGAAAGAGTGTTGCACGACCATTCAATAGTATGACTGGGTTTCTAACAATGCAAAGCTTAATGCAAATGGGTGAAGTGTCCCTTTAAAGATCAAATCTTTGGTTTATTTATAAAGATAGCGCCTATTTGAAAATTTGATCTGACGTTTTCGGGGTTGTGAGAACCAGGCAATCGGACGCTTGGCGCTCGTACCCCGCCGAGAACAGCCTTTCCTCGGCTAGTGCTGCTGACTTGCCGCTGGCTCGGATGTCTCTAGTCTAGTGGTTTAACATGAGATATAAATCATCTTGTGTATATCTAACGGGCGATTTATTTATTTTATTTGTATCATTAATCTATAATTTGTTCCCTGGCAAAACGTTTTAGCTGAGGGCAAAGTGAAGTTTCATAGCTTTATTTAACTTTAGTCTATTTAACTTAACGTTGTAGCCTAGAGAGCTGACTTATGTTTGACTGAATCGTTGGCTTTATTATTGTATAGCTTCTTATACCTTTTAGGCTACTTATACTTTTAGAATGGCTATTATTAATCATTAAAACTGACATTTAACAAAAAAAGGTTATGTCATTTTATTTTATATATTTAAAACATATAAAATATTTTATTATAGCCTACATGTTGCCTACATTCTCTTCATTGTATGTACATATATAATAAAATTAAATGACACAACCCTGTCTCTTTTTGCTAAATGTTAGTTTTAATGATCAATATTATAATGCTTTTTTTATTCATCATATTTTTAAAATGAAAACAAAAAGAGTCAGGGTTGTGCTTTATACTTCGTGTTGTTATAAATATGCAGTGAAGATAATCAATTGCGTTGCCTGAACCACATTTGTGTGGCCATTATGTTTAAGATTTTTTTAAATGAAAATGAAAAGAGGCAGAGTGGTGGTTTATAATATATTTTGTTTTATTCGTAGCCTAGATATAGCCTATAAAGAGATAACCGGAGTAGCCAGAGCGAGCCGAGTGACACTATCAAGTACACCGCTGTTCCATTTCGGGAGTTTGTTCTCCTGAGTCGAACTTGTCAAGTCCGAACTACCAAGGACTCAAGTCCGAACTTTGCGTACTTGGTATTGAGAAACGGCTTCTGTGTAACTTTTAGTGAATTTCTAGGTGGTTGCCAGAGTATTGCTATGCAGTTGCTATGGTGTTCTGATTGTTAAGGCATTGCTATGTCATCACTATGGTGTTCTAGGTAATTGCCTGGGTGTTGCTATGTGACTGCACAGCTGCTCTGTGTGACTTTTAGTACACTGCTAGGAGGTTGTTAGGTTGTTCTGTGTGGTTTCCAGGGTGTTGCTATGCTATTATTTAGGGTGTCCTGGTTGGGTGGTTGTTTGGGCATTGCTAGGTCATTACTATGGTGTTCTAGATGGTTGCCATGGTGTTGCTGCTGTATGTGAGTGTTAAGATTTTCTATGTGACTTTTAACAATGCTAGGTGGTTGCTAGGGTGTTTCTAAGCGGCTGTTAGGGTGTTCTGGTTGGTTGTTAGGGCATTACTTAGTTGTTCTATGTGGTTTTCTGGTATGTTGCTACTGGTGTGGTTGCCATGGTTTTGCTATGTGGCTGCTAAAGCGTTTTAAGTGATTTTTAGCACACTCTATGCAGTTTTTAGGGTGCTCTTAAAGCATTTGGTAGTTGTAATGTAGTGCTCTGTGTTATGGTACCTGGTTGTTTTCTGCAGGTGGTTGCTAATTTTCACCCATTTTAATGTCCACCTGACAAGGCTACATATCTGCTCAATAAACCACAAGAGCCAAGTCATCATTTATGTTCTTAATACAATGGGATGTGGGACAATTATGTGTCAAAGTTTAATAGTAAGGTTAGGGATGTGTTCAGTTCCATGAGCAATAATTATGAGCAATAATAATAGTGGTTCTTGCTTTATGTATAAGATAAAAAGCTTGTTTCTTTTGTTTGTTTGACAACTTAATTTCAGTATAATAAAAATATGAGCTGTTTTCACATGCTTCTAAAAAATGGTGTGTTGTCCTGTCATACACTGTCATTAAAAGCTTTGTCAAACGACTTGCTCTTATTATGTTCTCTCTCTCTCCCACATTCATGCACTCCACAACCCCTGATTACACTACACACCATGTCATTAATTTCAGTTTGAAGACAGAAGAAATAATTGAAGCCCCTGAGAGGAGTAATTTGTAACAGATGGAAAGTTTACAAGCGAGTCCACAAGTGAATCCATAATTGAACGTGGCACTGTATACTCCTCCTTCTCCCTTTCATTGTTTGCTCTCTCTCAGTCTTTCTATCCTTGAATATAGTTTACATATTCCATAAAGCAACAAACATTCAAGGTGAAAGACAACCAACCTCCACAACAATACAAATTGTGTGGAATGTTTAATAACAGGAGCAGTTTATGTTCTATACTACCTCACACCTTCACCTTTTACAGACACCAATTCAGTATTGAGTATTGAGAGTATATTTCCTTGTGCTCATTTCAGAACAGTGTAAAAATGTGCAAAGAAATATAATAACTAAATATAGCTGCGAGCAGCGATTACGGGCCCAAGCCGGTGGCACCGCCACCCTGGTGCCTTTAGTTACATAAAGGCACCGGGGTGGCGGTGCCACCGGCTTTGGCCCTTCATCGCTGCTCGCAGCTATATTTATATATATATTTTATATATATATATATATATATATATATATATATATATATATATATATATAAGACAGAAACCTTATTAGCTTATTCTGATTTTATGATACACTCAAAATATCCCACAACAAATCTTTTAAATTTAATGTAAAAATTAAAACGAAAGTAAGCACTGTTGGGCTTACGTAACCCTCTCATTAGAATCAAAATGTTTCAGCATTTGCGATGTATTTGGATGCTAAACTATTCTTTATTATAGGCTTTGTTCTTCACTCGTGTTCCAATATCGACAGAAAAAATCATCCTCTTCACACGCGCAAAAATGTGCTTGAAACATCACAGTGGAGCGGTGCTTACTGTGAATGTACGAATTGTACTACTGACTATTTAGAGCAGTGTAATTTTTATATGTTAGGTTAACTATTTTATTATTATATTTTATTAAGGCTATAATGAACAGGCTGCGATGTCAAGATTGCAATGCTGGAATGTGTGTTTGTGTGTGTGTGTGTGTGTGTGTGTGTGTGTGTGTGTGTGTGTGTGTGTGTGTGTGTGTGTGTGTGTGTGTGTTTGTGTGTGTGTGTGTGTGTGTGTGTGTGTATGTGTGTTCATGTTTTTCTATCCCGGTGGGGACTTCAACCTGAATGCACACAGACTCATGGGGACTCGTGTCACAGTGGGGACCTAAATAGAGGTCCCCATGGGTAAACAAGCTTATAAATCATACAGAATGAGTTTTTTTTGGAAATGTAAAAATGCAGAAAGTTTTCAGTGATGGGTAGGTTTAGGGGTAGGGTTAGTGTAAGGAGATAAAATATACAGTTTGTACAGTATAAAAATCATTAAATCTATGGAGAGTCCCCACAAAGATAGTAAACCGTGTGTGTGTGGGTGGGTGTGTGTGTGTGGTGTGGGCGCGATTGAACAGTGGACACATAAAAACATACTCCGTCATTATACAGGACGACATTCAAACTGCAAAGTGTTAACTTATATTTGTGTACAGTTGCAATAAAACACAACATTGTGCTTTTGTAAAATAATTTCAAGCAATCAACCCCCGAAAGGCGCTAATTTTAAAATTAAACTAAAATGCTCATGGCTGCACGGGCATTCATAACGGTGCGCATCCACGGCGAGGAACGAGCAGAACAGAGTGAACGTTTTTCAGTTAATTCCTACTTCCATAGGAATTCATTTGAAACGCTCGCTCAACCACTATCAATGTCAGTGTGGACGAACATATTTTACTTTCGTTTTTAAGTTGGCGATTCAAAAGCCTCCAGCGGTGTCACACGTCGATTAACCGGTGGTAAAATATTCTCACCGTCACATACCTAGTATATTTTTATGTAGATACAATAGGCCTACCTGATTTTGAACACAAGAGGGCAGTATAGCCCTATGTATGACTTGACTTTTATGGGACTAAATAGTACAATTACTATTTTTAAACTTATAAATATTTATTAAATTGAAAAAAAAAAAGAATAAAATGGGTTTAGTTGTGACATTTTTATACTTTTATATAGAAATAAATGGTGTTTAATTACATTTTTAGAAGATGAGGCTTTAAGTGTTACTTTACTTTAGTCCCTCACTATAGCAAAACCGTTTGAGATGTTTAATATCCGTTCACAATTTAGCATCTTTAATGTATCTTTATCATTTTGAAAAAGTTTGGTGTGAATAAAATAAAACCGTTAGGAAGAGTAGCTCAAAAACTCAGAGTCTGAAATATCCAAAAAATCCACATTCAAACCAAAATATCTGACTTCCTTTTGCTCGGAGCTAATAACTGTAAATTAGAAAGTTGTCCGGCTCGGTGAGACCAATATATATACTGATTTTTGTAACTGTTGGTAAAACTAACCCACCCACTTTTGTCAAACGCATGTTGAAAGTGACACACTTCCTGCTGCCAGTTGGTGGCGCTATAACTTTGACTCACAATAGTTACATCCATCTGATCGGCCTCTTACCACGAACATACTGCTAAAGTTTCATCAAGATCAGTTAATGTATGCAGAAGTTATAACACTTCGTCTCCTCTCTTTTCTCGCCATAAATTTGTTTCCTCGCCATGGCCAAACCGTTCGAGATATCAAAAATCCGTCCGCAATTTAGCATTCTCAATGTCTTGACTTCATGCTGACTGAGTTTGGAGGTGATTGAATGAATTCTCTAGGAGGAGTACATCACATTCCACAGCAAGCGTTTTCCAAACAACCCATAATAGCCGACTTCCTGTTGGGCTGGTGTGAAACTTGACAGAGGGAAAGTTGTTCGGCCCGATGAAATCTATATGTGTACCGAGTTTCATATTAATTCATGCAAGCGTGTTTGATATATGGACCAAGTTTTCAGACCCTGTTCAAGAGGGCGCTGTTGAGCCCCCCTGCCACGCCCGTTTCTGAATCTTTTCACATGTCTACTGGCTAATAAGTGTTATGTGTCTGTCGAGTTTCATCCAATTTCAAGCATGCTAAGAGTCTCAAACGCATCCGAAAAGAATATTAAAATTTGATGCGTTGCCACGGCAACAGTATCTAAGATATCAATAATCCTTTCACAGGTCTACATCTGCCGTGTGTTTACATTATACACATAAAATTTGAAGCAAATCGGGTAAAAGTAAGAGGGTGACTTCAAAGCATTTTGAAAGTGACACACTTCCTGCTGCCAGTTGGTGGCGCTATAACTTTGACTCACAATAGTCACATCCATGTGATCGGCCTCTTACAACGAATACACTGCTGAAGTTTCATCAAGATCAGTCAATGTATGCAGAAGTTATAACACACTTCCTGTGTCCCATTATTCGCCATAAATTCGTTTCCTCGCCACGGCCAAACCGTTCGAGATATCAAAAATCTGTTCGCAAGAATTGATCCTCAATGTCTTGACTTTATTCTCACCGAGTTTGGTGGCGATCGGATGAAATCCCTAGGAGGAGTATTTCACATTCCATTGTATGCGTTTTCCAAACAACGTATAATAACCAACTTCCTGTTGGGCTTTTGTAAAACTTAGAGCACGAAAGTTGTTCGGCCCGATGAGATCTATATGTGTACTGAGTTTCATATTATTACATGCAAGCGTGTTTGATTTATGGACCAAGTTTTCGGACCCCATTCCAGGGGGCGCTGTCGAGCCCCCCTGCCACGCCCCGGTACCAGCTTCAGCCCGGCCCTGATGGCCGCAGGTTCTGACGTGTGTGCAAAATTTCAAGAGTTTTTGAGCATGTTAAGGGCCCCAAAAGTGGCAAAAAGGCAAAAAAAAAAATAATGAAGAAAAAAAAAAATATATATAAATATAGCTGCGAGCAGCGATTACGGGCCCAAGCCGGTGGCACCGCAACCCCGATGCCTTTAGTTACCTAAAGGCACCGGGGTGGCGGTGCCGCCGGCTTTGGCCCTTCATCGCTGCTCGCAGCTATATTTATATATATATATATATATATATATATAATCTTGAATGTATTTTTTATCATGTTGAAAAAGTTTGGTGTGAATAAAATAAACCACTTAGGAGGAGTAACTAAAAACTCAGAGTCTGACATATCCAAAAAATCCACATTCAAACCAAAATATCTGACTTCCTGTTGCTCGGAGCTAATGACTGTAAATTAGAAAGTTGTCCGGCTCGATGAGACCAATATGCGTACTGATTTTTGTAACTGTGGGTAAAAGTAACCCCCCCACTTTTGATAAAAGCATTTTGAAAGTGACACACTTCCTGCTACCAGTTGGTGGCGCTATAACTTTGACTCACAATAGTTACATCCATCTGACCGGCCTCTTACCATGAACACACTGCTGAAGTTTCATCAAGATCAGTTAATGTATGCAGAAGTTATAACACTTCGTGTTTCTCTTTTCTCGCCATAAATTTGTTTCCTCGCCACGGCCAAACCGTTCGAGATATCAAAAATCCGTCCGCAATTTAGCATCCTCAATGTCTTGACTTCATGCACACCGAGTTTGGTGGCGATTGGATGAATTCTCTAGGAGGAGTAGTTCACATTCCACAGCAAGCGTTTTCCAAACAACCCATAATAGCTGACTTCCTGTTGGGCGGAGCTAATAACTTAGACTGCGGAAGTTGTTCGGCCCGATGAGATCTATATGTGTACCGAGTTTCATATTAATTCATGCAAGTGTGTTTGACATATGGACCAAGTTTTCAGACCGTGTTCAAGGGGGCGCTGTTGAGCCCCCTGCCACGCCCGGGTACCAGCTTCAGCCCGGCACTGATGGCCGTGGGTTCTGACCTGTGTGTAAAGTTTCAAGAGTTTTTGAGCACGTTAAGGACCCCAAAAGCCCCTGAAACCTTGATTAACAATATAAAAGCAATAGTCAAATCCCCCCCTCCCCTCACACACACAGAGACACAGAGAGAGGGAGAGAAAATTCTTCAGAAAATCCACATTCAAACCAAAATATCTCTTTTCCTGTTGGTCAGAGATCGTTAATGTAAATTAGAAAGTTGTCCGTCTTGATGAGAACAATACACATACCAAGTTTTGTTGCTGTTGATAAAACTAACCCCCCCCCATTTATGACTAAAGGTGGCGCTACTGAGCCCCTCACCACGCCCGTTTCTGAAACTTTGCACAAGTCTACGGGCTAATAAGTGTGATGTGTCTGTCGAGTTTCATTCAATTTCAAGTATGTTAAGAGTCTCAAAAGCATCAAAAAACAATATTAAAGTTTGATGCGTTGCCACGACAACAGTATTAAAGATATCAAAAATCCTTTCACAGGTCTACATCTGCCGTGTGTTTACATTATACACATAAAGTTTGAAGCAAATCGGGTAAAAATAAGAGGGTGATTTCAAAGCATTTTGAAAGTGACACACTTCCTGCTGCCAGTTGGTGGCGCTATAACTTTGACTCACAATAGTCACATCCTTGTGTTCGGCCTCTTACAACGAACACACTGCTGAAGTTTCATCAAGATCAGATAATGTATGCTGAAGTTATAACACACTTCCTGTGTCCCTTATTCGCCATAAATTCGTTTCCTTGCCACGGCCAAACCGTTTGAGATATCAAAAATCCGTCCGCAATTTAGCATCCTCAATGTCTTGACTTCATGCACACCGAGTTTGGTGGGGATGGGATGAATTTTCTAGGAGGAGTAGTTCACATTCCACAGCAAGCGTTTTCCAAACAACCCATAATAGCCGACTTCCTGTTGGGCTGGCGTGAAACTTGACAGAGGGAAAGTTGTTCGGCCCGATGAGATCTATATGTGTACCGAGTTTCATATTAATTCATGCAAGCGTGTTTGATATATGGACCAAGTTTTCAGACCCCGTTCAAGGGGGCGCTGTTGAGCCCCCCTGCCACGCCCGTTTCTGAAACTTTTCACATGTCTACTGGCTAATAAATGTGATGTATCTGTCGAGTTTCATCCAATTTCAAGCATGCTAAGAGTCTCAAACGCATCCGAAAAGAATATTAAAGTTTGATGCGTTGCCACGGCAACAGTATCTAAGATATCAATAATTCTTTCACAGGTCTACATCTGCCGTGTGTCTACATTATACACATAAAGTTTGAAGCAAATCGGGTAAAATTAAGAGGGTGAATTCAAAGAATTTTGAAAGTGACACACTTCCTGCTGCAAGTTGGTGGCGCTATAACTTTGACTCACAATAGTCACATCCATGTGATCGGCCTCTTACAACAAACACACTGCTGAAGTTTCATCAAGATCAGTTAATGTATGCAGAAGTTATAACACACTTCCTGTGTCCCATTATTCGCCATAAATTTGTTTCCTCGCCACGGCCAAACCGTTTGAGATATCAAAAATCCGTTCGCAAGAATTCATCCTCAATGTCTTGACTTTATTCTCACCGAGTTTGGTGGCGATCGGATGAAATCCCTAGGAGGAGTATTTCACATTCCATTGTATGCGTTTTCCAAACAACGTATAATAACCGACTTCCTGTTGGGCTTTTGTAAAACTTAGAGCACGAAAGTTGTTCGGCCCGATGAGATCTATATGTGTACTGAGTTTCATATTATTACATGCAAGCGTGTTTGATTTATGGACCAAGTTTTCGGACCCCATTCCAGGGGGCGCTGTCGAGCCCCCCTGCCACGCCCCGGTACCAGCTTCAGCCCGGCCCTGATGGCCGCGGGTTCTGACGTGTGTGCAAAATTTCAAGAGTTTTTGAGCATGTTAAGGGCCCCAAAAGTGGCAAAAAGGCAAAAAAAAAAATAATGAAGAAAAAAAAAAAAAATAATCCTTACGAAAACAATAGGGCCTCCGCCCTTTCAGGGCTTGGGCCCTAATAATCCTTACGAAAACAATAGGGCCTTCGCCCTTTCAGGGCTTGGGCCCTAATAACATTAACATTATTGATAATAACAAAAATGTCCAGTTCTCTTTGCATACAATGTATTAATAAAAAAAATAATTAAGCAAAAAAAATTGGATAATACTAATATTTCTTAAATATTCAAATATATATATGGGTATATATATACACACACTGTATATATTGCATTTATGATAACATGTCAAATAAAAAGTAAATTCATCTGATAGTATTGTTTTTTCCCTCCACCAGGGTTTGCTGTATTGCCAACTATATCTGTCAGACAAAATTGATCATCATCTGTGACCTCATTATCACATCTAAAATATGATGAGATACAGTATATTATATATCTAGCATTACCTAACAATACACGATACCTTATATAACTTAGAATGTTCAGATCGCAGATCTCAGTGGATGAATGTTTTTATCATTTACTTTTTATTACTATTAAATTACATTACTATTTATTTACCTTTAATATACCATGCAAAAGTAAGGGGGAGGCTGTATCTTAGTTTTACAGGCACTTACTTTAGAAAAAAAATATTTCTAATTTGCCATTGTGGCCTCATTTTTAAAGGTCACTACAGGGGCCAAAAACATAGCTGCTAAGTTAAGACTGTCTTAAGAACCAATAATCAATTAGTTAGGGCTTATCAGTCTTACTTTTCAGATTCAAATAGGACCAATCTACCTTTTTATGTAACTGACTTGTTATGACCCGTCTTAAAGAAAAAAATTAGATGACTTACTTGTTGTAAGACTATAGTCTAAACAGTTCATGCAACAGTCCAGGTGTGTGTATTGTGTCAGTTGTTGAAGGACTCCTTCCTCATTATCCTCACCTTGCTTCCCGAATCACAGGGCCACTCTAATTGTCCTCAGTTCATTAGTTTTGCTTCAGCCCGACATCAGAGCAGAGAGTCAATGATGCCATTCTCAAACAAACAACAACCCTATTCCCTGTCCATTCATGGACACTGAGTCCAAGTTTCTATGGTCATGTTTGCAGTCGTCACAGTAATGACATGTTTTGTGTGCTTGGCTATGCTCCTTCCTGTTTGGATGAATAAAAGGAAGCCTTTGAATGGCACACGCTTCTTCTCTTCCTCAGTAACAGCTGTTTGTGTCAACCAGAATAAGCTCTAAGTCTTCCTACAATCTTCCTTCATACAAAGTCCTGTGGAGTTTGATCAGTTCAGTGTATGGGATGTTGACTCTAATGCCATTATCAAGATTTACAGTCTAAAAGAGGAAGAACACTTCGAGAAAACCAACAAATGAAAAAAAGTGACTGACAGCTAACTAAATGTAGGGATGCTACAAGCTAATTTTTTTCAGTAGCGTGACAGTACAGCTCATCAAAATAGTGCAGTTTTCAGTAACAAGCTATTTTACCAGCACTACATAGTTATTTTTCATGCCACATATTGCTCATGCAGCCTAACAACCGAGCAAGCAGTGACAATAATCAAACGCACTCTCTCAGAAGGTCTCTCTCTCAAGTACCATTGGGAAATCCAATTAATTTTGGCGAATTAGTCTGTTTCGGACGGTGCATTTCAATGAACAGTTCAATGATCAGTTAATAGAATTAAATTAATGTAGTCAAATTAATATTACAATCAATCCACCTGTTCGTCCCGTGAACACTCAGTGTTAATTGTTTATCAATTCTAAGAAATGAAAGCTTTAGCATAAGTTCTGCCAGGAAGACTCAATTACTACATCACTTATTACCTTCACATCTATCCAATCATATTCTAATACTTGCTGTATAAAAGATCGGTACTTTCACATGGTTGAGTTCGTAGATGCTGATGCAAACAATTACCTTCACCCACCCCACCACCACCACCAGGATGGTCCTGTCCTTACCTCCCGGGGGAGTCGGCTGCGCCCCTGCCTTCATCTTCAGGCAGGAAATGCAGATCTGCTACCCTCGGATTATGCACTACGGGCAGGGAGAGGACACGCAGAGCAAACAGGAGAAGGGAGGAAGTCGGGAGAGTGGATGATTGGAGTTGCGATGGACTTCTGCATTGAATGAAGACATTGTGCCACACTCCTGATGTTGTCCTTTGATTCTGTTCTAGTTGAGAGAGTCCTCTCTCTCTCTCCTGAATGAGCACATGGCTGGTTGTGGGCCAAGGCCTGCTGCCCTGGGGCCTAGTGTGGCCACGCAGGACAGCTTTGTGAACATACCAAGAAGGCCAAGAGAGGGAAGGGCTTGTGTAGAGCCCATTTAAATCCTGAGAAAGTTTCCACCTTTCAGGGTTGGCTCAACTAATAAGAAAGGGGGAATTTCCAAGCGGGAAATCTCTCTGTTGGGAGGATTTATGACTCTATCTCAAGTGTGGTTAGACATAGGCCTTGCCGTTTGTGTCCATTTATACTCAGATAGATATAACAAACACACACTGCATTCTAAGAGAAGGTGATGTACACTAAAGTGTGAGTCATTAAATGAGGATTAATTAGATAGGAGACACGATACAGGTGGGGTTACATTGACTGTTGGTTGTATCATAAAATGCATACTGTAGTATCAAAGACATAATAGTACACAAGAGAGTAAATCATTCACACAGTGTCCTGGGGTGCTTGTTCATTTGTAGATCAGTTTGTCCATAAATTGATGCAGTAAAGTCTGTTTTAAGGGCTGTGGGTCTTTTCTATGGCCTCTGCTTTTTCCACGTGACCACATTTTTAACAGCAATAAAATCAACTTATCTGACCGTAGTCATGGTAACCAAGACCCTTCTTGCCCTTGTTGGGGGGATGGGACCATAGATCCCAGAGTGAGTTTTAAAAATTATTTGTTAAATATAACAAATATATTTACTCCCTTCAGGTCTGGGAGGAAGTGTTTGAGAGCTCGAAACACCGCCATCATTTCTAGCCGATTTATGTGCCAAGAAAGAGACTGGCCTCAGGTATTGGTCAAATAGCCACTTCAGTGCCCTGTAACGGCGAACCGGCAGGGAACAACCGAACTGACTGTTCTACGACCCTCCTCGGAGGATCATTGGGAAATGCAGGCACCTCGGTGCCCTGAAGTGGCGAACCGGCAGGGAACAACCGAACTGGCAGCACTGGCAGTGCAACCGAACTGGCAGCCCTCCTCAGAGAGGGCGCCGAAGAGAAACGGGCACCGTATTTTGATGAGGTGGACTGCCCTCAGAAGTCTGACAGCCTCAGCATCAGGACTTCTTCTTAGTCAAAGCCTTCTTCGAGATAACGACTGTCCTCAGATCTGTCTTATCCCAAGACGACTACGGCTGAGACTACTAAAGGCACCAGCCTCTCAAGACTTGTCTCTAATATAGCTTGAGAAGACAATCCAGCGTCCTGAAACAGCTGACCGGCAGGAAACAACCGAACTGACCCCTCTTAAACCCTCCTTCTGCAAAATCAGACACTGAGACTAGATCTCGCTAGAGGACACAGAAAGGAGATGGGCACCATATAATGAGGTGTTATCCATTTCCCCCCAGGAATTCACCATTTATTTCCTCAGAATTAAATGACTCCTCAAAGATCAGATGAGTGTATATTTAATTTGCTCAAAAATCAAATACAGCCAAATATCAACCAGAAAAGTAAACACGGTCTGGATGAAAAGCTGAATAGTATAATAATACAGACATCTACTGTAAGTCCTCAAAGATAAGCAGAGTACATATTTAATTTTTTCAAAAATTAAATACAGCGAAATATCAACCAGACAAGTAAACATGGTCTGGATGAAAAAGCTGAATAGTATATTAATACAGACATCTAACTCCTCAAAGATAAGATGAGTACATATTTAATTTTCTCAAAGCTTAAATGCAGCGAAATATCAACCAGACAAGTAGAAACGGTCTAGGTGAAAGGTGGAATATAGTGTATTAATATAGACTTCAAATCAGAAGAGTATTTAACATTTAATTTAGTCAAAATTAAATGCAGCCAGAAACAAGCAGACAAGAATACATGGTCTGAATGACAGGCTGAATATTCATATTATAATCTCAAACAAAAAGAACCATAGCCTAAATAATAGTATGCAAACACTAGTTTGCACACAATAAGAGAAAGAGAGAAAGGGATTTCCCGCCTGCTCAGTTCCCTGCATATACATTGCGGACGCATTATTTACACACTGCCTCGGCAAACGCGAGATATGAGCCACTAGATTCTGATTGCAAACCCTTAATCTACGCGCTGCCTCGGCAAACGCGAGATCCGAGCCACTAGACCACAGGTGTCAAACTCAGTTCCTGGAGGGCCACAGCCCTACAGAGTTTTGTTCCAACCCTGCTTCAACACACACACCTGCAGTTTTCAAATAAGCCTGAAGGACTTGATTAGCTGATCAGGTGTGTTTAATTAGGTTTGAAGCTAAACTCTGCAGGGCTGTGGTCCTCCAGGAACAGTTTGACACCCCTGCACTAGACTCTTACTAAACTCTTACGTTTTTTTCAACACACGGACAGTATAATCATCAGCGATGCACGCGATTACATTTAGAAATAGACAAGGTTTGTTTCCAAATGCACCAAGCAAAGATATCCTTTCAATTTTATAAACTTTTATAAACCCAGGCAGTATAATCACAATGAACACATCCAAAATAAAATATTTAACATATAACAACTGAAAAGCCTCTAATTCGTAAACAAAACGATTAACGTACTAAATCCAGCAATAACACTGGCACAATCTGCATATTTTTAAACTCTAAAGACAGATGTCACATCCTGAACCTCAGGGCAATATTGGCTGCCGACCGCATTTTTCACTTGATGTTTTCATAAAGTCGAGAACTGCCCAACCTTTTGATGCTCTCAGCGGAATGAAAGTTAGGAATGAATTGAAAACGCTATAGCTCTACTCCGCTCGCTCCGTGCCAGTGGACATGAGTAGCTTGTAGGTTGGCAAGCTATTTCAAGTTAACTTCACAACAATGCTAAATTATGTGGCTTTAAGAAGCCTAAAACACTGTACACATGCTCTCACTGTGACTGGCTTTTTCCTAATTTATGGTAAGTGTTTTGACTCAGTCTTGAGAGGAACATGGCCCTTAAGAGAATTCAGCAAATTAAGTGAAGCAAAGCTACAACTTCACTGGGCAGCTGCTGATTAGAGTCTTTTAGCGTTATGGTGTTCGCTTCAAATCTCAGAGTCTCTGACAGTCAAGCTCTGAAGCCTCAATCGCCACCGCACACAGTCCTAAGCCATTTATTTTGGAAATCCTTTGGATGAGCAATCAAAGTCAGCATTGCTTTCCTGTTAGTTGTGAGTTAAACCGAGTTCAAGACTGTTGTTTAGACTGTGTTGTATTGCTGATCTGTGCTTAGAGAATACAGGGAGGACAAATCCATAGGGTAAAACAACAATGATTATGAAATGAATGAATCAGAAATGAGTTCAGGATGAGGTTAGACAAAATTCAGAGAAAGATGGGAACTATCAAAGCTCTTTTATCAAATGCACTCGAGTGAATAAATGAGATCTTTAATTTTACTGTGGCTTGAAAAGATCCACACAGGCTGTTTTGTTTTTTTTGCGGTGTTGCCACTTGCTCATCTTCCATTAATATGCAGTGAATCACTTTACATGTGTAAGAAAGCTTTCAAGAACTGACACTTCTTTGTAAAAAAAGCTCATATAAAACACTGTGGATTTGCTTTGGATTTCAAAAACCATCCAAATATGTTTGTATAGTGGTGTATTGATGGTTATGATTGCTGTAATGAAGGGAACACAAAGTTTTATGAGTGCCTATCCTCTAGGTTGTGCTTTTATATATCTGGATGAGTGATGTTATTTGTTGTGTGTTTTTGCTGTGCATGGGAAAGAGTTGAACTCAGCTTAATGTACAGAGAAGGTCAGCTTGTATCAGACATCCCTGGAGTTTCTTTGTTGGCTCGTTGGTTCTTTCTGTCTGCCTGTCTATCTATTATGGCCCCATATGTGTTACTTTTAACATTCATGTTTTTTTAAACATATGTAAATATACAATGTGTAATTTGCATATTAAACACATTTATACAAAGACAAACATGTTATGTCTATAAATAATTACATACATGATACACATGTCAAAAATATATTTATGTATATGTAAATATATACAATTTAAATATACATTTTAATTTTAATTCCATATATTGTACATCCATATGTTTTTACTTTATATGACAATATGTACATATAATTAATTTCAATATGGGCTAACTCATACACAACATATACTCTCAGATCCATTCAAGAACATATCAATGCCAAACATAATTCTAGATCCAGTTCTCTACTTCAGTTCAGATTTACATTTGAAATTCAGGAACATAAGTGAGTTTTCAGTTCAGCTGTAAATAGTGTACAAGCTTGGTAAAAAAAAAGACAGAAGTACGGTGGCCGAGAGAGCTCAACGCGCTGCAAATGAATAAAACACATGCAAACAGAAAAAAACGCATGCAAACCCTATGATGCAAACAGAAAAAAACACATGCAAATAGAAAAAAAACACCAGCGAATAAGAAAACATCTTCATCAGTTTTACAACTCACGTGCGTCCCAATACTCACAACACAACGCGCTGCAATTACAGAAACGCGCTGCAAAAGTTCACAACAAAACCAAATATAGAAACGCGCTGCAAATAGAACAGAACACAACGGAAATGTTTCCGGGGAACCCAATAAGTGACGGACGGACGGCTCGCAAGCTTTACCAGAGAGACGCGGGCTCTGGCTTTACCTATGCCCTAACGTTACTCTCTTAAAAGGGCAGAGCCCTTGAATTGGGCACTTTGGAGTGAGCGGGGCACTTGTGTGCCATTATGTTGATGAAGGGAGCAACGAAAGACAACGTAATTTCCTCATTATTTTCACTTGGGATGTTCCCATGACAACGCAGCGCGTGTCCATCAGCTGAGCTGTTCTTACCAGAAATATAGTATTAATGCTGTTAACATAACTGTTGCAAATAAATATACATTTTATACAACAAAGTTTTTAAAATATGTGTTATATCTTTGTGTGAGTGTCTCAACTTTAAAACTTGCCGTCTCATATTTGGACCTATAGCTACATTCTAACATTTCTCATGAAACTTATGAAAATTTTCAAAATGTGTTCAATGTAACTGATGTATAGATTAATGTCTTTTCCTCGTTCTTTTTCTCTATCTTTTTTATTTATTTATTTATTTTAGTCTTCAGCTCATTGTTCTTTTTAGTATTCTTATGACATTGAACATATCGCAAATACATTGTGTATATTGTATAACGTTACAAAGTTGTATGTCATAAACGTGTCATCTTTGTATGTTTTGCAAAAAAATAATAAAAATAAATAAATAAAAGTAGACAGCTGTAAGCATGTCCTAGCCGTCCGTCCGTCACTTATTGGGTTCCCCGGAAACATTTCCGTTGTGTTCTGTTCTATTTGCAGCGCGTTTCTGTATTTGGTTTTGTTGTGAACTTTTGCAGCGCGTTTCTGTAATTGCAGCGCGTTTCCGTATTTGGTTGTGTTGTGAGTATTGGGACGCACGTGAGTTGTAAAACTGATGAAGATGTTTTCTTATTCGCTGGTTTTTTTTTTCTATTTGCATGTGTTTTTTTCTGTTTGCATGCGTTTTTTTCTGTTTGCATGCGTTTTTTTCTGTTTGCATGTGTTTTATTCATTTGCAGCGCGTTGAGCTCTCTCGGCCACCGTACAGAAGTAAGGAAAGAGAGAGGGGGGAAAATAGACATTTATAGAGCTTTTTAAGGTTTCAGCTGCTTAAAGCTTCAAGCTGTAGAGCTTCAAGCTGCTTGAGTGCCTCTTACTGCATTAGCCGTTTACTGTTTTAGCCCAACATTTTTTTGCAAAATGTATTGCAATATAAAATATATTAAATATTAAATAAGAAAGTGTTACATCATGGTGGCGTTACTTTGTGCGTTGCTCTAATAATAGTGAAATAAACCCTGTGCTAATCGCTCTTTTCCATGCAGTTACAGAACTGGCGCTTTTAAGCTATTTAAGCTTTGCGCTACATATTCAGTCTACTGAAGCCATATGGTAGCTGCCTAATGATAGCTTAAGTTACTTTTTCGGTTGAGCATGTGGTTTTGTAAAAAACACTGTGTGTCTGATGATGTGTGTGGCGATTTAAGAGTCAGGAGTGTTGCGAGGGAGACTTACTGGTTCTTCTCCACAGATAAAATCAGCTGTTGTCCTTCTGCTAGGATTAGGATCCGCAGCGAAGCAGGAGGTGTCTAAATAAATGAAAAACAAAACAATCACTTCATGTCCTGTTTTCCTGTTTCAACCAATTTACTCTAAACCCTGCAGCTTCCCAATTGAAACACACACACACACACGCATAGCCTTCACACCTTTAAATGACCTCAGGTTTTTATCCAGCGCACCAGACAGAGCCATAGAGCCAAAACGAAGCCCTCCAAATGTCATTTTGCACATAATAATGTGTCAAACACTGCACAGGGCCGAAGCTTGTGCGTTCATGTATATCCACTGCATCTTTATTCACTCGACTCATCCAAAGACATGAGGAATATGAACTGAATTGTACGCACAAATATAATTTAAACATAAAACGATTCTTGATAAATTATGATAAACAAGCCAGCAGTGTTGCCAGAAATGTTCAAGTGAGTTGGTGAATCGGGGTGGACCTCTATGCTGTAAATGTTCTCAGATTTTATTGTGAATTTTATATATGGCTTTTCCTAGCCTATATGATACAATATATTTGTTTTTCGCAACCTAATGTACAATTGCACCATTGTAAATTATGGTATTATCTTGCTGTTTTGTGTGTGTTTGTGTTGTTTATGTCCAAATATGTGTTTACTTACAAAAAGTACCATGATAATACTTTGTTTTTTTGGACATGGCCCTATGATAATTCCATGTGTTTACAGTACATCTGTACTCTTCTGTGTTTTCTGTGCACATTATTATTTTATTATTTTTTCAAATTGCAAAACAGAATCATGCATGTGTGTACTCCTGAAATATTTCTGAATAACTCTTTTTTTTCTTACTAAACAGCTGAGAGAGCAAATCTTCCTCCATTACTCCAGCTGGACTGATTTGGCTTTGGGCCATCAGTCGGGCCACTCGTGGTGTAGACCGACAGGTCCTTTATTCTGAGTGGAATTTCCTCCCTGAAATACGCTACCCTCACCATAACCTCAATCTCCACCTGCAAATGTTTAATAGCAATCACCTCGGAAAGCAAAGCAAAGCCAACCATTCGCTAGCACTGCATTTTCATGAAATACAAAACTTTTTCCGAACAATGCATTAAAGATATTCCCAACATCTCAGACAGTTATGAAAAGCTCTGGGTGTCGAGTTTTCGATGCCTAAGCCTCCGAACCAGGCAGTGAAATGGACTCTAAGTGCCATGTGCCAGAATCAGACATTGCTCTGAGCTACGGAAGACGTTTGACCGTAATATTCACTGGAGCTCAAGTAACTCAGTGCGGAGACTGGAATCAATTAAGCCTTAATGACGAAGACCATGTGACTTTTTGCGACAATGTCGCCACGGCTTCAGGCACTTAATCTAATCTAATGTACTCCAAAACAGTTTTCAAGATTCATCACCTCATCACTCAGCCTTTGTGCCTCTGGTGCCGTTTGGCAGTCAGGCCTTTCACTCATTTTCACAAATGACCCTTTTAGAGCTAAAAGGCTGTGGCTCAATAATGATACTGACTATGGGAGTCATACATTGTGAACTAATTTGTACCGTAGTCTAATGTTATACCATTTTGAACTGAAGTGAACTTGCACTGGACTCAATATATTATTCATTTAAAAAGAGTGTATGCAAGTCAGTGCTATTCCAAATCAAAAACTCATATAAAAATATAAATAAACACTGGCAACGAGACATCATGATGGAAGCGCAAATGACTTTCTAGAGGTTTAGGGAAAAATGTGGAAAATGGTGAGCAACAATATATACAGTGCTCTTTCTTACCCTGGAGCGGAGCCAGCTGATTGGGCGCTGCTCTGTTCCTTCCAGCAGTAGCGGTGCCATGGTGTGGTAGTGTTTCAGTTTGTCGAGCACACTTTTTAGTTGCCTCCCTGCACAAGCGACAAAAACAACAACAACAATAACCATTAGTGTTGCAGTGGATACCAGAGACACAATATGCGGTGCTGCTGAGCTCTCTCTCTCTCTCTCTCTCTCTCTCTGTGAATGTGTGTGTGTGTACTGGAGGCAAAAAGTTCAAATGACCAACAGTTAAATGTGGAATTGCAAACTGAAGACAGCAGTGAGTATGCAGTGCTGCAGTAAATTAGGACCAGCATGAACAGACGCTGAGCTAAAGACCATTAACCCAATAGAAATCCTGGAAGAGAATTAGTATTTAAGTCATGGGTTCCCTCAGGATTTCTAATGTTTTTTTAAGATGGCAGTTTTCAAATTATGAGTTAAATAAGGTGCCCATGCAACAAAATTCCATTACTGAACACTCAATTGTTGCCTTACCACAATTCACTATGCTTAGCCTACAATAATGATTTATATTTTGAGTGGTCGGACAAATTTGGTCACCTTGTGAAAAACGTCTGTCTACCATTCTCAAATAAATGTGGTGTAGGATTTACTTTTAAACAATTTTCTATCAGAAATTTCGAATACATTTCACATATAATTACAAAGAAACAGCAAGTAACACATTGAATCAAACAATGACATTTTGAAGTAGAAAGACTACAACAGTATTTTCTTGTAAAAAATACTCTTTTTTACAACTTTGAAAAACAGTGTATAGAGTGCAACCTTTTCAGCAGCCTTGGTTCCATAGGGATTTGAAAAAAGTATTTAATATTATTAGCCATGAACCAAACCAAACCACACACATTACAAGCTCTGATTTAAAGCTATACTGTATATATAGTAGTTCGAGTGTATTGTGTATCTGATGGCTTATTGATTAACATCCAGTAGATCTATATTTTTCTTTTAAGGTTTTAAAGTTATCGTTAAATATCAATTCCTCTATGGAGAAAATGGAGTTTTATACTTCTGGAACCCAACTATTTCAAACTATGGAGGCAGATGTAGTGCTTGCTAAGTATACCATATACCTAAGTAACTTGGTGATAGAGAGGCAAATGCTTTGTAGTGAAGCTTCAATATTACCAGAAGAGACTTTTACCTGAAGAGACAGATGAACTTTCTGTGTAAATAACAAGGAGTTAAGTTGTCTGCTGTGTTCCATTCAACTCATAAAGTCTGAATTGTCAGTGCCATATTTGAACATGGAAATGTACAACAGACCTGCACTTGATGTTAGAATTTCAATTTATCATCTCATAAGGAAACTCTGATACTTGCGAATGATGTAAAGTGAACATGGCTGAACCCTGAGAGAATTATACTCATTTTTATCTGTATACTATGATGAATCAAAAGAATGCTTGATGAATTAGCATTTCAGGTTGGGCTACAATTTGATTTCTGAACAAGTCTCTAAAAAATGTATGAAAAACAATGCAGTGAATGGGTGAGTATGCTGAGTGCATGTCATAATTTGACGTCAGTATTTGTATGAGCTAGAGGAAGTACAATGGGATCCAAAGGTTTGAGGCCCTTGATAAAAATAAAAAAATATCTTATTCTTTTAGTACAAAAATTCATTATTTTTCTCACACTGGCATGTAATGAGAAGAATGATAAACTTGACTTGACTTGCTTTTGTGTTTCGTGA